>NC_088200.1:13843563-14180445 GCF_028769735.1 Zonotrichia leucophrys gambelii | reverse complement strand
TTTCAGACTGAAGACTTCTTACTTAGGAATCTTCACTGAAGAGTCTTCACATAGATATTTGTTGTGCAGAAGGAATAGTAGACATCTGGGCCACGTTCTTTGCTTTTCCCTCAGCCTTTTGCAGTTCTGTGTCCTCTCAGTCAGACCTACATAAAATATGCCAGTGCCTCTGCTTTGAGTAATGCTTCTAACTGTTGGGGAAAAAAAATGTAATTTATTTAGGTTACATCTGCTATATAGATAGATCACATATCTTGCCACATGTTTCAAATGTCTTAACATTTGTACATTAGGTGAAACCAGGCCAACATCTGTGAGTATTAGATCTTGCTAGACTTTGATTGCTGATGTACAGAGAGTAGGGTTTGCTCGTTGACCACCTCTGTTCATCCAGAAGCTGCTCAGAGACCCTTTCCAGAGTGAGGGGTACTGGTTTTGTGCCACTGGTTACTCACAGACCATGGTAAAGTTTCTCTTGAAATTATGTCCCAAAAATATTTTAGTCAGTTCTTTATTCTATAGCTTGAAGAGAAAAGATGACAGATGGTGTTTTCTTTGCCTAACATGGAGGAGTTGTTTGTGCTGGCATAGGGTAAATGATATTTCATTACTTCTCAATGATTTTGTGTGGTTTTGAGTGAGAGCAGGAAAAAAAGGGGTGCTTCATGAGTTTCACTGCTCTCCATTAAAGTCTTCTTGCTCAGTCATACTGCAGCCATTTCAGTAAATTCCTGAGGAATTTTACCTTTTTTCCACTCCTGATGACAACAGTAGCATTATGCTTGAGGTTAAATATGATGTCCTGGTTTAACCCTGACTATTCATTTAGCTTTTACTCAGAAGATTAAATAATTCTGTTGTGACAGGAGTCCTTATTGTGGTCAGTGAAAGTTGTGGACAATATTGACACCAGTCTGAATAATACTAAACTGGTGCATCCTTCAAAACTGGGAGGGGGCATTGAGATGGGTAACCCAGTATGGCCAAAGGGATATTCTATACCATGGAAGGTCATGCCCAGTAGGTAAACTGGGGGAGCTGGCTGGCAGGAAACAATTGCTGCCTGGGCATCAGTCAATGTGTGGTGAGCAACTCTGTTGTGCATCACTCCCTTGTGTCTTAGTTCTCTTTCTTACCTCTCATTACTATTATATTACTATTGATTTTCCTTATTTCAGCTATTAATCTGTTCTTATCTCAGGCCATGTGTTTTTTGTGATTCACCTCCCAGTCTCACCAGGGGTGGGAGTGAGCCAGCAGCTGTGTGTATTTAGTTGCTGGCTGGGATTGAAGCAAAACACCTTATCATTTTTGGAGTTTACAAATAACAGTTGTTGACTTGCACAAATCACTGGATCTTGTATACACAGAGTATCCATGGATACACTGTAAATACAAGAAAGAATTTCTTATTACTGTGGATGCAAATTACAGAATCACAGAGTAAGCTGAGCTGGAAGGGACCCCACAGGGATTATCAGGTCCAGCTCCCAGCCCTGTACAGCACCACTCCCAAGAATCACGCCATGAGACTGTTGTCCAAAAGCTTCTTGAGCTCTGCCCGGCTTGGTGCTGCAATGGCTGCCCCAGGGAGCCTGTTCAGTGCCCAGACACCCTTGGAGGAAAGAACATTTTCCTGATGTCCAAGGTAAAGCTTCCTGGACATAAATTTAGGCCATTCCCTCCAGTCCTGTCACTTGTCACCCCAGAGCAGAGATCAGTGTCTGCTCCTCCTCTTCCCCTCACAAGGAAGTTGCAACCCCCAGTGAGGTCTCCCCTCAGTCCCCTCTTCTCCAGGCTGAACAGGTGAACTACCCTCAGCTGTTTCTCACATGGCTTCCCCTCAAGGCCCTTCATAATTTTCACTGCTCTCCTTTGGACACTCTCTAATAGTTTAATACGTTTCCTTTGTTGTGGTACCCCAAACTGCACACAATATCTAAGGTGGCTGCACTAGTGCAGGGCACAGCTGGACAATCACATTGACATAATATGTTCATGCCTTGGTTTAGTTGTCAGTAAGTCCTGAAGATTCACTCACCTTGAAGGTATACTTGCTTCAAGTTACTTCAACAACAGCTTTCTGCAGACAATAGCAGAAAGTTCCCAGATTATGAAAGGGACAGAGAACCTGCACTGTGAGGGGCAACTAAAGGAGTTCAGTCTTTTCACCCTAGAGAAGAGAAAGCTTAGGGACCATGTTATTACAGTTTCTCCATTTTTAAAGGCTAGCTACAGAGAGGACAGAGCTTGTCTCTTCACAAGGACAAGACAAGGGACGATGAGTACAAGTTGCACCAGGAGGGATTTCAGCTTGTAAGGAAAAAAAGAAAATTTTCATGGTAAGAGCAATTTTCACTGGGACAGAGTCCAATTTACTGCAATATCTTTAATAAGCTGCATAATTAATTAAACAGCACATGGAATGGTTATTCTGAAATATTCAGAGATGGTAAACACACGCTCTTCAAAACATTTTTCTGCTCTCTGTGTTCTTCTCCCCAATTCACTTGTTTATTGACCTGACCCTTTTCCAGGTAATAATCAATTTACTTGCCTACTCAATTACATGCTAAGACAGTGAAATCTTTCATGCATTTTCCCAGAAATGTGGTAAAAGGACCACTAGAAACCTAACCCTTCTTTCTCTACCTTTTATTTATTTATGTTCCCATTCTTTTAAGAGGTTTAAGTTTTTTTCACATGTGATTGTGACTCTGACAAACAGCAGTAATTACGTTAATATGTACTTTATAATGTTTCTTCCTAGCCTAAGTGTTTGCTATTTTCTAGGTTGAACTCCTCCAATGTGAAGAGGTCCTCACTGTAGTTTAGAAAACACTTGGCTCATCTTGATGCTACCTAATGGCTTTAAAAAGCACTAACATTCATTGAGTAATTTTCTCATGTCTGATTTTGACTGTTGGTGATTTGAGTCCACTTATATACAGAGTATGCAAACTGGCTTAACAGGAAACAACACATGACTATTTTGTTTTCTACATACTGTCAGTGAAGGTCGGTCTTTCAGACCGTTAAAACACCATCCAAGAAAGGGCAGGACATCACAAGATCCTTATTAATTTCTTTTTTTCATGCATTTTTGTAAGAAGAACAGCAACTCTTGGTATTTTGTAGAGGTTTGGTAAGGGCTCTGTGCATGTGTTTTCATATCCTCAGAACAAGATACTGTTTTACCTCTTTCATACAGTTCAAATGTGGCTCCCCTTGTACCAAATGCTTAGTTTTCACTCCCATCCTCACATTTAAAGGTGGCATAAATAGACTGAGTATGTGTATTTCTTCATAAAGCACTTTGATGTTAACATCCGCAGGCTTGAACTTTGCATAGCAAGTCTCGTAGCCCCTAGTAAAAACCTTTGGATTTATTTGGGTTCCCATAGCTATGCCAAAGAAGAGATGCAAAACCCAGGAAAATATTCTTCATCTGAAAAAAACCCAAACAAACAAACAAAAAAAAACCAACAAAAAAAATACCCCAGAAAAACTTACTACATTGAAAAACCTAAGTTTGCTAATTACTATCTAGGTAACTCATTCTTGAAGGGAGGCCCTGCATGGAATTTTTGGGAGAAAGACAAAGATGTGGTACTTGTAACACATTCTTTACTTATCAAGTTCTTATTCTTCAACAACCAAATTAACTACAGCTTTTAAATAGTATTATCACCCCAACATTTCATCTGTTTTTTTCTAGTTTCTTACATTGCCATTTACCATAATGGAAAGATTCATTTGCCATGAGCATAAGGATATAACAAGGTACTGGGAAAAAACTGTATGCAGCTCACCTGTGGTGGCAGCAGCACACAAGCCTGGTGTTCAAAGGCTCTTTGGTGCCTAAAGGGTGTCTGCATGGCAGTCATGTGTGACTGCAGGCATATGGAGCTCTACCAAAATAGCAGAGGCCCGGTTTCTTTGATTCCAGTAAGAGATAAGAATAATTAGCCAGGTTTGGGTGCATGAAGCTTGCACAGGGCAAGGATAGCCAGCCCAGGCCAAAGCACTGGCAATGCTGGTGATGCAGGCTTTAAGTAGATTAAAGTTGGCAAAAATTTTCCTGTTCTCTGTGTTTTTACACTTCTGCTTTAGATTGTGGGCATATTCAATGCCCTGCATGTGTGTGTACAAATATATGCATGACCCCAGTGTCACTTGCAATATCCCCACTGCCAGGTTGACTGCCATTAATTTGGTAATATTATAATAACTGCAGCACTGAAAATGATGGCAGGATTTATGGTAATTTTGATTCCTGTTTCATTATGTTGTGTCTTTAGATGGTTATTTATCTGTTCTTACTGCTTTCAGAAATTTTTGCACGTCATTAGGCAAGCTGATAGTGGTTCTCTTAACTAAATTTAAAGTTTCCTATGTGGAGGTCTTAAAAAAATTTTAAAAGGATCATTTACTTATTAACTAGTGTAAAAGGGAAAATACTGAAAGTAGGCAGAATGTTCTGGAATGAACTGATGGATAAATGGAAAATCAAAAGACTAAAACTATTCATGGGTTACAGATGAAGTTTCCTGTACTCAATAGTATAAGAAAGCCAGGGATGATGGGGTAAGGAGATAAGCATTAAAATTCCTGATAGGAAGAAAATGAGGTCACCATCGTAGCGATAGAACTGGAGCCCTGGGGGAGGAAGGCAGGTGTGCAGACAGCAAGGTTGCTCCTGCTGGAGCCCTGATCTCCAAGGAAATTGTGCCCTGGGGATCTTGGGGACAAGCAATGCCAGGTGGACTGGAGCTCTGCAACATGGTGACAGCGAGTATCAGATCCACCCAATGTAGAATTCTCCTTCTACATTGATATTTTTCAGGGGACTAGAACTGTAACACAAAACGATTGCCACCCACTTCAGAGTGTGTGTCTTTCACTGCGAGTACAGAAATCCAGACAGAAGTCCTCCCACATCTACTCAGGACACAGGCTAACTGAGGTGGGGGTGATAGTACATCCTTCTGCTATTTTCTGCATGAATGGGTTTGTCATCCTTATCACTATAGGATTGACTAAACGTCTAGGCCATGAGATTCTACAGTGAGAGCATTTCCTGCTGTTCAACTCCTTTGGAGCAAAAATTGAAAAAGCCAGGAAAAAATTTAAGCTGAATGAAAATTCAATCTGCACTTGTGATTATGATATTTCAGTGAGAGTTCAGATGAGAGGGAACCTCTTTCTTCTCTCTGTGCTCCAAAGACTGCTCTCAATTGCTAGGCAATAGGAGCCTGTGATCACTTTGCGCACAGCTGAGCCTGTAGGCCCAGCTCTGCCTGTGCCAGCCCAGTAGGAATGGAGACTGCTCTTCAGAGGAGAGTTTGTTGGTTAGACTGTGCTGCACAATAGCTGAGACCATGGCTCCTTTGGTCCTTTTTAAAGGAGGGTTTTATTTCTGGAATCAGGCTTGGCTTCCCACAGGCCTCAGAGCTGTTGACACCTTTGCAACCAGATGTTTGATGATAAAAGTTTGAAGAACAGCAAAATGCAGACATTATATTAAATGTCAAAACTAGTTGTTCACACGTCTTACTCTCAGGAGTTGCAATCAGAAATGACATTGGACCAGGTGACAACTTTGGTCCTAACCACACTCTTTTTCCTCTGCTATTCTAGGTCTTCTCAATGAGACAGTTCTATAGGTAAAGAGTGAAAGAACTTTTCTGGCATGATGTATGTGAGCAACACTTCGAGCTGTCTCATTGTAACTTGGCTTTCTTCCCTGGCTGTTCCTACATCAGATTTGTTCTTAATTTCACTTGGTAGAGACAGTGGAAGGCCTGTGCCATACATAATGAAATGCTTCTGCCAATGCCAGCAAGAATGTGAGCGTGCCGCCATGAGCAGCGCCGAGGCCTTGAAGACACCATACCCACCTGTACTGCTCCTGCAAGTCTGCAGGTGGTGGCAGTGTGTTCAAACAGCTTCTCATGAACAGCAGAGGTAGCAGATACTGCCTCGAGTCAAAGCTTTTATTTTTCCTTTCAGCCCCCTCCAAAGACTCGTGTTTGACTGAGGGCAGTTCTAAGTCAGGATTTATCTAACAGGGAGGTCAAGATGGCAAGTAAGAAGGCAATTATAATAACAATGCAAAAGATAGCCAGAAAGCCATCAGATCATAAGTCGAATACATAATGTGTGCATTAGTCTTCCCTCTAATCTACTCACTGTGGAAAAGAATTATCCAGTGCCTTTTCTGAAAGAATTAGTGCAGAGACTAATTAGCTGTTGTAGTGTGTAACTGTCGGATCTCAAGATCTCAGTCCTGAGATGCTGAGCCTCCGAGACCAGCTTGGGGGTCTCGGGAGTCCTGGAATGTTGCCAGAAGTGTCTGGTAGCTGGACTTTAACCCTGCACAGGAGATGACAAGGATGAGGGCTTCACCGGGTGAATGGTGAAGGGATTAGTTAATTAGAGGGTGAGACACAAGGTTTAGGATTTATGTACAGGGGGGTTTAGAGGAGTAAGATGGAGGAATTGGGGTGTGTCCTACCCTCCTTCTTCTTCCTCCTCTCCTCCATCTTCTTTGGCCACGGTGGCACCTTTGGATTGGTTATTACTAAGAGTACACCGAGCTATAAGAATAGATGGTATTGGGGAAAAATGATAAATATTGTATACGTCACAATGGGTATAAAGATACGTGGCTGCCCGGGAGGGCAGAGACAGTGTGCCCATGGCTGACTGCTGAGCAGATCTTTGTTCGGCTGAAAGAACATCTTTTAGATAAACAATTAATAAACATAAAACCAGAAAGAAGAACTGAAGCCTCTTCTCGTCTTTCGATACGCGGGCTGCCCCAAGGTCACCTCGGGCCTTTTCAGGCCCCTCAAACAGCCGAGATAAACCGGACATGTAACCACTCACACATGGTGGAAAAATTATTTCATCTCACCAAGTCAAATATTCTGCACTTGCTTCATAGTACTATGTGATGTGTTCTCCATGATAAAAACAGAAACTGTCCAATAAATTTGCTTTGTGTAACCTTGTAACATTTCTCCTTTGTCTTCACCCTCAAATTTAATGTTCTAATTAGCAGAAAACAGATAGGTACAGAAAAGCACAAACCTTGCAATGCTAAGCAGTGACTTTGACTTTGATCAGATTATGAGCTTCAAGAACACATGTAGGACCTTCACAAATCCAATTATACAGTTTATGCCAAGAGGAAAAAATTGTTCCCAGCACAACCCTTGCAGTCATGAATTCTGACATGAACCATAAATCTATTCTGTATTAACTCTAATTCTGGTTAATTTAACAGCAAATAACATCTCATTTATGAATAACATGTTAGATATTTTTAATTACTTTTTATCCATTTAACCTATTTTCCTGTTTTTCTGATAGAATGAGATAGTAGGTACTCTGTTTATTATTTAGTTCAGCATGTAATTAAATTTCTCCTCCTGATTCTAAATTGTTTACTTCTATTTCTTCAGTGGAAGGTCCTTTTCTTCTTGTCTTATGGAAACTGAACGGGTGACACTTGGCTGACCCTCTGACACTGACTGTTATAGGGTTTTTCTATTTACTCTGCAGTTTTTGAGTTAGGACATGTCTAGTGGCCAAAGAAAAAAGCATTGCAAAAAGCTGTTAGATGCTGCCAAATAATTATGTCCCTGAAAGGTCATAATCCTGTCAGTCTTGGTCTGATCTTGAGCTAAGGAGCCTTGCTCCAAGGTCTAATGAGATTAGGTGTTGCAGCCTACTGACATAGGATTCCAGATCCAACCTCATATTTTATTTTACAGTTCTGGGACATCTCCCATGGGTGAACAAGCTTTGAGTTCCACCATTCCAGTGAAATTCACCAGTATGCAAAGGAGAATTACTCTCTTCCATGTGTAGGACCTTGCCTTCTGCACCTGTGGCCTTGCTGAAGTCCACTTGTGTTTTTGGCTTCATGTTTGACCTAGCTAATACTTGTTGCTTGGCTCAGCAGGTGACAGCTACACACATGTGTCTGCTCCTGGGTGTCGGTCAGAGGACGTCCTGTCTAAGTGCACAGTGAAGATCTCGAAGCTGGGTGCAGATAGGGCCAGCCCTATCCACACTGACCACATGGAGTTTCCTCAGACAGCACAGGCTGGACATGTTGGACAGTGACAAGACAGTGAATATGCCACCACTGCCCCTGTAGTAAAGCTACCAGAGCTAATTGCTGCACACTCCCTACTGCATGGGGAGAATTTGAAATACACAGATTTTCTCTCCACTTTTGGGGAGAAGTTGAAATACAAAGATTTTTAGCATTGGCCTCTTCCTGTCTCTCCCTTCTACAGTGGCACTACAAAAGAGAAGACACAAACACTTAGTCTGGTTGCAAAAGAGCTGTTTATCTGGGATGATTTTGTTTGGTCCACAAGAAGGTGCTCAGTAGCAGTCAGTGCCATGGTGCTGTAACTATGCTGCAGTGACTGTGCTGCTCTCAACCCTGGCTTGCTTTCTTGACCTTCCTCAACCTTCCTCAGGTCAATCTGTGCTGCTCTTTGGGCTGCTTTTGTCCAGTACAAAAAGTGAAAACAGTCCTGGGAGATCCCAGAACCTCTTCAACCCTGCTAAATTGTTTCTATCACTAGGCTGCTCTCACTTTTTACTTGGTCTTTCTATGGGATTATTAGCCTATGGCAGAGGAGGGAAGGAAGGGAAGTTTAACAAGATCTTTGTGTAGATGTGAGAGAATTCTTGCTGGGAACTGAGACATTAGGTCGTAGAGATTGTACCTCATGATCTGGAGCAATGTCTTGTCCTTAATTGACACAGCAGCTGAGTACTTTCCAAGTCTATATGCAAGTTAAAGGATGGCAAAGCAAAGCACAAGAGAATGGCTTTAGTCATCAAGGAACTGAAACAAATGAATTTTCAGGTGCCTTTGGAAGTGACAGGGTTTTTTCTGAGGCTTTAGCACTTACACTACCAATTTAGGCAGACTAAGGTCGCAGCAGTGTGTTTGCTTGTGCAGCTCTTGATCTGTCTTGTCAGACAAATTAGCTTTGTGGATTGCCCTTCACGATCTCACCATTGGCTTGAAGGGAGTGTGACCCCAACCCCTTGAATTGCCTTGTTGGTTAAAGGATTTGTCTGTTTTGGAGGTGCCTTCCAGAAGCTGAAATCTTAGACGCCTCCTAGTTCTCAGAAAGAAGAATATTTGCCAAAAAAAACCCAAAACAAAATGCCAAAAAACCCCAAACCCAGAAAACAAAACAAAAAAGATTGCAAAATACTAATTTGTAGAAAACACAAAAATGGGGCAAATGTTTTGCTCCAACTTAAGCAATACCTCAGGGTTAAAACTGGGGATATTTCTTAGTGCATGTATCATATAGGAAATAAATCAGCCTACATTTGGCCCAAGTGTATCAGCAGTAGTTACTAGATAATAAGTTCAAACCTTACCATGTTAGTAAGCAGAAATATTCTCTTCACTCTAGTGCATTTTAAGCCAGATACTACTCAGATAACACTTAATATTTTGCAATATCGTATTGACCTGAAAAGCAGATTTTTATTGTTTATCTGAAAATAGGTGCTGCATTCTTTTTTTTCCAAAACTTCAAGATAATAGATTATATTTCAGCACAACTTAACTGATACAGAACTGACCTTGAAATATTTTCTGTGTTTATTTTAGTTGATCTTCTGTATTTTTCACCAGCCGAGTATTTGTCCTAAATAGGACTTCAGGCAAATTTTAAGATTTGAATAATGCCTCTCAGAAGCCTTATTTTCCTGAAAAGAGGGGTTCTTTCAGTCTTATTCACACTGTGTATCACAATAAGAATGTGGCCCTCAGCTATGGACACAACCTGAAATGTTTAAAATTTTCTACCTGGAAAAGTTTCTTTCAGCCATAATATTGTGTATTTGCCTTTATAAACTCCATATATACAATTGCAACAATACCAATAGAAATTGTCTGTTTAAATAAAAACTTTAGAAAACCAGAATGGGTAACTAATGCTATGCATAAATTTCAGCACCTTCTCCATCTGCATTGGTGTATAAACACCTTACTTTCTGCAATGGTATAAAATATATTTTAATAATAGTAGAGAATACTTTTCAACTGGTTAAAATTTCAGGTTAGGTAACAAGTTATCTTAGCATATGGCCAGTAAGTGTCATAATTGCTCTAGCTTAACACTTCTGATTTATGTCTGGCTTAAACCAGAACACAAAAAGTTTATACAGAAGCCCTTTGAACTAGTAAAACATTCAATAAAAGTGATGTCAGCAGGATGAGTGAGACTCAAGTCTGTTCCTATTTTGTGTGTTGTTTATTAGGCTGCCTGTACTGACTGGAAAGTTCATTGACCATTAACTTTATTTACCGCCTTTTCACCTCAACATCAAGTGTGGGCTGTGTGGCAGATGGAGATGTTCCTTCTTGCATTGCCTGTCCTGTACATGTTAAATAAAGTTACTGTTTCTAATGATGGTACTTCTGATTGTTTTTACATTTTGTGTGTTTAACATGATTTTGTGGAGTTTGGTTTTCTTAGCCTTGAGCTGTTGGAGCAAGAGTCAATAAAACAAGTTGCAGCAGTGAACACTCTACAGAAAATGGTTAATTTATAGTTTTAATGTCTTCCCTCTCTTACAATATCAATACAGTTTGTCTGCTAGGAGCTGCGTAATGTACATGCTAGATTTGCCCAGGTGTTCTGGGAATCTGTAGCATGTGCTCCAACCAGACAGTCTGATCTCCCACCCAGAAGAACAAAACCCACTCTTGTCCCTAGGCATGCCTTCCAAGCATGAAAAATCACATATGCAAAGACATGTTGAAAATGTGGTGGACCTAGATGCACTTTTTGGATTACTAGTTATTTAGGTAGATAACAAAGCTTCAGGTTGCAACATTATTTTCCCCCTTTTATTTTCTCTTTGACCTAAGGTCTGTTTGCTACAGGAAAACTACCCAAAGCCAATCTTTCCATAGATGGGACCTTTCTCTCGCAAACATTACTGCAGCAGAGCTGAACTACCTGACTTTCTGCAAGTGAACAGTCTGCAGTGGAACTGGTTATTTTAAATGGAAGAGGTGAGCCAGTGCTTCACTGGACTCAGACCAGGATTACCGAAGCATTGCAGAACTCAGTCCCTGTTCTCTCTGGTTTGATATTTTGTCAAATTCAAAAACATGTCAGCAGTGCAGCAGGTTTGTAGTACAATTGCTACACAAGAAGAAGCAACCAATAGCTGTCTTGTATCTTCATGAGAGTTTTTCGAGAACTGATTGAGATCTTTGGGTGGAAACATGCCTAAATTTCAAATAAGATATTAAAAAAGTCCCATGTTCTTTTGACCACTTGTGGTCATCTTAAACATATAATTAGTTTGTTTTTAGAAGTGGGAAAAAAAATATTTCTTTCTGATAGCAAAACTTCTCTCCTATTTTTAAAAATATGTGCTAACATAACTGTCTGTGGTATTTTTGATTTGGAAAAATACTATCAGCCAGAATGCCCTGAAGAATTGGGGTCCTTTGCTAGGACAGTGCTTGGAATGCAGCCACGTCCAAATCACATTGCATGACAGTAGGTAGGAGAACCTGAAAACAAACTAAACTTGAAATGAGCTGTACATACATGTTTTGGAACATCAAGAGAACAAGGAGGGTTCTAAGTCCTCAAACTACATATTTTTGCAGTCATCTACTTTTGTTTTCCCATCATAAATCAAGAAGATCTTTAAAAATCTAGGAAAAAACATCTCTGTGGCTAGGAAAACATGCCAGAAGTTCGACAAAAAGCTGGAGCAATTCTTCCAACTCTATTATTCAAAACTTCTGACTTTTCTTAGCTTTCATTTCAGCACTTGTTAATGAATACTGGTAGAGGAGGAGCTAATACTTGTCTCTGATTTACCAAGTAGAAACTTGCAGATAGATACTATACTCCTGAGGCTGGCAAATGAGATTTGACTTTGGCATCTCTTTCTCACATGCTTGCCAAGCTGGACAGCTTCCTACACAACTACTGCCTTATTTGGAAAATGCTTAAACTATTTCTTGGAAAGTGTTTGAAGGTCAGGCAGAGGGGTTTTTTCTGTGTTTTACAGTATTTATTATTACATAAGAATGTTGTGTCCTACTTGTCATAGAGATCTGGCTAAGGACTACGGATGTGATGGAGGCACGCTTACTGACACAATAGAAGCTGTGTTGAAGACAGTGAAAGGCAGTAATACCTACATGTCCCTCTACCTGCTACACATCCGTATTTACATTTAGGAAACAGGCACTCTAGAATTGTCTTTTAAATCTCTCAAATATTTATGCACTGCACAAATTTTGGGCCTCAAAATGAGGTCTCTGATAACACTGTTTTGGAATCATCCTACTCTGTGGCAGAGATCCTCAAGAGGTCTCTCCCTTTGAGATACCTCAGACGTTCTCAAAAGGTGGCAGAAAATTATGGTAGAGGCCGTGAAGATATAGGCAAAGGGAGTAACAGGAGGCTGAGGGTGAAAGCACAAATCATAACTGGTTAGCAAACACAACAAACAAGAAATATGTATACCAGATGTAGAAATCCCATATGTGGTAAAAACACAGGAGAAAACAGGGAAGTCTCAAGAATTCTCACAACCCCTGGAAGAATAGAAACACAGAGAAAGGGGAAAAGAATGGGAACCAAAAATAAAAGAGAGGAATTGCTCCACTTTTGTCCTCTTCCACTAAGGAAGACACCACTGCTCTTTCATCTCATCACGTTCCCATCATCCTAAAAAGATAACACGGGCTGGTTTCTGTTTTGCTAGTCAGTATACTTTGCCTGTGTGAAGTGTCTCTGTTATCTCACTGTATAATGCAAGTTTGGCCCCTACAGAGCGCTGTGTGCATGTGTGTGTACACGTGTGTGTGTGTCTGTGTGTGCTTCCCACCCCAGCCTGCCCACGCAACAAAGTGATCGATCTGCAGCGCTGAGCCAAATTTAAGCTCAGAGGCAAAAACTCACTTGAATGAATTTGAGAATTTTAAACCTCCTCTCCACTCCCTCCCACAGCTTCTTTTATCTCCTTTTCAAAATCTCAGACTGTCAAAACATGAGTGCATATATGCATTTATGCACATGAATAGTCCCAGCAAAGGCAAGGGAACAGGATTCTGCCTACTCTCCCATTAGCACATTTGATGGAAGACAAACCTCTCCTTTCCTCTGCACTTCTGTTCTTGCCTTACCTGACCACTGGATTTGTTCTTTGCTGGCTGCTTTCTGTCCCACGCATTGGTGCATTGCATAGAAGAGTGCATTTAATTATAATTAATTAAACCTAGTTAATTATAATTAATTGAATTGCAAGAAAAGTGTGTGATTCAAAGAGCAGTGGCCCTGCTGTGCATAAAAAGAACAAAATAAAATAGGAGTAAAAAGTTCTAGGGTAGGTATTGGTATTTCCTTTATGTTTTCTCTTTTAAGGTTAGGGTTGTTCTTGTTTTGTTCAGCGGAGACTTAGACTTCTGGGTGGAAGAGAAACTGTTTATAAAACAGTGTCTGGATACTGTGGTGTTCCTAGGTTTTGGCAAAATGTCTCCAAATTATTTGAAGTGTTAGTTTAAGAGGTGCTGAGATTTGGATTGAAAATGGAAAGATAATAATTAGAAAAGTTCCAACTTGAATTTTTGAGTATTCTGGCAAAAACAAAAAAACAAACAAAATAAAAACAAACAAAAAAAACCCCACAAAAACAAACAAACAAAAAAAAACACACAAAAAACCAAAAAAACCAAAAAACCCTCTTTAGTTCACTTCATGGCTTTGAGAAATACTCTGTGCTTGCACACTAACTGTTCTCCTACATCACCACAGTGCCACAGAATTACAGTGCTGCTGTTCTGAGGCTGTCCCAATAATTTCACTTTATGTTTACCTATGGTACAAGTTTAAAGCTGGCTTTGCCTTTCCCTGAACTCAGACTGGAAAGACAGTCAATAAACTGCCTAAAGTTTGTGGGCTAGAGCCCAGGTTGCCACATTAATTCCAAATTATCTCCCTGGCAGACTACAAACATGATTTTCAATCTAGTGGAACAGTAACACCAGATTGGTGCTTCTCAGCTGAAGGAGGCTTTCCTCATCCTATTAAAATTGTCATTGCTAACAGTGGTGTAGGGGAGATGTGAGAGAGCATAAATATGGAGGCAATGTGTAGCACAGACATTCAGTTAAAAACAAAAAATAATTAATTTGTGCGAATCGCTCCCTGGGAAAATGATTGTTTTTTGAAGTATGTAGGCCAGGCCCTGTGAATGACACAATCTGATAAATTGTCACACATGCCATATGTTATAGCCTTGCTTCAGAAGCTCCCCAGAGGCAAGTTATGTGAGACAGACCACTTCAGGACTGGATGAATCTCCCTCTTTCCAGTTCTTCTTGAGTTCTCAGCAGACTCAAAATTTTTTGCAGAAGAGGATCAAATTTGGTATTGTCCTTAGAATAAAAGCACTCCCACAAACCCAACTAAGGAGCAAGAACCTATTATGCTATAAATTACACAAGTTATAATTGACCTTTGCCTTTGCCATTTTGCTGAACAATTGCACATTTAGTCTGATATAGCTTTAAACACCAGGCTAATTATATTCCTAGGATAAGCAGCATGCAGAAGTTAAAGAAAAGTCTGTTAGAAATTCAGGACAGATCTACTTCCTCCATACCTTGCTCAATTTCTCTCTCAAATGTCTCTCTTTCAAACTCTTTCAATCTTTACACTATTCTCTGTAAGCACACTGGCATTGAACAAAGTGAGGCAAATCATCTATTAATTGCAGAAATGAAAATAATATTCATTTTGTCCTTTGCTGTGACCGGGGTGTGATTGCTGGGAAAACATGAAGTTGAGAGGTTCTAAACTGATGTTGGCTACAACAGAGTAGAAGGTGATCCAAGGTGCAGGTGGAGGAAACTCGTCATACATTCTTTCAGTTCTTGTCAGCTTAGATTTAATTCAAGGAATTCTACTAAACCCCAATATATTATTGCTATCTATTACAAAGGAAATACCAGGTGGAATGTTTCTCTTATAACCTTATTTTTTATTCCATACTGTTGGAATAAAATACCTTCAGGCTATTGGAGCATTCATGAAAATGAACCCTATGAGAATTTAAAGAATTCCCTTCATAATTACACATTGCTTTTTTTTAGCAATTCATTCACATTGCTGCAGAAGCCTGTAAGTTTAGTTTGATGTTAATGTGCAGGTACTAAATCAGATCTGAGGCCTAATCAGTTGAGTTTGTAGAGTTCACTCCATCTCATAGAGTGCCCAGATGCAGAAGCATTTGATAGCTGAAAAGCTGGCTGGTAGGAAGAAATTTTTTGTGCTAATTTTTGTGTGGTCTTTCCTTTTATCTCCAGAAGCAAAGTAGCTGAAATAATGAAGTTAAAATTAAAGAGACAGTGTTGGATGGTGGTCCTCTTATCTGCACAAAAGTCACCTCTGTAAACCTTCCTAAAGTCTTGGTTTCACCTCTAAAAAAGAGTGGGTACAAAGCTTTCTTTAATGAAATTTAGTAACAGCTGTGTTGATTCAAAAATGAGGAAAAATGCACAAAGTAATCTAAGCATCTCAAAATTCACAAAATGGCAAAAAGTTAAGTAATTGACATAAATTGATGTCATGTAATATAAATAATAATAATAATAATAATAATAATAATAATAATAATAATAATAATAATAATAATAATAATAATAATAATAATTTTTTTAAAAATGCTGTCATGTAATATACACAAGTAATTCTTCACGTCAAATTTTCCTTAGAGGTAGTTTGCAAAAAACAAAAAAATTCTCTTTATTTCTTAGCTAGTATAAAGAACATATTTTATTTAATTTCATTGTACAATTGTACATTTGAGTGTAAAATTTCACATCTATTGACTGTCTAGTTCTGACAAACCCCATAAACTTACTATGGTATCAGTCCTTAGGAATAAGCAAGAGTCAGTCCCAGAAACAACTTTCCACTTCTATATTCAGTACAAGACATAATGAATTTTTGCCTTTTAAAGGTACATGAAGTACATCATAATCCTCCTGAGGGTAATGACATTAAGCAAATGATGTGCCAGAGTTAATGGGCAGAATACAGGTGTTACAGACACAATTCTGAGGGCAGACCTAATGCTAACATGAAATCAAAACTTGCTTTTGGACAGATAATTATCCTGGTGGTTATGTGTGCCTAGACAAAGCTTGAGGCAGCTTGGATGTTACCAGATGAGCCCAGAGAAACAGGCCTTAACCTGTGAAGTGTCATGTTGTGTGTTAGGAGCAGGTTTGCAGATACAATCTGCTCCTGTATATCCTCCTCAAGGGGACTGCTGCAATAGGCAGCCTGCTCAGCAGTTTATGTCCAGCCTGTGCTACCTGGTAGATTTCAGAAAGGTGAAGGTTATTTCCAGGAGTCAAGTAGATTAGACCTCTAGCTGCAACAGAAGCAATAGTTTTTATGCATAAATTGCACATGTCTGGATTGTCAGTGTCTAAAGGTTGGTCTAGTAGAGGTTTTGGCAGCTGGTGGGGATGACCTGAGTTGTCTGTGGGACCCCTCAGCAGCCTCACAGCAGAAAACCACACAGTGATCCATCCACTGGGGTCACAAACACCCAGCCCATGCCCAAGCAGCCCCTGCCCATGTCAGTAGCCCAAGCTACTGCATTGCCTCATGAGGCAGAAATAATTAGAAATACATTAAAATCTGGAAATCTGGCTTTATCTAGGCACCTATGTAAGCTGGTGGAAGCAGGGTGGACTAGAGAGTACCTAGAGCAGGTGCTCTTGCTCTGCTCAATCCAGCACCATGTGCTGCAGTTGGTCATGCTCATCTCTCTTGGAAGCAGCACCTGGTGGTCCTGGTTGAAGGGTGAAGGTGGGGAACTGCCTGCTCTTCTTAGCACCACATCAGTGGGATGGACAATTTGAGGGGGAAAACTGGCTTATTATCTGAGTAGCTGTCTTAAAAGAAACCAATCTTCTTGGTTTTAATTGTTTTCTTAGGGCAGTGAGATAAAGTGAAAATTTAAAATAATTGTTGAAACTGCATAGATATAGGTGGAAGACATAATAGAAACTGGATGAAGTGAAACTTGTGTTTCACTCTCTGTCTTCCTCCTCACATTTTCTGTGGTGGGTACATCATATATTCAATTAAAGCATAGGGTCATTAGGCCAGGGGCTACAGACTGCAACTGCTATTTCTGCTGGTTATTAGATTACATGCAGCCATGAAACCAGTAGTTTAAGCACAGCCTCATCAGAGTGTGACAAGAGGGCAGACAAGGTTCAGAGTTTTATGTATTGGTCTGCTTACACCCACGGAAACCAGCACACTTAAACATACATTAAATGTTTTGAGAAAGGGAGAGAGGAAAGGATAAAATAGTGGAAGTATAAAGCACTGAAGCAATAGTTTTTATGCATAAATTGCACATGTTTATTAAGATGATCTTGCATTCCTGATTTAGGTATTGGGAGATTGCTATTGCAACCACCCTGCAAGACCTGGTTTGAGACAACAAAGGCAAGGGGGAGTAGGCATCAAAGGCAGCAGCTTTTGTGGGACAGGACATTTCCACCACATCCAGAGGAACAGCACCACCACCCTCTGAACAGCTTTACATGTCTCTTCCTGGCCAGGCTTGCCTGGAAATTCTCTAAGATCTTCAGTCTTTGTCAGCAGTATGAACTACCTGCTTTATTGTGAAGTTTTTCACAGCTTGGAAAAAATTGTGCAGTTTTCTAAGATGCTCTGCAGCAGAGGCCAAGCTGTTAGGAGACCACTTTCAAACATTAAACCCAATGCTTCCTACCAGAATTTAGGCTCTTTGCATCCTCCTCTGGCACTCATTGACCAAGAAACAAAATTTTTCCTCTTCCCCTTTGCAGCTGCCCTTTTTGTTATGCTTCCCTCATGTTAGATTAAACAGTCCAGTTCCATGCAATCTTTCCTTGCTGAGCACGTCTTCTAGACCCTTGGCTGCTCTCACTGCTCTCTCCTGGGCATCCTCCAGCTTCTCCCCATCTTGCTGGAAGTGCCTTGCCCAAAACCAGATACACAGCTGCTCATCTGAAGCTTAGCAAATGCTGACAGGAGTGGAATGAGTTCTGCATGAGCTGTGTAGGTCAATGCTTCTGTTTGTATAATCCGGTAGAGTTTCTAGCAACAGCAGCAGATTCACTCCTCCTACCTACAGACTCATTGTGACCCCCAGATAGTTTTCCACAGAAGTATTACCCAAAACTTTGGCTGTCTAAGCACTGGGTGACATTGCCCTCCTCTTGAGTAACGCTCTCTTAAGAAGAAAAAAATGTCAGTTTGTCATGAAAATTTCAAGTGTTCCTGGTTTTCTGCACTGGCACTGACTGTACTTTTACTTCAGTGACTGAATTTCAGTTGGATTTCTTCCTAGTTCAATATCCTAGTTGCTGGAAATATTGATTTGGAAAAAAGATAAGGACTTAATTCACAACTGTGTTTTTGTAGTATGGCTGGGCACTTTTCTGGTATGTTTCTCCAGTTCTATTCCCACACAAATGTATTTCATCCAGTCTTGGTTTGTCTAATTTATTTATAAAAAGATCACATCAGCCAATATCAAGAACGTAATGGAAGTCAAGATTTATGGCTTCTATTGTTTATTCACAAGGCTTTACCTCATTATAACCTTCCATAAAGGAAATGGGATTGGTTGGACGCAATTTTGTTCTCATCAAATCCTGCTGACTGCTAAAAAAAATTGTTTCATATTAATTTTGCTTCAAACTTTCTAACCTTTGATATTTTGTATTAAAACCTTTGTGATCAATTAATTTAATTGTCTAAGGCCAACTTCTCTTATCTTGAAGAGATGAAAGTACAGGCTATGCACAATATCTCATGGTGTAGAGAAAGATGGAAATTTGGAAATTTCTGTTGCAAGGCATTGCTAACTCTAGAGGAGAATGAGACTCTCCAAATGATTTTAAGGAATATATTCCTAGGGATAGGATAAAATAATGGCCAAATCCCATACCTTATGATCAGCAATGAGTAGACCTTTATAGCCTTAGCAAGCAACTCATCCAAGGTGAATTACAAGGGCTTGGAAAACCTTGGTTACATTAGTCGGTGTAATTTGAGTTATGAATATCAACAGTGATTATTGTTATTAAAGGGTATGACAGAATTTTTGGAAAGCCGTGAGTAACTTTAACTCAAAAACTTACATCAGGAGTAGACTCAAATAAACAACAAAACCTCAAATGGATACAGCAAACATGTAAATGTTCCTCACAAGTAAACAGGGCTGAATATACAGTGAGAAATAGCAACTTTTTTTAAGCCCAAATAATATTGCTGCTAGAGTACAGGAATATAGCTGAGGAAAAGCCCGAGGGTTGAGGCAGGTTAGCTATAGCAGGTATTTCATATTTGTAGAGTACTGAAGTGTCAGCAATCTGTCGTTTGAGCCAGTGTTTAGAAAGAAATAATGACAACCACTGCATGTAGCTTTCCTACTTCCCTGTATCAGACTGCCATGCTTTTAGTATTTCAGAGTGACTGGGCCGTCCCTGCAGCACCGCTGGGAAGGAAGCAGGCTGTGTTTTATAGGGGAGTGCTGATGAAAATGGGCAAGGAAGTGGGGATAGATTACACAATTGGAATGCCAAAAGTACACTCCAACATGGAACCCATAGTTGGTTTCTTTTGTTTTTCTCTTCTTGCTCTTGTTGGTTTTATTGTTGTTATGGTTTGTGGTTTTTGAATTCTTTTAGATGTGACACAGAGTGACTTGCCGTAGTTGGCATAAGAAATCAGTGAACGTGACTAGTTTCTCTTTTTTTTGGTGTCACACTCTGGTCTTTGGGCTATTTTTAATGCACACTTTTAACTTGCTGTCAGGGATTTATGCACCGTCTCACATTCCAAAATCATCAGTATCATTTTCTCTTACACTCTTTCTTTACATTAAAAAGAAGCCAGGGATAACATAAAATTACTTTTTCAAAAGCAGCTGGTGTATCAGGAGCTGCGACTTAGAAGGACTTAGAGATATCACCTCTGTAAGGACTGCAGTTGTTCCTCGGGGAGCCTCCTGCTGCCCCAGGGCTTCCTGCATGCATCCTCCTGGCTCTCCTGCATCCAGCAGCACAGGCGTGCAGGCCCTGGGGAGCAGGCTTTTCTGGTGCCGACATTAGCCTTCATCCCTCGGGGATTTCAGCTCTCCTTTTACAACTGCTTGCTTTTATTAGAGTCGATAAGTTTTGTGAGTGCTCAGAGAGTGCTGTGTGGGTTGGTATCAAGTTGGGACATACAGCACATCCACTGTTAGGTTTTCTCTCTACTTTTTCTTATGAAAAAGTGCCAGGGAATCAGCAGTAAATCAAGAAAATAGCACAGCACAGACATCCATGACTGTTTAAACTGGCATTGTGAGGTGTATACTCCTGCAAATGCCGTGGCCCAAGACATTGATATATGTATTTTTGTTTCCTGGCAGGGAAAGAAAAATATTTTTAGCAACTAGTAGAAGACAAGCAAGTAATGAGCATTGGATAAAGTCGTTTCCCTGACCTCCTGCTTTCTTTTCATTTGCCTTCTTTTCAGTAACACCCACATAGCATTCTGAAAACACAAATTAAATAGAAAATCAGTCAATGGCACAGGCTTGGCATGGAAGCTGTGTACTTTGAGGAAATACTAGTTGAGACCTGCCAACTCAAAGGTGAGTGGTGCAGTCCCAATTAGCCATGAACACACAGCTCCAAAATGTTTTAAAGAGCTGATTGCTGCCCAGTCAGTTCTCAGGCTCAGAGAAAAGACACCTATTCTGGTCTTGAGTTACTTTGACACACTGACATACTGAGTGTGCTCAGTTTGTGCCCCCTAGGATGCCAAACTAGCCAAATGCATCTGTTCTATGGTACAGGAGTTGCTTTGTGATGCAGAGGAAGTGGAGAGATGTACCATTCACTTATCTGCCCACTCCCAGGGGGACAGCAACTATTCCTGTCCTACTCCTTTGCTTCCTACCTGTACTGTAAAAGCAACCTCTTGGCTCAGAAATGGGCAACATGAGGCCCCTAATCTGTTTTCCTCTTCCACACTGAATTTGCATAATCCACAAGAGAGCCAGGACAAATCCGGTTATTTATAATCCAGCAAAACTTGGGCCTGTTGTCTCCATTGCTGCAGAGGGGGTTTCCTGAAATGCTGGTATGATGTTCACCAGCCTAGTTCTGGCAGTTTGCTTTAAAAATATTGGTGCTACAAATTATCTACATAAAATGTAGCAATATGACCTAATTTAAATATTTGTTATGTTTTCAGATGTACCTACCACCCTGAGTATGGAGAGTTTTGTTCATTATAGAGTCAAAAACTCTAATGCAGGTTAACAGTACTGAAATGAGATGCTCTGAAGTTATAATTTCTGCCTATCCCTTATAGTTTGTTATTGCTGTGAAGCCTATGGAGAACTATTTCTCTTGGTTTTGCATGATATTCCTAATATAACACATTACATAATGTTTTCTAGGGTTCAAGACTTTAAGGTTAACCAGAAAACATTATGTTCTTCTTCAAAGGGAAAAAAAATAAAGGACACAGGTAATTATTCTCTCAGCCTTCAAAAATCCATTTCCTTAACAGCACTCTATCCTCTCAAAAGAGAGTTTATGCTTATGGGGATGGTTTGCTGATGGGCTGTGCGGGAACAGGTTCAGTACTTCATGTGTGATTCCAAGAAGCTCAAGAAGGCCAGCTTTCTGAAGTGGGTCCACGTGTACCAGTCTGAAATAAGCATAAAGTCATATGGTTTTCAGAAGTAGGAACAAACCTTGCCTTACCTGCCACTGGACAGAACATTACTGCACTATCCACAAACAAGATGTTTGTTCCATCACAATCTATAATTTGAATTGCTGTTCACATTTCTGATATGAGTGTTTACACAACCAATAGGTGGGGGCATAAAATAAAAGTGCATTGGCTTTGCAGTAAAGGAATTGGTGCAAGGGAAGAGAATTGTGTGCAACTTGTGCCTTCTTTATGGCCCTGCAGGACAAGAACTGTTCTTGATGCTGGTCTCAGGTTGTTTTTACCTTTCAAGCATATTAGAGCAATGCACAGCCCATTAGAGCATCTGGAGAAATCTGAGTTTTCAGGGGATGTGTGTTCTGAATCCTTGCTGAGGCCTGTAGCACCTAAAGCAGTACAAAATTATTCACTACCCAAAAAATGCCTTATAGCTGATTAAGTGTTGTTTAGGCGGGTCTTAAAGCTTCCCAGTAGAAACTGAGCTCTGGCTTATGTCAGTTCAATCTAGTTCAGTCTGTCAGGAGGGAACATCACAACACAATCACCTTGGTAATAAAGGAAACCCATCCACAATTAGAGTTGTGGACTTAAAATGCATGGAGAGCTTCAGTTTCTGATCAGTAGCAGCCAAGCATCCCTGAAAGGAGAGAACACCTGAGGTTTGCCTTTCAGCACCCCAGGGTGGGTAGAAAGGCAGGGTGGTGTGCATGGGCAAAGCCCACCTGAGGGAGATTTGCCTACCCCAAGCAGAGTTATGCCCTTTTGCTCAAACTCTGCCTGTCTGTAAGGCAATGTCAGTGACACTATGAGAGCTGAGGTCTGCAGTTTTCTTTACCCAGCTGGAATGTCTGCCTCACACGTGCATCAAAAGTTTTGGGTCATCCCCATGAACCTGGTTTTGATCTTGTTTATTCAGCCTGGTAATTCCAGTGGAATAGCTCAGCATTTACCACTGTGTGAGATCAGATGGATGGCTGACTGTTTTAAAATCCCTGGGTTTGGCATGTGATTTAGACATGCAGGGTCCTTGGATTCTCCTTAATTTATTGAAAATTAGGATAGATACCACTAATCATAGAAAAGGCTTTGATCAAGATACCTCTTTTCTATCACAGTGAGTCATTCCTTACTTTCTAGATCTTGGACTATCTTGCTTTCCAGGACTGGGATAATCCATCCCCCTCCTCTCATTTCTCTTCAGCAAGCTTTTCCCCAGCCTCTGGACATGTGTCCATGGGTTATCAAATACACCTGGCGGCTGTAGATAGGTTTCATGACTCACAGCAGATAGGCTTGGGCTTTTCTGGCTGAAACTTGCTTCTTGGGGACCCTTTGGGCAAAGGAAAATGGAGCAGAGACCTGCAGAGAGCGCTGGGGCTCTGGCAAGGTGGGAGGCGGGGTGCCCAGCTTTGCACCCTCTTGCCAGTGTCCAGCTCCTCTCTTCTGGTTTCAGAGGTTCAGGCCCTTCAGTGACAGGATAATGCCCAGCAGATGAAACTTGGGGAACAATGCCCACTTTCTTTCCTCTGCTCTCATGTGTGATCTGCCAAGGTTGTGAGCTTTAACAGTCACAGCAAATTGCAAGTCTGCTAACTTGAGGTTCCCCACTACCTCAAATTGCTCTTATTGAAAAGAGCTACCTCAAGTTGCTCATATTGATGTATTTCAGAGGGAAAAGCAAGAAATGCATCTTTTCTCCCTTTGTTGATCAAAGTACACTTTTAAATAGTAGCAGTTTTGCACTTTACCACTTTACGTAACAATTTCCTGCCATGGCTGGCTTTCCAGAATCTGACAGAACTGTTTCCTGCTGCTACAGTTAAGTTACTGATAACTTACTGCTGTTTATTTACAAACACAGTGTTCAGACATCCTTTTTTGTACCCTCCCTCCCCTTTCTTTTTTCTTTTCTCTCTCTTTTTTTTTTTTTTTTTTTTAAGGGTGTTTTTGCCACATGCAGCCCTGTCCTCATGCAACCTTCCTGTAAGCAGCGCTGCCAGCTTGGGTGGGCTACCAAGGAAACACCGAGAATTTTTCGAACTTGAAAAGAAAGCAAAGGGCCTGTGAATTTGTTAGAGGCTGCAGGTGGTTTTGATCGGCTGAACCGAGTCTGTGCCGGAAACATTCTGGCTCCTGGGCCTCCCAGGGGCCCTCAGCAGACAGGGCTCCACAGCCACGCCGATGACTCACGGGCAGGAACTCACCTCCGAGCGAGCGGCACTGGAGGGGAAAAAGTGACCAAGCCAAAATGAGTCACAGGGGAGCCAAGGCTGCGGAGCAGGGCTGTCCTGGCAGCCTGCTGACACACTTAACTCCAGCAGCAGCACTTCAGCCAGTGAGCAGAATGATTGCATAACCGGTGGGAAAGCAAATCTAGATGTAGCTGTAAAACCTGTGGCAGCCTGGTTGAGAACACAGCAGCCTTTAGGGCTTGCTGTCCAGTAATTTGGTGGAAGAAAGCTGGATGGCTTGTGGTAGGTCTTGAATGGACAGGTACAGAGAGTTTTATTAGGAACACACAGTAAAATTTGCAGCTGAGAAAAGTAGCTTTGGGGAAGATACAGTGTTGAATGGAGAAATTATATCACAAAGATCTTTCTGCACTCTTATATTTATCCATCAAAGTCTGTTGAGATCAACTAGAGATTTGAGACTGCAAAAAAACCACCTGAGAGTACAGGAAAAAAATGCACAAGAAACATGTACAGCCCTTTCATCTTGAGGCTGTGTCCTAGAAAAGAGAAGTCCCAGGTGCTGTGACTTTTTGGAACCTTCGGGATCTGTTTTAAGTTACACAAAATAAAATTCCCAGTAAAACGATTTTCTGTCTGGACAGATTCATGGGTTTGACTTTGGACACGTGCAATATGAATTTGAAACAGTGCTGTGCAAACAGGATAGTCTTTCTTTGTATAAAACATCAGCTGTTGGATCACATCTCTTCCTCTGGAATCACCAGCTGGAAAATATTACGAGTCACAAGAATCTGAGAGCTCTGAAAAGCAGCACACACCAAGTGACATACAGGGTGAAAGCTTTAAACCCACAACTTAAAACACCAAATCAGAGCCCTCAGAGCAGGAATAGAGTTAAGCTGCTCTGAAATGTTACAAATTGATTGGTGAGATCAAGCTAAGGCACCCAGTCAGCATCAGGAATGACAAGATAGAAATGAATACACAAAGAGCATGAGCATCCTTTTCTGACTATTTTTCTCCCCAGGCAGTGCTGATTTTGCAGTTACTCTGCTTCCTGAGATAATTTACAGCAACCTACACAGCACTTTGTGCTCTGGCCATACCCTGACAGACAGATGGTAGTTCTGGATGCACTTACAAAATAGTTCAGATGGGTAGGTGTAGGCCAGCAGGATTGTCACTGTGCTAGTAGGATACCTGAAGATTCTGGGTTATGTTTACATACCAGTTGAACTATAAATGCAGGATGTATTTTTTTCTTTTTTTCCTTTTTTTTTTCTTCTTTCTTTCTTCCCCCCCCCCCCCCCCCCCCCCCCCCGAAGCATAAGCAGGTAGCATTTGAGTATTCAAATACGGGCTCTTCCTTCAGGGTGATACAAACTGCAGTGTGTCTGCTCTGTTACACCAGGTTCCCCTACTTAGTCCAGGACTAGGACACAGGCTCTGAGTGTGGGGGCCACTGTCTCAACTTTGCCAGACATGTCCCTAGGCAGAAAAAGTGCTAGAGATCAAGATCCAAGCTGGGATAAGCCTGCACCCTACCCCTGGCACCACTGGCCAAGACTGTCTTGTCCTGCTATGTTTTTTTCCGGGGGGTGATACCAGCCTGCCACCTCTCTGGCAGCTCCTCACTCACAAAATTTCATGGGGAAAAAAAACCCCCATTAACAACTGTCTCATAAAGCCAGGGTTTATTCCTGCTTGTTTTCAACAGGGCATTTCACAGGTCTGTATCTGTGAAGGAAAATAGCTGTTCCAAACTGGAATGTCACACTTATGTTTTCTCTCTGCAAGCCTTGCACCTCTGGAGCTCCAGTTCAGACAGGCTCCAGACAGGCTCAAGTTCTGAATTTCTTATTTCTCCTTAATTGCTTGCTGTATTTCTCTCCATGTCTATTTCTTTTTTCCCCCCTTTTTCCTCCTCCTGGTCTTTGTTTTCTCTGCAGTGGAATGTAAGTTACCCAGGTTTTCATGGCTGCAGCAGCAAAGCCCAAAGCTCCTGCATTTCTCCTCTTACTTCACAGGAGCTCAAGATGAACCTTAGTGCACATGCATGTGAAGGGCCACAAAAAGGGGTCTTTAGCTTTAGCATATAGATCATGGGCTGTTGCTTACACCATTACCTCACTTGGCTTGCTCATGTTATGTTCTTTTTTACACTCACAAGAACACAATGCTGATGAGACAGATCTGGGCTCATTCCATTCTATTTAAATTTTCTTCCTCTGTTTGAACTTCTTATGCAGAATATTAATTTTATTTTTTATCTTTTGTAATATGGTAGCACAGCTTTAACACTAGAAATGTAATTAGAGTCTGGCACTAAAGTACTATTGACTGAAATTTTTTATGATTGTTTCCACATGTTTTATATGCTTGCAGACAGAATTTAGCTAACTTCCAATGAATAAAATTTTTAATACAAATCAGATTTTTTAATACACATCCTCAGGATGCTGTTAGTGGCACAAACTCTTAAGTGTAATGATTAATGTATTCAGCATTTGGTAATTAATGATGGAGCTTTTTTAATACTGGAATTCAATTGATAACACATAACATTATGGCCTACTCTTCACTTAAAATATGATGCTCAATGGTAAAAAACAGTTAGTTCCTAATCAGTGATTTTGTCAGTGTAGCTTAAAATGCTTTATGAAAGCAAGGATTAAAAACTATTTCTATATTTCAGAATTCATCTTCAGGGTTTTATTTTTTGCTTGATTTGCTGAGGGATGACTACTGATTTACTAGATTCTCCATGATATGTTATAAAAAGGTCTGAAGTTGGAACCAGTGTTTCCTGATCAATTTGTTTGACCATAATGATTTCAAAATACTCTACTAGTCTATTTTAGAAATTATTATTTAAAGAGGTAGGTAAAAAAGTAGCTGGTCATGGTGTTCTGCAACAACTGACTGTGAGACATGTACACTCTGCTTTTCCCCCCAATAATTCCATTTATATAATTTTACACTTCATCCCAAATGTGAAAATACATGTATTCAATCTGAGGGGCATTCTTTAAAATGGCCATATGATTTTTTTCTTTTTTAATGCCTAATAACAATAACTTTTTTCCTTTTTTTTAAGCCTTATGAATCTGATATTACGTGTATACCACAGCCACTATTGCAGATGCAGAAGTGTATGCCATCTGTGCTTATTCTGCAAGCTTCTATTAATCACAGTGTTTATTATATAATCTTTGTCTCTACTATATCTATACTATTATGAAACCAATATATGCTCTAAATCTCAGCAATGTGTGTATTACTTTTCCACCAATTAAAAAAAAAAAAAACTGTGTTTAAGAGGGCACTGTATCAACACTATTTTAAACCAAATTACCACACAAGGGAAAAAATCTTTTAATTCAGTTTTCCAGAAGTAGAAAATGAAGCATATTGTATTTGCCACGCACAGCCCCAGAGTGTCCTCCTGGGGCTACTAAAAATGGCATTGAGTGTCACATCTGACCCAGCCACTCAGCAGTGTGGGAAGCCACTGCCATTGTCCAGCAAGCCTTCATTTCCCAGATCCAGGTCTGGCATTTAAGTTATCTTGATAGCTATTGTTTAGCAAGTAACAAAAGGAATTACCTTTTACTTCACCAGATATTCCTGAAACAAACTTCAGGATTCAGGAAAAGAACAAGTGAAAACAATTGGTAACAGGAACCTTGCCCTTATTGTAATAAGGAAAGAGACACATCACAGCTACCCTTAGAGCTTGCATATTTATTGAACAAATCCTACTAAAATAGCTAAAATACATTGGGTACTTGCATTATTAAAGATCACATTGTTACAAAAGCCTGCATTTTCAGCAGTACACAACTGCAACTATACATAAATGCCACAACTGCTGAATATTACTTCTTGCTCTATGTACAGCACAGCAGACGTATCTATTCTATTGGAAAATAAAGTGAGTGCACAAGGAAAGGGATACAGAAGGTAGGGAAAGGAAAGAAATCTAGAAGTGCAGTGCATGCATTGGTATTTAACAGTCAGAAGCTAAGACAGTTCAGAACAAGGCCTGCCCTGTAAAAGGAATAGCTAAAAGACAGAATCATATAAAAAATTAAGGTGGGCTTTCAGACTGTGTCTAACACAACAACACTCCATGAGTAGATGATACTGCTTAGTTTTGTGGTTAGTGTTATTTTGTATTTATAGTAGTTTGGGAGCAAGAACAAAAATGTAAATTCCACATGTTGACAGTACTGTGGAAATGTACTCTTTCCCCTTTAGGACTTCTCTTCCCAGAAATTTGCTGTATTTTTCTTACTATATCCCCTAGTTTATGGATTTGAAGAGGACATTAAAACTTGTCCCTTCTTTAAAAAAGGCTTGTAAGAAAAAAAGACAAAAATCAAGAGATTTTGAGAAGTTGGTGGAAAATTATTGCTCATCTTTCTCCATAAGGTGGTTAGGAGTCAGAAGGGAGATTTTACGAAAATTACAGTTTTGTGATTGCTCCCACTATAACTGCATGTTTGTGAGTGGACACTGATAGGGAATCAGTTCCTCACTTGTACACTATAAGTAGTTACTCACCTACAGCACTGAATAAGAAAGCCACACTGAAGACACAAGTAAACAAGTCAGTCCAGTCTAAAGAACAACATTCAGAAAAACAAAGTACCAACACCCTCTCAGAACATGGAAATAAAAAATAACTCCATCAGAGCTACCTTGCCAAGGAGCATATTTAAAGTCCAAAATAGCACCATTCATCAGTGTCTCAAATCCCGTGGCAGCATCACGATCACTTACCACAAGGAAACCATGAGTTTCATACTACTTCTATACATCAAAAGAGTACATGGATAAAATATAGATATACAGACAATCGATGAAAATAAACTACTAGGCTTGTTACATCTAAATGAAAAAAAAGGGGGACTCTCAGCCTCTGCAAGAAGCAGTTTGGGTTGGTGGAAATGGAGAGAGTGGTTTACCGGTTGTGTGTGAGCTGTGGAGTTTGAGTAGTGAAAGACATTGCTGTGGTAGAACCAGGCCTGAGGGCCCACCTGTAATGTTTGTAAACATGGATTCACAGTGTGAAATTCTGAGAGCTTTCGCTTGAGTTAGAATGTTAAAAACTAGTTTTTATGGTACACGTTTGTCCACTGTTATTCTCTAAAGCAAGGCTCAGAGTCCCATAGTTTCTTCTTACACTTGATGATTTACACAGAAACAATTTCCAATATATGACACCATGACCTCATCAAACCCATACATCATATGTAATACGAATGGAGAAATTATGTTTAAAAAGAGTAGAGGTAATTGATTTTGGTGAAATGTTGTCCATAGCCACTTGCTGGAGCCAGGCGCGCCCCCTCCACCTCACTTTTCTTGCGATTCACTTCCTTCGAGATGGGGAGATTTCCCTGTGGAGAGGAAAAAGTGATATTAGCTGTGCTTTGTTTGGTGGCATGCTCCCTTCTCTCATCCTAAAGTTTCCCTAGTTCCCTAGCTTTAGTTCAGCTACTAAACATGACTGAAGCACCTGATGCCACAGAGAACACAGGGATGTTTGAAAACCAGGAAGTTCTTGCAGCATCTGAGAAAAGCATTTCACGTGGCCATGGACGAATGTGTCCTAGCAGCAAAAAATGCAGAAGATCCAACATGAAAGTACATTTTATTTATGAAATATCATCTTAATATTATGAGAACTTTTTCCAGGTTAGACGTCTCATTTTTAAAAAACTTTACTAATTAAGCAACCAACATATACTACTAAGTCACTTCCCTACATTAATCCACCAGAAAGAGCACACTAAAAAAACTGCAGTGTTTTCTTGTTCTGAGCAGGTAAGGAAGTGGTGTTCCAATATGAGCCAGCTGCCTCAGATCTTTGTAACCACACATTTTAATACAGTCCATTCAGCAAAGTTTTTAAACAGTATTTAAAAATATGCTTCATTTTAAGCCTCAGAATGAAGTCTAAAGGCTAAGAACATGCCTAAAGTACTTTGCTGATTATATGTCACTATGGGATCTGAAACAAAAATAATTTGTTTAGCTGAAGATAAAAAGAAAAAGAAAATCTGTGGCTTTTGTGTTTAAGTGGTAAGAATTGTAAAGGTGTTTTATTGCTCATATTGTTTAGGATGTGTTTGTCACATAAGCTCAATATCTCTCTTTGTTTAAGAAATTAAAGTTATCTTCTCCAAGTTCACTTTTTTTTCTGATGTGCATTTCTGAATTGGGAATTAAACACATGGCAGTTTCCCAATCATCAATAAAGTGCAATTTTCAGCAATTTTCCTTTCTTCAAACCCAGAGTCTTCACTGGGATGTTCATACTTGCTACATTTACTTGTGCTGGGAATGAAGCCATCCCATGGCCCTCCCTCTCTTTATCACAGTGTACAGGACAGCTTTTGGTTTTAGGTAGATGAACTCCCCATGGAGTTCTGCACTGCACACAGGAGCAGTTTTCAGGCTGAGCACAGAGCAAAATCCCTTTCTGGAGACAGCTGGTAACCTGTTCCTTTGGGGCACCAAGAAATAGAGTAAAGGAGCAGGATTTGGTCAGTACATGTGCAGAAGCGTAAGGAGTTGTAACGTATATTTGCTAGAGCCAATATAGGTATTTTGCAAGAATTTCAAAATGAGAAAATAACATTTAAATTTTAGTGACTGCTCAAATAGGTTTCCTCAAAGTACTCTAGAAAATTCCATCCTCATGATAATATTTTTAGTTATTTTTGTTTTGCTAAATTTGTTACTTGTGTATCATTACAGGATACAAAGGGAAAACTAGAAACTTACACATGCAAACAGGCACACCACACAGACCAAAGGTCTGGGCAAATTTCCAAAAGCATTGTGTTGGGCAGTTCCTTTTCAGCTGTGAAAACAATCTCAGTCCTGAAATCCTGCCATACAATCATGAGATATAAAGTCCCATGTGACCCTTCTACGTCTGGAAATAAACCGTCATTAAGAACTGAAGCCTTTTATGTTTGTTTGTTGCATGAAAATAAAATTAAAAAAAAAAACAAAAACAAAACCCCCCACTTTTATCTCAAATAATAGTTATAAAAAATTTATGTATTTTACTTTATATTTTCAGAAGTTCAAGCTATTTAGCATTGAGTAGATAAAAGCACTCATCTAAAGGACTCAAAACTTTCTGCAGTTTTTTTCACCAATTTATCCTAATTAATTTTATAGTACAAATGAAAAAATTTCCAAATATGCACAGTTTCTGTTAAAGATGATTCTCTGCTGGAAGCTGAACTATGTGCAATCAATATTGAAATTGCTTTTGAATGTCAATTATGATATTGACTAGCTCAATAAAATCTGGAGCTAGTTCTAAAAACTGGTTGTTGTACTAGCACATGCCAAATATCTTCTGAAGAATTACATAAAGGCTAGGAAAAAAATTGTATTTTAAAAGCAGGAATCCAGTAACTTTAAAAGGGAAAAAGATTTATAATATGTTTTGGCTAGTTGAGAAACCATTATCCTTTCTGAGAACATTTTATTTTAAACTATGTACAGCCTAAACCCACAGCTATTCATAAATCCAATATAATGCAGCATTGTTGCTATGCTGCACATACTGCACAGTTTCATTCCTGTGCTTTAGGAGAAACTTTGTTTAATGATGAATGACAACTTACTGAAAGCTTCTAACTTAGCATTTTGAATAAAAATCATCTAGTTAAGACACAGCTGATTCACAAAATTAGCAAATTCATTTGATGTAAGATTGACCCTACAGAGCACATTAATCAGGCTCTGGCACTGGTACCAGCCTTCTCAGCTGAACTTCTGGAATACTGTGAATGCTAAGAATCACAGTACTGCCATTAATGCTAGTTTAAAGACTGGCAGGCTGGCACATGAGGCTGCAAATACCCCACCTATAAACTTTAGAAGTTCCCTTGTAGAGGAGAAAGAGTAGAGGAAAATATAGTGTTATCCATATGGAACAATAGCAGAGTTTTGTTAACAATGAGCAGAAGCCTAGTTATTAACTGAAACTTAATCAAAACAATTTTCCGTGTGTTCTCTTCTTTACTTACCTGCTTGAGCCAGTAATTGAAAGGGAATATGAAAATAAAACATGTACATCATGCACGTGGTTCTGCATAATCTTTATCTTTCACTACTGAAATTTCCTGTCCAGTTCCATTTTTAAACCAGTAATGGTAACAGAATAAAATCTTATTAACGCTGTCTGATGAACCACATCTTCTGCCTTTGTATGTGGTACTTCTTGTCAAACTCAGATGAAAATTTTCAGGCTTTGTATGCTTGTTACTCAAGTCAGGTAACCCACAAGCAAGATGCTTAATAAAAGATAAGCAATACCACCCAGTTCCTCCTGCTGCATTATCATTGACTTTTTCATCTGCATTGCTAGGAAAGCATTGCCAAAATTAAGCATTCAAAACTCAGATGTCTAGCTTGTAAAATCAAGAGACAGGCTTAAGAAATAGGAGCCTTTGAAAATTAGCATGTTTTCCTTCTGGTGTGCAGCCAACAAGAGTCCATGTTTTCTGCAAACCTGAAGGCTAAAAACATAATTATAAAATGAAAACTGAGCTCTTCAGTTAACTGCATGGTGCAAGGGGCCAAGGCTTTAGGAAAAACAGAGCAACATGAGACTCGTGATGAAATCAGGAGTGCTGGCTACTTTCTTCAAGTGGTTGTAAAATAAAATCCATTGAACTTTCCATTTTAATTTTTTTTTCCCAAAGACTTTTGTCTTAGCAAACTATTTCTTATATGAAAGAAATTACATAAATAACTTTACCTTTGGAAATCCCCCATCCCCACGGCTGGTTGGAAAGATCATCTGGCTCATCCAAATCATTGAACCTGGCTGATAAACCTGTAGTGACATAAATATATACAAGATCTTAATAACAAAGAGAGATTCATTAAATGCAGTGGTGTTCATGTGACAGACCACGTCACTAAAACAAGTCTAATGTCAGTACAGCTTGGCCCAGGGTGTTTAATGTTTAGTACATATATTTTGTACCCATGACAACATCTGTCTCTAGAGCATTTCAACTACATTGTTTTATGTTTGCCCACATTCAACTGATACTTTAAAAAAAATTAAAAGAGTATAGAATGTATTTTTTAAATATCTTTAATAAATTTTTTATAGAGGATGTCTGTACTAATGAACTTGCTGAGGATATTGTAAGAAAACCTTGTCCATTCCCTTTTCCACAGGTCACTGGCAAAGGGCTGCTTAATGAAGTTCATTATCTTTGCTGATGACTGTAGGTGACAAGAGCACCATACCTTTGATATCCTTTCACAATGACTGGTAAACTAGAACGCATAACTTGAAAAAGTTAGAATTCCGTGTTAGCTCCCTGCATTTTCCACATTAAAGAAATTCCAACCCATTGTAAAACACATACAATAAAGTAGCTGGCAGCAGGATTCAACAGTTAAGGTGCCGTCCTACAAGGTGCTGTCCACAGGAAAATTTTTCAAAGTAAAACGGGCAAGATTCAAAGCTGGGCACTGACTACAGTAGAGGTTAAAGTGAACAAATAACAAGATTAATATCTCAGGCTCAAGATGATCTTCATCTTCAAGATTAAGATCAGAATATCTCATCATCTCAGTCTCAAAAACACCAAGTTTTCAGGTGCAAGTTACATCCAATGCTGAAATTCTTAAATTTATTTTCTTGCTGGGTCATTCTCCTGGGCTCTTGGAGTTGGGAGAATTGAATTCTTTCAGCATGATGCCAGCATGTCAAACTATCAGTGTTTTGAGCTAGCCATTATAAATCACACCATTCAGATTTCTTTCCACTTTGGAAATCAAAACTTTCATAGTCAGTTAAGTAAGCGCTGGGCCAGTTTTACCCATTCTCTTGCTCCTGTGCATATACTGAAACATGAGAAAAGTTTTCATTCCTGGGGAGATGCATGTTGACTATTAGCTGTCACAACTGGACTAGTTCTATCCTGGAGAAAATATTGGAAGAGTATTTAAATCTTCTTCCCAATAGAAAATACTGAACTCTTCTATAATGCAGAGGAGAAAAATACAGAGGAGAGAAATTTAAAACACAAAACTCAAGGCAGTGCCTGCTTTGTACATTCTCCTGTGCTTTTCTGCAGTACAAACAGTACTTTCTACGGATTAAAGCAACAGATTTTTTTCATATCTGAGGTGTCAGACAAGTCAGTTCAGCTCTCTGGGTGTGTTTGACATAAAATAACCAATGTGAGGCACAGGGCACTCTGTGAATTCAGTTAATGCTCACTCTGAATATTTGAACACATGTATGAAAGATATCAAGTAACCTCTGAGCTTTTCTGTCGCTATTTATAATCACTTGTTATTCCTTCTGCAATTATGTCTTGATTTTATTGTGTAGTCATACTTTCTGTGGTGGGAAATAGCAGTAGGAGTTCAGCTCTACCACAGGACATGCTGTTCACACCAGCAAAGTATACAAAATGTATATGAGAGGATCACATAAGCATCAGAATGCTGAATTAGTCATTATCATGAATACAAACTTGTATATTTTCCATGGAGTCTGAGATGTATTTAGGTTAGACTATGGGCTGTGCTATCCCTATTAACAACCTAATAGGAATAAAATAAGCAACAGAAGTTAGATGAAAAAGAAAGGATTCTTTAAATTAAATTCATAAAAACTTGGAGGAGTTGCAGTTTGTGGGTGGATTTTGGGAATGAGGCAGGAGGGAAAAGGTGTAAAGTGTAAGATGAGCTCACAGCTATGCTCCAGGGTTTAAAAAAAACAAACCCCAAAACCTATCACCTGCAGAATACCCCACATTATCCCCAAACAATCTTTCATAATAATTCTCTGTTAAAAAAAAATCCATAATATCCTTTTTTCTTCTTCAAAAACAAATACTGTGGCCCATATTGGTAGATAATAATCACATGGACGTATTTCATATGAAGTTACTGTTCTGCTAGGACTGTATCAGAGCCCTGAATGGACAAAGGACATTAGGAGCAATGCTGAAAGGCTGGAGAATCATGGCTTGGAATCTGGCCAAGTGGAGGAAGATTCTGGAATGCAAAAAAAAAAGATGCTGGTGTAGAGAAGTCCACTATAGATTTACTGTAATTCACCAGAAGGAGAAAAAGAAAAAAAGATATAAAACAAACCATGACATCTTGCTGTGCTTTATAAATGCAGAAGCTACTTAGAAGTTCAAATATACTGAAAACTAGGCTATTCGAAAAACACATAGAACATTAATTCAGTTACAGCAGCTCAAAAGTACTGATATAAATGTTGCAAGATGAGCTATGAGAGAGGAAAGCAATGCTCCATTACAGAGTAGGATGGAAGGGTTACAACATTCCAGCTGTTAGCATGAAGCAAACACTTCTAAATAAATGCTTCCATTGAAACACACCAAATTTTCATTTCTTAGTACTTCCTGTGTGACTGTTATGCAAGCGCAGGCTTGGCTTAAATAACCAAAGTATCAGGACTCAAAACGGAATTACTGAGCTTTAGGGTGGATTGAAAAGTACAGTTTCTGCAAGTCTGCATAATGCTGACTCACACTGATAGCCTCACTGTTTGATCCTCATTAGCCAGACAGTCAAGCCAGGAAGCTTCATCCATGAACCATCAGATGTGGGAAGAGCTACCTGAGACACAACAACATGCAATTCTGCCTTAAACATTGAGGCCAGCTTGAAAACTGGGAATTATGGGTTGTCTATGTGTTCAATTTTGTAGCCTCCAGTCTCCTGAAAAGATACAAATAATGCATTTTAATATTACAGAAGAGCAAAAATGGAGGCAAATAAATGCCTAGTCTGTTTACCAGATCTCTCCGATTCCAGAAGTACTGATAGCTTTTTGGGTTGTTTCAACTTGGGTTTTTTCAAACCAGGAGGGTTAAAAACCAGCAGAGTCCATTTTAGTCCTTTGGCCAGCAGACTGAGAAACTCTTTTGCTCTTGCTCTGTTTTACCAACATTTCAAAATTCTAATTCCTGGATTTTTTTCCATTTTAAGCCATGCTTTCTTAAAGAACAGTGGTAAGGGAGTACAGTCTTTTGCCAAGCCTTAAAACAGATACATTAAATAATTTGAACAGAGCTGAACTTAACATACACTAAAAGTCACATCAAAATGCTAACATTTATTTGGTACCCACTCTTCATTCCTATTCACTAAGAGCATTTTTCAAACATTCACATAAATTGATCAACAGCAAAAAACCCCAGATTTATGGCATGTTAACTTACTAAAATGAGTATACTCCTGTTAAACATTCCTGAAGTTTTTATAGTTAAGAAACAATTGAGAAAACCCTTATAATTATTTTTTCTAAATTTTTTTTCCTTTTTTCCCCCATGTGAACCTCAACTGAATTCTTGCAATCAAGTCTTATTCAGGATGTAGAGTGGTATTCAGCTGCACTCTTGATTTCTTAACTAAAAGTTAATTGAAGAGCAACTGCTCTGAGGAAATCAGCAACCACCTTTTAGAGAAGCTTCAGGTAATCTCGTTGTCTTATAAACCAATTGTGAGGCAGGGGGAAGTGAAAACAAAAAGGAAATGATGACAAGTGCTGTAGATCCTAATTCCAAATAAAAAGTGACCATGTCCAATAATTCTGCCTAGGAAAGGAAAAAAAAAAGAAAAATATTTACTATATGGATTAGCAGTGTAATAGCAAACACAGATGGCCACATGCTGAGGAACATAGGAGTAGAATGATAAGAGGTGTGTGGGAAAAAGAAGGAAAGAAAGAGGTATGCATGTTCTCTCTGCAGCAGTGAGCAGCTCTGAGGACTGAGTGCCCTCTGTGCCTAATCCAGAACAGAGAAAGGGAGAGAGGCCACCCTCCTCCTGAGAGTGGGCTGTATAAGAAAAAGGAGCACTGCTTCTCATTTCTGTACCCACATTTCTTTAAAATTTCTTAGTTACCAGCTAGTTTGAGCTGTAGATGTATGTTTCACAGCACATCCTACCATGTACTTTTTAATTCCCCCAAATGCCTCCCACTGCAGTAAAACATTTTCTTTCTAACCAACATCCAACAATCACAATCCAAATGCATACACAATCTTACTGCACCACTACTCAAACACTAAATAAATAATTTTGTGAATGAAAACCTCACTAATTCTTTTTTAAACCAAACCGGAGGGAAAGCTTGTGCTAGGCTCAAAGCTTTTGCCTCAGTTCAAAGGATAAACTAATGCTCCCATCCTCAGCAATTTATTTTTAAGACTATGAGGGAAACATTATGAAAGTACAAAATACATATATCTCCTGTGTTCCTAACCTAGCACACAGGATTTAATAAATACAGCAACTGTCAGCTGAATGGTTACTGCTTTTGGAGAGTTTAGTTGGACAGAAGTATTCTATCAGTCAAAGCTTTTATTTTCTAGACCTTCTGGAGAGGGCTAGGACAAAGCTACATCAAGAGTACTCATCATTACTCCTTATTTCACTGAGTCCTTAAAGTTTTGATGAGCCTTTGTTATGTTTAAGAAGCTGTACTCATGATGAAATGGGAGGCTGCTGTTGTGATAGCCTGATTCTGTAACAGGCTCACTGAGGAAGATTTCCCCACAGAAATAGCAGAAACCAAACCTGCCCAAGTTAAAGTGCAACTTCATTACCTTAGCTTAATAATTTTAAAATGCTGTGAATGTGTGATTTAGCAGATGTGAGGCTTAACAATTTTCTGAACTTGTTTGCATTTTTGAGCGTCTCTGCACCACGAATCTGAGCCTCTGCCTGAGATGCAGCGACAGTCATCCCAAATAACCTGACTTCATGATTTCAGTATCCTGTCAGGGCAGCAGATTTTTTCTCATTCCTGGTTTTCACATCAGTGCCAAGATTATCAAAAGAAAAAAAAAACAGTGGGGAAAATCAATAATTTACATTTATTTCACTTGGGTTAGTTCCACAAAGTAAAGGTTAGATAAATGGTTTGGGAGAACTGACAAAGAGTTACATCATGATTCTGCAGCTGGGATCGCTCCAAGTATCACACCTCTGTGAGACTTTATCTGCCATTGCAATGATAATTAATACTTGGCAGTATATCAGCAGAACATGGCAAGACAGCTGTACACCTGAATTTGCCTTTGACTTCTCTACATCAGCATCTTTTGATGTCTTTGCCTTTTCTTGGGGAAGATATTACTGCTGCTTTTTATTCCTCCCCATCTGATGACTCAAACTCACAACCACATAGAGATGAAAAGGCCTAAATGAGACAAGTATGCTTTTCCTTGCATCCCCCTCTCCACACTGCAAATGAATTACAAAGTTTATTTATTAGGTATTTGATGATTTTTGTAGTCCTCTTGCATCTCTTCTGCAATTTCTGTAAATTTCACAGAAGAGGATGTCATTTGCTCCTTCCCTACACAGCATAAGGAATTGACCTTGAAAAGCTTCTCCTATAAATCCCTTGTCATCTGTTGTTTCCTTTGTTGTTCTTGAGGTTACACTGAAGCATCTCCTCCTATGCAGTCTCCTATCCTGGCTTATCTGCATCAGCTTCTTCAAGGGACTCATTCCTGTCCTCATCCATATACAGGCTGCATGTTTTATATGTGTATTTAAAAATAAGACTTCTGCACACTTCTTTATCCAGTAAGAACCCCTCTACAGAAACTTTAGCTGTATTCTAACATAGGTGATTGAATGAGGTTAGTTCTAGTAAACACTTCCCAACTTTCCCTGGGGAGGAATCCACTCCACACCACCTGAATGTGATGCAATGTTTAGGAATAAATTTTCACTTTTCTGCACTGGTAAGGATCAATCCTACTTGTGTGCTATGAGTGGCTTGCTGCTTTTTTACTTCATTAATGCAAAAGAATTGCAAAACATTGTTACTATTTACCATGCATACAAAGACTAAGAGAAAAAAATTAAGCAGTAACAAGTAATAAGTGAACACAGTCATAAATGCTCCTCCAACTTCTTACTGAATTAATGAATTTTACTAAGCATAAACTATTACCAGAGTACTGCACTCCTTGAAAGGGAAAGAATATATTTATTTCAGAAAAAATAAAAAAACAAATGCATACTATGTGGAAAGTTCCATCAAGTAATAAAATGGCTGCAAATTACTTTGTTCCTCCAGTAAATTTCTATGTTCTCCAAAACTGCAAAACATCAGAGAAATCAAAATAAGCAAATCAGCCATCCAGAAAACCTAACTCAGGACCCAGTACAACCTCAGTACAACATATTTATTTTGTTTGCCTCTGTACCACAGTAATTTTTTTGTTTTACTTAGCATGCAACATACAGGAAAACAACAACAACAAGGCTGAGAATTGAAATAATACTCTAGCTCTCAGTTAATTACAGAGGAGTTTGTAATTTGCTCTTCAAGTGCAATAAGGTAGAGTTTAATTAGTAACTACTTGCACCTACATCTAATAGTAACTGCAGAACAAGATGCATAAGCAAGTCTTTTGTTACAAGCTGAGGTGGATGCACAACCAAAATTCTGAACCAAAGGATGCATAGTGCTTTTTCAGTAGTTTCATACATAACATGGACAAATTACTTGAGCAACAGAGGAAGAAGAAAAGGAGCATGGTCAGAGGCTGACCAAAGAGTCTATTTAGTCCAATGTCCTCCTTTTATCAAGTTTTGATCTTAAGGGGAAATCCAGCAAGAACAGTGGCCTGTAGTGAACTGTTAAGAATAGGGACAGAGATAGACCAGAATAATACCTCTCCTGTGTGCCCTCCCAAACCTGGTCCTCCCCTCTTGGGGTACACAAAATGTATACACCAAGCAGTCTCCCAAAATAAGTGTTTATTTCTTAAAATTTCCTATATGTTTTCTAAATAATGCCCTGAATGCTGTAACTTACCAAAGGCTCAAGCGACTGCTTTGGACTGCAACAGCTTTTCTCCCACATACCAAAAAGATGAGCAGAAATCCAACCAGGGATGCAGTTCCCCAAGTGCAGAGTGCTTCTTTCCCCTCGGGAGGTGCCTGCCCCTTGCCCAAGCAGCATTTTGCAGGCAAGTATTGAAAAGTCCCAGCCATACTCTTGGAAATAGGAGAGAGAACCACCTTGTAGAGCCAGTCCTCGCTTACCTCATTAAAAGAGGTGTAATGAGGGCATCTGATTGTTAACAAGTGCTTGAAAGCACTGTGGTACATTTACCTGAAGCCTCCCTATTACCAGCCTCTACTGGACAGATAGATAGTAATGCAGCTAAGTGCTACTCCAGGCACAAAAGCACAAAATGTATCATGGATGTTCTGGAGGCTAAAAGTAATAAAAAATCTCTGGGTTCTGGGACTCATTTCAGGAGCTGTGTAAACTCATACTCTATTGTGATGGAGATTTATCACAGATACACAGTCATTTTAAAGCAAAGAAGAAGATTTGCTCCTCTCTAACCTGACCTTTCTAAGGTAGCTATGAGGAGTCAATGTGTGCCTTCTAAACATCAGGGCTGGAAGAGGCCAGGGGTTCTTTCTGACAGTGTGCGTATTAAGTCAAGGCTTTTACCACCTCCAGCAAGGACACATAGATTTCTTAGAACTTTTTTAAACTTGCTCCCACCTAAGTATGCCAAGCCAGTAGAGATAATTAGGTTACTGTTTACAAAATTATTCCAGAGATACTTCTTCCTGCAGGATAAGAAAATCCTATTTATTCTGAGGGTGGGTTGTTTTTACTTGTTTGTTTGTTCATTTTGATGCAGTATTTACAAAAGGAAACATCAGGAATCCTCCCAGCAACAGGTACACAAGGATTCATTCAGTACTGCTACTATGAATTTGTCAGACCAGAAGTCCAAACAGAATTGCATGTAACACTCAAACAGTGATTCATACTATCATTCTGCATTAAACATTTGGAAATAATATCTTTTTCACCTTTGAAGATTGTGCCCTCAATTAATATGGTTTAATGAGTGAATATTTGAAATAAAACCAAAATACAGATAGATAAAACTATTTTATTAAAATACCCTGTCCCTGTCAATGATGCCAGCTGAATTATGCTTATAAAATTGTTCTAGAACTATTAAGTGTCCTCCTTTCCCCATCTCTTCAGCATATACAAGGATCAGAATTCAGTTATGAAGCAGCAGTATAGCAAAGTCAGAAAAAAAGTAAAAATATTGTTAGTGATGGCATTAGATCCCAAGCCTTAAAAAACCAATGTTATATATATAGTGTTATTAGATGTATATTCTTATTTCTGATTTTCCAAAATTTCAGCCTTTGAGAAAAAAATTATAAAGATTTTCCCTGGACTTAGTATTACATAAGCCTCCCATTCCATGTGTCAACACAGTTCGGTTCAGATAGAGTATGCTGGGGCAAAGTAGCAAAATTTTAGCATCCAGAGCATGTTTCTGACTGAGTAGAAACAAGTATATAAAAAGCTTTTGTCTTTTCATGTGCATATGAGCTCTACCACTGAAATATCCACAGTATCTATAGCTTTGTGCAAAAATTGCTTTTTTTAAAAACTCAGCTTTTCTACCCATAATCAAGTAAAGGTTTGTTTTTTGCTCAGTTGAACAGGTGGCTTGACAGAAGTATTGCAGAAACTGGTTTGTATTTCTGCTTACAAACTTTGAAAGCTGGAAAAGCGTTAATTCTCCCTGAGTTTTCAGCAATCAAGTGCACTGTGCAAACTACAATGTATAGCATGTGCATTACATAAGCATAATAAAAAAGCACAATATAAGTGTTCAGACGGCCAAAACTATTCAGCTTTCATCCCTCAGAATAACTTCTCTTGACCAAATTCTGGCCATGCTATACGTGAGCAGAGGGGGGTCAGACAGTCCTGCAGGTTCTGTGCGGCTCTGACTTACCATAAAGGAGACTCCAGTTCCAGTACCAGGCTTGGTAATAATCAACCAGGTCGGAGTTTTCTCATGCCAGACCAAGAGCTGCTTTTGTCCAATGTGCATCTAGTGATAGGGTGGGCATAATACCTCATTTCATCACCTTGCTCTTTTTTTTTTCTTTTTTCCTTTTTTTCCTTTTTTTTTTTTTTTTTTTTCCTCAGAGCATATAAAAGCTTCCAAATAATGCCTGCCTCTGCCAGACCAATTCCAGACTCCATTCTCCACAAATAATCCTAAAATTATGAAAAGCTGTTCCAGCCCAGGGGCACAGAAAATTACAGAATGTTTAAAGACACCTGCATGTAACTCCCTGGAAAGAGGTTAGTTAAACTGGTATGAAATTTTAAACTCAAAATTTTCTTCAGAAATATCTTCACCTAATGTAAATGATATTATACATTTCTCTACAAACTAGAAGAAGAAAACCCACACAAACAAAAAACTAAATGGGATGGTGATTCTTTTCTCTTCAACCAAATGCAAGCTGTCTTTTCTTTCCTTCTAACTTAATAAAGAAGGGCTTTTCTCCAAACTGTTCTCACCCCTAAAGGTCATCATCCCTTATTTCCCTTTTCCTCCAAGTAAGACTATAAAATGCAGGGAATGCAAATGACAAAATATGAGATAATAACCTCAGAAGTGATGCAGTTCAGGCAAGGATGCAGGACAGGAAGCATTCAGCCCAAGTGACCTACTTCCAGAGCATTTCTGCTCTGCGATGACACAGCTATACTGAACAACAGCCAGCCCAGAGACTCCCCACCAGACAGAAATGCTGTCAAGAAAGCCATCTCATTGTGGTAAGTCAGGAGAAAATTTATGATTGGCTCTACATTATCTTCTGTTTACTTTCAGAAAAGTCAAAATTAAAGTCTTAAAGATCTGTTTACTGATATACACATTTATTAGCTTTGTTAGTTTAAATTCTTTAAGCACCATCACTGTGAGCCCCCAGAACTTAAAATTCACAAGAAGGAGAAAAGGACACACCTGAGTGCTTTGAAAGCAAATAAACAGACTACTTCTCTAACTGTCTAAAATGATGATCTGATTTCTTTATTTAAAAGCTAATATTTACCATAACAAAAACAAACAACACAAAACCCAACCCTTTCCTGGTTTTGGTAGGAGCCTTCTTCGAGATCACAGAAAACTGGAATTGGGACTTCCTTACTCCCACTCTTCTAACATGTTTTTTATTTAAATTATTAGATCACTTTCAATGATTGAAAGTGGCAGAAAAAAATTAAAAACAAATTCCTTTCTTAAAATTCTTTTTTAGTTAGAAGTTTTTTCCTCCTTGTTAGCCAAAATTTTAGTTAATATTATGTAAAATTTTAGTTTATATTTCATAACACTCAGCACTTGCCACAAAGGCAGTATATAGAAGTTCTAGCATTTCAAATTAAAAGACCGCTTAAGTGACCCCAGGATTTTATACATTGTACATATATATAAAAGGTTCTTTCCTCCTTCAGGTAGACACTTAGAGGAAATGCATTATGCAGAAGTAAGGACAGATCTTCAAATGGCAAATGTTCTTGTGTAAAATGGCTTAAAATGACCATGAGTTAAAATTATAAGAATAATAGGAAGTGCACTCTTCTGCTTTTCTGTTCCTCTTAAAATTGAGGATATTAATATAAAACAGGTGCAAGAAAGAATGATTAAATAATCAGGTAATTCTTATTTCAAGTCCAGGAAAAGGAGAAGTAGCATTGAAAACTAATGTGTTAAATAACTTGCCTTTACTGTCTAAAATGTTTAGGAAACATTTTATGAGAAAAGAAAATTAAGAAACTAAGAGGGCAAGACAGTGAAGTTAAACTAAGAACTCATTTGTTCTCACTGAACAAGTTTATTCTAGTATTTTCAAATCTTACTTTAAGCTTGGCTAAATAATTAATGAACTTTCAGACTGGCAAAGGAATAAGAAGGCTATTTTCCCCCATTTTTAAACATCTATCTGAGTCTACTGAAACACAATAGTTAAATTTTAACTGACCAGTGAGAACAGAGTAGAGCCTTTGCATATACTGTGATATCAAAACAAAGTAAGCACTTTCATCATGTATTTCAGTGTGTGGAAAGTGTTGATATGCAAAGAAGATTATTTCCTGTAAATTAGAATGGTTAGAGAGATACTCGCAGTTAATACGAGAAGAAATATGCCAAAGACAAGTGTGTCCACTACTGCAAGGAAAGTATGTCACTGGTCTGACTTAGAATTACATTTGGTGTTAGTGTGCCAGAAGTGAAAAACAGGGGGGGAAAGGGTGGTGGTAGGAGAAGAGATTCTGCCAAGTATCACATCTTAAACATCCTTGCAAGCTGGGGTAAAACCTAATAGTACATTTTAATTTTTATCACAAAAAAGAAGGGGAACTTTTAAAAACAGCTAAATGAGGTCTGTATTTATGTTACACTGCAAAGTACACAATGGGACTAGACAGGTGGGTACATTTTATTTTTTGCATTTGGATAGCTTTAAGTTGTATTTTATGTTCTGGCCCAGAAACTGGCTCTATAAAACTGACTACTACAGGAACCTTGCTAGATTTATAGAACCATCTGCTGGAAGAAATCAGTGGCTATTTTATGCCTTACTAAACTTAAAATAATCTTTTGTTCCATAATAGGCACACATTGCACAGAGCAGCCTGCATAACATCTAAAATGTGGGCTGATTGTCACCTTGGTGTTGGTAGGAAAACAGTTGCCTTATCCAATATTCCACAGTTGTGTGAACAACATGTATTTTAGCATTATTTCTATTCACAGTTTAAGTGAATCATTTCCCTTTTAATTCCCCACCCCCATCTATTCACTTATACACAGATGAGCAAAGCACTTTGATGAAAGTAGGTTCCAGAATAGACTAAAACTCCAGAAATTTGCAAGTTTATTTTTGCAGATAGGAATGATAAAAACAAGGAGCCAAAAACAAAAACAAAGCCTTTATAACAGAGTACGTATTTGCTTATTTTAATAATTCTTTGATCATCACTCCTCCCCCATATCAAAACAATCCCAAAGAACCAGACAGGGATAATATTAATGCAATTAGCCCAATCTTCATAAGAGTATGTCCCTCGGAACCTCACACTGGGGAAAAATATTATGCACTAATGTACATCCTATGCAATTCTACTTAAAGCATTGCTCAATACTAATTAACATTAACATCATTTATGAATATTTTATCCTGTAGCATCCAAAATGTATGACTTTTTTGCCAGTACATGTATTTATATACGATTCTGAGATAGCTGCATCCTCAGCTAAGAAGGCTATAGGATGAAAAACTGTCTGAACAAAATCTGCCTACTTTGAGCACTTTTTCTGAAAAAATACAGTTACCTTTGTCCTCCTGAGTCTGAGACAGTCCTTCTCAGAGAATACCATTTTTACATGCATATCCTTAAAATCAGGAGTTTGTCAGCAGTGGTATCTCAGAATATAAAAAATGGTCTTTAATCAATAAAAACAGAAACACAATTAGCACTGAAGGAAAGAGGTTGTTGTTCATTAAACACATTACAAACAAGTGCCTGTAAGTTCAGTCATGTTTTAGGCCTAAACATTTTTTTCTAGAACAGATCTGTGTCACAAAGAATGGTGGTGTTTTCAGAAGGTTAACCTAATAAGAAAATTTAGGTTGCACCTTATGCACTTCCTGGACAGACTAACATTAAATCTTTTTCACTTACAAAGTGCAATGACCTATTTCTTCTTTTTGGGAGAAAGGTGTCAGTGTTGGCATTACTGGATATTGTTTTGTCTGCATGTGTTGCTACATGTGTTATGATGTGTATTTTTCACAATAACTTAAATATTTCTTGTTTCAATTAAATAAGCCTTACTGCACAGAGACGGATTTCAGATTTTTATTAAAAAATGCAAGAAAATAAAAGATCCAAAATAAGGAGCTTTTCAGATTACATCAGTTATTGTATGGCAAGTCCCCATAGCCTCAAAAACTGTCGTATAAAGATCCTATTTATAAATGAGTATTGGGAAGAGGGAAATAAGGTTTGTAATGACACAAAAAATTATTGATACTCTGCTAAAGCAACTAATTCTTACCATTTTTATGTTCTGTTAAGTCTTGGGATTGCAGTTTCTCTCAAGTAGCACAAGGAGAACAATCTGAAAACAATTTCAAAAAAATTAAAAATGAAAAAAAAAACGTAATTCCAACAGTTGCAATAGTTAAAAGGTTTTTCTTGCCAGCATAACAGTGGGTGAACCAAGTATAAGCTTCAGTGGTCAAGATTAAAGTCATGCAAATTATTCTAACCACACATATGCTTATATATCATGCATCTCTGCACTTCAGTGGTCTGTAGGCTTAAATATAGGACAAAGGAATCCCTGGTACCTGGATTTGCAGAACCCTATGCTATTCTTAGCACAGGGTATATTTCTGAAGAGCCCCATATGTAATGGTTAACACAAGTAAAAATCAGTCAAGAGGACAAAAACCTGTCAGTCTATGTTTACTGTAATTTGTGGTCCATTGTTCCCAGGCATACTACTAAGTGTGGGTTTTTGCAATCAAGGAACAAGCATAACACAATGTAACAGCCCAGAGAGTAGGTATTTTTGGAAATGGCACTGCATTACATAACCTCCAGTTTTCTCCCTCTCTCTATTCCACACACACCCCCTATTTTAAACAGGGAGAGAAAAAAAAGAAGAGTAGGTCCTACCTCATTTACCTTAAATTATCACGGTCTTAATGGACTGAATTTGTAGCATATCTCCTTTATCAGCTTTCTTTATAGAAACAAAAATTAAAATTCTCTTCTATTGATTACATATTTCTTACCTATAGCATGTATGTACGAAATATAATTAGGAATGAGTCATATGTTTACACAAACACACACAAACATATTGGATTTAAAACTGCAAATTCATATATCCATAAATATACACAGAAATATCTGAAAAAAGAAAAAGAAGCATGTACATGTACAGCAAAACATGGTTTGTTTTGGCTTTGTTATTTTGTTGCCTTTTTTTTTTCTCAAAAGAACCACCCAAAATTTAACTGCTGCACATGCAAAAATGCAGAAGGCTGTTGCAAGAATGACTGCTTTCTAAAAATAAACCCCAGCAGCCTGAGAGGAATCCAGTGTCAGGGCAGAGAAGAGGGAGATTCGTTTTACAAGGGAGAAGAAAGGAGATGATAAACCTGTCCTAGAGCCTTGCACGCATGCTAACAAAGCCAAGTGCATTAGGTTCAAAAATATGTTTTGGTGTTTGCGTAGTGCAAAACCCAGAAAAAGGAAAACATTTTAGAAAATCACTTCTCATCTCCCCTTGCATGTGTGCAGAAAAATCCTCAGCCTAGAAATCCAGCCTTAAAGCATAAAGACAAAGAGACACATATACTGCACGTTTTCTCATTTTCCTTTAAAAAGCCTGTTTGGAAATGTGCACCGAGAGGGGAAAGCCAAGCTGCAGCAAAGTCCAGCTAAGGACAAAAAGAAATCAAAAAGAAATTAAAAGAAACATAGAAACACAGAGAGAAGAAAGCAGAAAGGGGAGAAAGGGAGAGAGAGAAAGAAAAGGGGGATTAACTAAAAAAAATTAAATTCTGTGGATTGGAATTGTATATACTTACAGACAAAAGCCCCCGCTCCCTGCTCACTTTCTGTCCTTTCTACATGATCTGAAACACAAATGTGGATTACAAAAGGGCAGCATGCTACAGAAGGGAATTTATAGTTGGGGGAGTGGAGAGAGAGGGTAGGGGGTGTGGGTAAGAATGACTGCACCTCTTCCAAAGTGCAGCCTCGGAGAAAAAAAAAGAAAAAAGGGGTGGGGGTGGCTGGGGGAAAGTCTCTCTCTCTCCCCCCGCCCCCCCCTGCCGCCCGTTCCCTCTCTCGGGCTGGGTTTTGCTTGCCAGCGCTGGTTATATTGAACAATGAGCTAATTCTGATGGTAGCTGGCCAGCTGCCAGCTCCATCCCCCTTTTACACACACACACACACACACACACACACACACACAGACACACAGGCACACGCACACAGGCACACGCACTCTCCCTGCCCGCCCGCCTCCCCCCGCACGATGCTGCAGCGCCAGACTGCTTAGTCTGCAATAATCCGCAGCCCCGCGTTCCCCCCGCTGTCTGGGAGCCCCAGGGCAGCGCCCGCCCCGCTGCCGGCCGAGCCCGCCGGGGCAGCGCGACTGCGGGGAGCGGGGCGATGCTGCGGGGAGCGGGGCGAGGATCGGGGAGCGGGGCGAGGATCGGGGAGCGGGGCGATGGAGAGGGGAGCGGGGAGTGGGGCGATGGAGCGGGGAGCGGGGCGAGGATCGGGGCGGGGAGCGGGGCGATGCTGCGGGGAGCGGGGCGAGGATCGGGGAGCGGGGCGATGGAGCGGGGAGCGGGGCTCGCTGGCTCCGGGTCGCGGGGATCCCGCACCCCTGGGCGGCGGCCAGCCCGGCCGGGCGGGGAGCGCGGCCAGCGCGCTGCGCAGCGCGGAGGGGCGGGCGGCGGGGGGGGGGGCAGACGGAGCGCAGCCACGAACTGTAATAATAACCCTGCAAAGGGCATCTGAGGAGACGGGAGGGAGGCGGAGGCAGCCGCCCGCCCGCCGCTTCGCATCGGCCGTGCCCGGCTGGGAGGGGAGAAGTCGGTGGGCGGGGAGGCCGCGGAGCGCCGGGAGCGGGCGGGCAGCGCGGGCCGGGGCCGCGGGCAGTGCCCGCAGCTGCGGGAGGACGGGGCAGGGGAGCGCGGCGTGGCGGGGCTGCCACCGAAGGGTCGCACCGCGCTTGCAGCAGCGGGGTCGCGCCTTGAGGCAGAGCGTGCGCAGCGCTGCCAGGGACAGGCGACAGCGACAGACGAGCGACAACGCGACACAAAGACTCTGCCAGGGCTCCCGCTGCGCGGGCACCGGGTAGAGGGTGCGGGGAAGGGACAGCGGATCCATGGAGGGACACAGGGCGGTGCGGTGCTCCACGGGGCCTCTCCCTCAAACGGTGTACAGGGGTATACAGCCAAAAAATCTGAGAAACGCGTGGAAGGAAGCAGATTCCCTGTTACCCCGCAGCGTGTGAAGGTACCTTCCTCAGAGTTAATGCCCATGGCAAGAGAGATTATAATGGTATGAAGTCATTCGTGGTGCAGGCTAATAGAAGCCTTCTCTGTCAGGCCTAGATTATAAGGAACTAACCCTGTTTTTCAAATCCACCGGTATTTAACTCCCCATAAAACTGCATTACTCCGTGGTCCGTTTAGGATTTCCATTTTGTTTAGTGCAAGCAGTTGGCTAGTATGTCTCTGCCCCTTCCTGAGCAGCTACTACATGTCTGTGAATGCTTTGCAGGCCTGCCAGCTTCAGGAAAATTCAGCAGCTGGAAGGGAGAAACATGGGACATAAACAGCCCCTGATATTTAAACCCCTGGTAAGCTGTGGTAATAATTCTAAGTTTAGTGCATTAGGATCAGATCATTTGCCTTAAAAATACAGTTACTACTGCTCATGTCTGTTCAGCTGCCTACCTCCTCCACAGATTTCACCCATCAGCTGTTAAGACTGAAACACATCAGAGCTTGAATGTTTAAACTTTATCTGGAGAGAATGATTTAATTGTTGGCAGTGGGGGTTCTGAATAACAAATATGGGTCCAGTGCAGGTAGCAGGCCCTCATGGCACATGCACAGGTGTGAGCAAGGGGTTCCTTTTTCCTTTGGTGCATCTTCTAACCTGTAGACTATATGTTCTAGCTAGTGAGATATCAGGGATTCACCACTTGTAGAGATTTGGCACCGTGGAATGAAGCTAGGCACCAAAGCTCCGACTGTAGAAGGTGGGAAGCTTGTGCTGATGAAGCCCCCAAGAGGCTGAAGTGGACAATGCTGTTCTACAACAACGGAGGAGGGGATGAACAGATTCTTTCAGGGATCCATGGCAGAATAATGGTTGCACTAAGTCAGAGTTGCAACTGAAGGTTTTTATTCTCAGAAGAATAAACATCCTATATTATGACTCTCGTAGCAAAAAATTTATTGCAATCAATAAGTCATGTAATACAAAATTTCTAATACAGCTTAACTTAAATTTTTTCATCACCTAGGTTCTAATTTAACTTGTAATTTCTATTCACCTGGACCTTCTGCAGATAGTTTCCTGTAAAGCTGTGGAGAAGAGGGGTATAAACTCCCAGCTAGAGCTGTCGTGTCCTTCTCCATTCCCTGCTACCTCAAAACCACGTGCCCAGTTTCCACAGTCTGTCTGTAGTCCATCCTCTGCAACCCATTTGAGAATCTGTTCACATCCTAAAATTCCTTCCGGAACCACCAAGAATGGCTGTGGATAGGTGTAAATATCCTTCTGAGCCCTTTTGGCTTAAATCTCCTTTCCAATGACCTGGTTTTGTAGCATGAGTAAGCAACCTGCTTTGCTGTGCTCTGTGTATGTGACTGCCTGTGAAAAGTTATACCTGTCTGCTGCCTGTAACAAGCTATGCTGATAGGATCTGCTCCAAGTCTGCACTCTCTAGTTTGGCTTTAGTGTCTGCAGTTTCCTTTTTCTTAGCCAGCTTCCCTCAGCAGCTCTGATGGAAACTGGCAGCAAAGGTTTAGCTGTTAAGAGGAGTCAGAGGGCAAGAGCCTGCGTGGGAGAACAGAAGGGGGCATTTTGGCCTCATTGTGAGGCAGGAAGAGTTTTGGAAATGCAATTACACTTCCAGATTTAGGAGCACTGAAGCCTAACATGGACTCTAGACAATGAAGTAGAAACCGAGAGAGATTAAGAACCAATTCAAGCCAACTGGTAATATTGAACTAAAATATCTTTGAAAAAAAAAAACCCACTTTACTGAAATTATTAGTCAAGAAGCAAGTTTTTTCGTATTCGGTCTTTGTCAAAGTGGCAAGAGCATTAGGATGCTGAGAAACACCCAATAGGTCAGCAGCCTATTAGGGGAAAGCGTTGCCCTTTCTAAAATGCTCTGTTGCAATGTAGTGGAAATCTTTTTGCACCTGCAGTTCTGGCCTTCAGCCTGGGTGGAAATCCAATACCAACATTCAAATGCTCTTTTAGTCTTTAATCACTCCTCTAAAATTTCATTATTACAAATGTGACACTCAGGTAGATTGTCCTGCTGTCCTCAGGAAAATAGATTTAACCTCAAGCCTGATTGTTACACCCTGTGGTTACCAAAACCAGTCTGACTTTGTTCTGCAGTCAATTATAGATATAGGGAAAAAGTTTGCTCCTTTTACTGCCTTTCATCTTTGACAATTCCCTTTGATTCCTTTTCTCTTTATTTCTATCTTTGTTCTGATTTATAATCCCTAAAATTGATAGAGTCCTGACCTACAAAGTATTACTGTTATACAAATAACCTAAAATGGGCCTGCAAAGTGGACAGAGCAGAACAGGCCGTTGTGGCTGAGGAAAAGGTAAAAGCAGCAGAACAAAAATTTATTTTTATAAAGCAGCTGAGAAACTCCATGGCTTGCAATGAATAGACCTAAAAAAGTCACCAGAAAATCACTCTGAAGTTGTCCTTTCCAATTCTGACAGGAACCAGAGAAACTGTGGGCAACAATTCCCAGTCTTCTCACCTCTGTCCTTCAGCCATCCAATTCCAACACTGGGCACAGCACACAACAATGGCAAGACTGTGGTCTGGAAATCCATCAGACTCAAGCCTGCTAGAGAGCTGCCTGGTCCTGTGATGAATTGGTTTGGAATTGCCTGGAGCACCTGAAGAAGGAAGGGGGTTAGAAGGTGCACAAGATTCTGGGTACAGGTGACATCTTAGCAACTGGAGCCAGATCATGCACACAACTCATTGTAAACACATCCAAACCCCAAAATTCAGTTATATTTGCTTGTGGCTTTTGTGAATATGCAGTTTCTATTAATGGTATCTTCATGACTCCATTACTTACATGGATAAGTCCAAAAAGCATCACAAAGAAACTCACCACATGGGTGAAAAGATAAAACATATATTGACAGTTTTCCTTTCCTTCAAATTCTTCAGTCACTTGTGCTATTCCTATTCTTAAGTTCTATTCATTAGCATATAAATCTGAGGAAGAAAGTGCATAAAAAAACTTGTAAAGATTTAAAAAACCATAAATGGGGCAATGGATTATAAGTGGATTATTACTAGGTATGAGAAATGATGTGTGATGTTTTTTGTGGCAACAAGATGGAAGAGTGGGACACTGTCTGTTAGCTGATGCTTTAAAAAGACACAAACTGTGGGTTGTATTTTCAGCTTAGTTTTCTGGGAGCTGGATTCAGTGGGTTAGTTTTTCCTGTATAACCTCCAAATTCATGAGAGTTTTGTTTTCATTTATTTTTATTAATAAACAAAATGAAGCATGCATAAATAACAGAAGAAACCAAGTTTTCTGGAAAATTCCTAAATAAGGACAGCTTGGAATGGAAGGACCACACATCAGCTGCCATACAAACAGGTTCACATTAAACAACCTGAAGTTCTTGACATTTCCAGAGTGAATTCTTGGTTTTACCTGTTGTAGTTCCTCTGCAATGATGACTGACACGGGACACTTGACAGCAAGATGTGATCTGAAATATGGAGAACACTTAGATAATATAGCAAAGGAACGGAAATCATGGCAAGACCTGGACAGTTGGATTCATTTCCTTTAGTACATTGAAGCTACCTACATGTATAGAGGTAAGTACCCTGCAAAGGTTAAGCATACACAAATTAAAGTGAAATTCTATATTTACTAAAATTCAAGGGAACTTTGTTATGGACTGAAATGAAGAGAGTTTTTCTCTTAGACCAGACAGAAAAATAATTTAAGAATGTTATAGGACAAAAAACTGTATGATTCAGGGTTTTTAGAGGGAAAAAACTGAGCAAATTTCTGTCCTGAGAAACAGTGAAGTGAGTAGAGCTCCAGAAGTGACAGTAAATGGCTCAAAGAGCTGCTGTTGAAGGGAGGGAAAAGACACTGGTGCTGACTGTCTTTATTTTGTCCCAGTCCATACTAGCTCATGATGCCCACCTTTGCAGTTGTGCACATGGAAAAAGCAGCCATACTACCACTAAGTGCCTAAGAGTTCAGGTGAAGTCGTTCTTTGGACTTGCAAAAGAAGAAGCAGAAAAGAATGGCTATATTTTCTTGCTTGCTGGATACTCTTACCCTGGAATTAAGATCCAGGAAGAGCATGTGCTCTTCCTGGATCTTAATTCCATTGTGGTCCATTGATCACTGTCTCTTAAAAATTTTGTCAGTTTTTACTATAGGGAGAAAAATGCTTTGTCTCATTTTATACAGCCTCCCTGACAAATCAATTTATTATCTCCTAATTTTTATGTTGGAGTAAAACAGAGCAATGATTCTCCAATCAGGGTTCCCCTGGGTTTTACAGGAAGTTAGGGTTTCTTTTGTAAAGCCAGACCCAGAAAGCAGGAATGGGTCTGAAGTTATCTGAATTAGTGAATCATTTAACTAAACCCAGAACCTGTTGGTCTCTCTAACTTAGCTTTTCAGAGCATGTGCATGTTACTTCCAGGACACGGATGTAGTTGGTATCAGTTCCAATAATACCAAGTATTTGTACCAAAACATTAAGCACTAGTAGATAAAAAGTGCTATAGATAAAAAGTAGTAGATAAAAAGTGTTTTACATTTTGAAGAAACCTTGCATATTAACCAACAATTTCATAACTGAATGTTTAGGACTTGGCCTGGCCTTGACCTTATATTTTTCTATAAGCTAAATAAGTCTTTCAGGTTGTGCTGCCTGATTGCCGGAATATTTAAAGCAGTATCTGCATGTAGGGAACAGGGAACCTCCTGAAGTCCTGAGTTCCCTGAAGACCCCAAAGGGTGGTCAGTCTCAAGAACAGGGCTTGCTTTGTTGCATGACATTGCCACTCTCGTGCCTGTTACAGAGACACCACTAACTGAAGTTTGCTGGAGCATGGAGCAATGCCTAATTTTCTTGTAAGGAAGTGATGGTAAATTACTTAAAGAAGACAGATGGATTAAGAAACTTGGTGGGGGGAAGTACAGTATGGGCTAGACTCCTTGCAAACTCAGGTACTTTGGTCTGGAAAACAGTGGGAAAGCATTTCTTTCTGACTAAGAGTGACTCGTCCTGCCATCTGGGATAAAGAATTGGCAGGTGCTCCCTGGAGAGAGGGAGATGGAGAACAGACAGAGGAGAAAGCCTGAGGCATTATCAAACTTCAGAAGGCAAGTTAAAATTCAGATCAAAGGATTTTTTGTTGATAACTGCCAACTAAAATTACACCCAAAACAGGTGTGTACTTTGCTCAAACCAACATGAGACCTCTCCTAGTTACACTGGCAGATTTTGTGAATGTCATTCTGATTTATATATGAGTGTGTGTGTGTGTGTGTGTGTGTGTGTGTGTGTATACAAGAGCACACACACACATACAATGCTGCCATGCTTGGGATGTTTAAGAGACATGAGTGTCAGGGCAACTCTTAAACCTTCACATCTGATGTAGCATTTACTCACACTAGTGACTGCACAAATGTGTTAATTGCTGTTCCAAGCAATAGTTCAAGAGACCAGCCTTTCAATCCAAGTCGATTAACTAAATGCAGTATGCTTAATTTAAATTCATGAGAATTTGTTTAATTAAAAGTGCACACTACAGTTTTTATATTATGGGCCATTCATTTGATTATTCTCTGCAATCCTGTGAAAACCTGCTACATTACCTTAGTCAACACTTCATGAATTTAAGTCAAACTTAAGTTTGGCCATACAGCAGAGTTTAAGGTTACATTTAATTTCGCTGAGATGCAAGACCAGAGGATGAGTTTTTGCTAGTTCAGCACTTCTGGAAAATCAGGAATAGAAGATAGCATTCTGTCAGCTTATTTTCTAATGTCTGGATTTTGATGATTTTTTTTTTTCACCACAATGTTAAGTAAATAAATTCAATCAAGGAAAATTCATTCTAGATTGGGTTCAAAGCCACTCAGGTTCACACCGCCAATGATGCTGAAAGTGTTGATGATCTGGGTACACTATATTACAACAATTGTGATTGTATTAGAAAACAAATATCTCTTAAATTTCTTCATTCAGACCTGGACCCAGCAGGGTTCTTCAAAGTAATCATAAAAGTGACAGAGTTTGGGTCAGACAGAAACATAAATACTTGTATTTGGGGAACATATAGAGGAGAAAAGAATCAGTTAATATACCCAACTATATCTTGGGAAAAAGTTAAATTGTCACAGCTCAGGGACCCCTTAATGCTGTATAATATGTGTAGCATTTCCTTTAGAGTGTTTCAGGACAAGTACTACAAAAATAGGAAATTGTGGAAATGATGGGTACAGAATTAATTGCAAATTTTTTGCTAGCTTCATAGGCTTAAAACCAAAAACACCCCACCAAACTTTCCCTTTAACCAAAATGACTTATAAATTCCTCACTATGGAAAGACGTGGTCAGAATCTTCTTGCCTCAAAATTCTTCTTTTTCGGTTTTTTTCAAAGCATTGCACTATGGTGTCTCTCTCAAATGGTATTATCATTTACTTGTCCTCTTTCTGCCTGCAGGGTATATCTGAAAAAGGTCATGCCTGTTCACCAACACATCTTCCATTCATTTGAAAGAGACTAAGCTTCAGTCCTTTATCCTTCATCCAATAACTCTCTATTTTTCCTGGTATTTATCATAACAGTGGCCAAAGAACAGGCAGTAAAAGATTAAAGCTAGAAGAAAGTTAAAAGATCCCTTTTAGATGGTGAACAGAACTTCTTTCTTATAGACATGTGTGTGTGTGTGTGTTCACAGAACACTTTGTATTTTACCACTTATGCTGAAGCCCGCAATCCAGCAACTCCAGCATGAAAAAGTAATTGTGCATTAAAAAAAAAAAACAAATTAAAAAGAGATCCAAATTATTAAAAAGAGATCCAAATTACAGACTCTTTCCTAGATTTAGCAGATTACTTTAGTTATGCTGTATTTTATACAGATTAATGAAAATCCAGTTCTTGGCTGGAGAGGTAGTTACCCCACTTCATACCTGCCAGATATTCCATGTAAAATGTCAGACATGCTTTTCTTGTACAGTCATTGTAATCCCAAACTAGTTTGGGTTCAATGGAGTTTTGTTCTGGGACCAAAAGCCTGCAATCAGTCTTTCTTTCCTAGGTTATAACACAGCCATAAGCATACAGTGTCTGCTTCCTTCAGTCTACTGCCTTGTTTTTAATGACACTTGGGTTTTTGGGTTTTTGATTTCTTTCTTTCTTTCTTTTTTTTTTTTTTTAACCCAGGGAAATTATGGTTAGTTCTTAAAACTAGAAATTCCGTCTATTGAGCAGCTGGGACTGAAGTATTCAAACCATGGACAGATGGAAGACTGAGCAGCTGCATGTTACAATCCAGAGAGTACTCACCTCTGCAGATGGCAACGGTTGCTTGCTGTTAGCAAGTCAATAATGCATTTTAAGTGGCTTTTAGTGGAAGCTTTCTTGGTTTGTATCTGCCACTATTTAAAAAGAGCTTTGTTCATGATTGTCCTCTTGGTGTTGCCTTTCTAACCCACAAGTATGCTTCACCATTTTGCAGGGCCGTTCCAGAAGCAGATCTAGAGCTCTGATGAGTGCTCACACTTCATTGATCACCACTATAAAACACTTACACAGCTGAGGGGAAATTCTACCTTAAAAAAAAACCCAAAACACCTTTATAAGAAAGTTTGGGGCAGAAATGCAAAGGGACAGATGCAGAACTGTGGAATAATATTTGACAAACAGTAGGGAAGATTCAAGTTAAATGATCTATATTAATGATGTTAAATTTCCTCCTTTGGCCCCCGCTCAATCATTCACATGAAGCGTGTCTGACTAATGTTCTGTCCTTGTGAGCACTCTATGATCACATTACAGAGTTTGCATCATTTTCAGAAATGTGTACTCAGAGAACTCTCTCCAGCAGCAATAGCGCAGAGTTCCAGAATTTTAAAGTTATTCTGAGTGTTATTTTTATGAACAACTAATATGAAACAGATTTGAAAACTAAGCCCTTTTTAAAAAAAAACCTTAAAAAATATTCTACTTTCTCCCAAATGAAAAACATATTTCCCTTCAAACTATTGAATCTCAAAAACATATTTTTAAGTTTATTTCCAACCTTTCTTGGGGAAATGTATCTTGGGTCAGAAACTGCACATGAGAATCAAGAACAAGGGTAGTGAAGTCAACATCAGGCCTGTCATGAAAAATAATTACTAATCCCCTCCAAGTTGTTGACTGCAGAATTTTCAGTGCACTTGTGGACTCCATGAAGCTATGCTTTCCTTCTAGTTTTGTAAATGTCTGGCTTTAATCATAATTGATATATTAAAAACAAAGGCAGAATCATAGAGAGGCAAACTGGCACTTAAGAATGGGAGTTCTTTGTTGAGGATTTTCCTGGGCTGTCTAAAGGCTCTTTCCTGATTCCTATGCTGCCAGCGAAGTACAGAGGCAGCACTCAGGGACCAGGAGCAGTAGAGAGATGCCAGAGGCAATGGGCATGGCTGTCACCAGCCTCTCCTTCAAGGACTGTGCAGAGCAGGACAATTCCTCCCCTAAGAGGGTTTGCATGGCCAGAGCTTCCTAGTGGGGTGCTACAGGGGTGGCTTCTATGAGAAGATGCTGGAAGTTTCCTCTGTGTCTGGCAGAGCCAGTGCCAGCTGGCTCCAGGATGGATCTGTCTCTGGTTGAGGCCAAACCCATCAGCAGTGGTGGTTATACTTCTGTGATAACATATTTAAGACTAAGAAAAATAGAAGTTATGGTGCAGATGTAGTTGAAGCCAGAGAGAGGGGTGAGAGCATGTGAGAGGAGCTGCTCTGCTGACACCCAGGGCAGTGGAGCAGTGGAGCAGGAGGGGCAGGGCCGAGATTGCCCGGCAGCCATGGTGAGTGGGGAGAAGCCTCTGGGGCAGCCCAGGGGTGCTGGAGCAGGGGGAGGCCTGAGGGAAGGCTGCCAACCTGTGGGAAAACTGTGCCAGAGCAGGCTCCTGGCAGAGAGCTGCAGGCCTGTGAGGAAAGGATTCCATGCTGGAGTAGGTTTCCTGGTAGGAGTTGCGGCTCCATGAGGGACCTGCTCTGGAGCAGGCTGTGCCTGAAGAACTGCGCCTTCAGGAAGGGTGACCCAGGTTGCAGAGAACAGTTTCCTGTGGAAGGGACCTCAGTTTGGCATCTCACCAATGCATATAAACACCTGCAGGGAGGCTGCAAGGATCATTTCAGGGGCACCCAGTGACAGGATCATGGAGAACGGGCACTGGCAGAAACACAGGAGGTTGCTCCTGAGCAATTCAGTACAGGTGGATAAAAACATACATGTATGCTTTCTCTTGGCTTAGAAGAAATTAACTGCTTATCTGCATTTGGTTATATTTTATCTAAGGCAGAAAAAGACATATTTTAAAGGAAATTCCTTGCTTCTGGGGGGAAAAAGGAAAAAAAAAAAGGGCATTTGAAAGGCAAGGAACTTAAAGAAAGAGAGAAGAGAGGGAAAAAAAAATCAACCAAGCAGATACGTTAATTATACGTTATGGAGGGCTTCAGTAGGTTACTCTTCTTGAATCTATCCAGACTATCATCTGACACAAGGTTAACCGCCGTGTGTGAAAGACTTGGTTGATCAGCTTAGTTCATAATTAATATTATTTCACCCAATGCTTGCACTCAGGGATAACTGGCATTCTCATTTCCTGACACAGTAATAAGGTGGTGGACTAAAAATCACTGCAGATAAATTGAGAAAGTCCCTTCAGGTCAGTGCTGTGACATTGGGACAGCAGCTGTTTGGAGACACATTAACCCTGTGCCTTTTGCCTTTGGATTGTCTTTCAATAAGTGTCCTTACTGTCTTGTTGTCCTTGTCTGTTAATCCAGTATATATCATGAAATATTTTATTCTCACAATAAAGGACTTTAAATTAAGTAGAGAATGCATACTGCTGTATGTTTCTTTTCACGTTGTGGCTAATATTTTTTTTTAAATAAATGCTCTCCACAGCTGTTCAGATTCTGCTGCTTGGTCCTTTAGTAAAGTCATAACTCAGAATTCGCATATCAGAGTCTGCTGCCCTGTAAATTGCTAATGCTGAAGTTCGGAATTTGTACTCCCACACAATAGCAATTTAAAGATAGATTGTATAAATTAAAATCTCATTTTGTGTGTTTAACAACCATGTTAAACACCTTCAGGATGACCAAGAGAAATAGCATGTTAAGTCACATATTTATAAGGAACACTAAAACTTCAAACCTATTCCAATATAAAAATTACAATTTACTTAGTTCAGATCCCAAGTTAAAAGTGAGTTGCAATCTGTGTGTTTTCTATGTTCTTGAAAGTAGTAACAGTATAGTTACATTTTTATGAGAGACATGTTCTTTTTAGTATTGCTAAGAACTTCTGGGTAATATTTTTAAAAGTTGTAAAATTGTACTTAAAAACATCAACCAAATAAACAAACTCCCAAATGTCAATTTTTATTTGTGGTATTGCACATCTGAAAAAAAAAGAAACAGTAAGGAGTATCTTAATACTTTTATTTTTAAACAAATTAACTCAGCTTTTCCATCTAATTTTTCTCCTTACATGTTGTAACCATATAAGATAAGACATCATAAGAACATATTTTTACCAAAACTTATCAAAGCTTATACTGACCAAGTACAGACTAATTTATCACAGATACTTCCCTCACATTCCTCATTTAATCTGGATTTAAATACATGGCTGTGAGAAAAGCACCGAGTGGTTTGACCTTCAGTACTTTTCATTATAGTGGCACCCATGATGCAGCCCAATTCAGCATCAGCTGAAGTAAAAGCTGGGGCTTTTAATGAAGCCTTTAGCAAGAAGGCCTCCAGCAAAAAAAATAACTGGAGGTGTCTCTCCCTCCAGCTGCCTGAAAATGGCAGGAACTCAGCTGCAAATTCACACTGTTCACACATTTGCTAAGATCAAATTCACACTATGTGCAGTGGAAGTCTTGCTACCTGAAAGGTGGAGTGGTATCTCTGTGCCCAGCTAGTGAATTGCTCATTACTCTTGTCTCAGAGTGGTTTGAAGGATTTTACTGGAAGAGTAACTATACATTGAATTTGAGGGCAGCCATGGTGGCACTCTGTGATTCACAGTATTTATGAGCCAAGTGACTGCCTTATCCAGAAATGGTCACTTTGGTGCTCTTCTGCAGCTCTGGCTCATTGAACTCCAATCTGTTTTGCCATTTGTTTGGTTTTGAAAAGACTTGAAAGCTTCAGACACTGTTTACCACAGCAGTTAACCTCTTACCTGGAGTGAACTTCTGGCTTTCTCTGCTCCTTAGATTTGGTGGTCTGTATTTCCACCTCCAAATTATAATTCACAAATCCAAGTTTCAACAAGATCTGACTTTCTGCAAGTTTTCATTTCTGCAGAAACTTTCCCTTGCCTCCATGTTTCTTAGAATGATGATGAAGGCATGTTTGTACTCACAAGGACATTGTGTGTCTGTGACAGAATAGTCATGTTCTGCAAAGTGTTTTACTTCACATCTGGATCAAACCTCCATAACCTGTCCATCAGGGCACAGTGTGAGGTACCTCTAATTAAATATTTGTCTTGCCAGCCTGGAAGGGAGAGGGGATGTGTTTGCTGGCAGCAAATGCCTCCTTCATATTGATGAAATTGTGGCAACCTCTCTCACTATTTTTGTATCTGATCACATAAATGCAAAATAATTCAGGCTGGAAAGGATATCAGGAGATCTCTATCCCATCCTTCTGCTCAAAGAAGGGTCAACATCTGAGGTCAGATAGGTTTGCAAAGGACTTTTTCCAGTCAGGGCTTGAAACTGCAAGGACAGAACTGCAACCACCTAGCTTCTGCATAAGGTCTGCCACTGCTTTATTGCCCTCATAGGAAACTTTTTTTTAAAATTCAATCTGAACCACACATTTCAACTCATGTCCATTATCTTTGATCCTCTTCCCATATACTACTAAGTGTATGGGAACTTCTTACTTGATTGTTTACTCAGCCCTAAGACGTCATTATACATTTCATGATGGGCAAAAGAAACCAGCAGTTTCAGAATCATCATTCCAGTGTGGCAGCAGCAGGAGAACTTGCACTTCTATCAACTGAAAAATGAAAAAATATTTTTCAAGCATATTACAGCATGCCATAAATTTTATTACTCAGTTTATTCTAACTCATGTTATTTGAAAGGTATGTGATTTGTAGGCATTTTTAGTCGACTTGAGGACTTTCAGTTATCTGTGTTGTTCTAAGACTGCGGACTTCAACAACAAAACCACCACACTGCCGAAGAGTCAGACTCTGGTTTTAATGTCAAAAGAGAGAACTGATCTTTCTGGACCTTGTCGAGATGAAAACTTCAAACTGTGCTAAATGAACAACAACACATAGCTTTGGTCACCTCTAAAAAGGAGGAATAGAAAGACAATTTTCAGAGTTGTTTATACAGACTGAATATGTTTTTGGAAATGCTCAGTGTTATTACTCCAGAGAGTAAGTAGCTACAAGTGGGATATACATCATGAAGTTCCCTACCTGGGCTTTTGTAGTTCAGTAGGAGCACTAACAATAATTTATTTACACACTCCTGAGAAAAAATGTCCTTAACTTCCTACTTTGCCTAACCGTGCTGCAGTGTGTCTGAGCAGGACTGCTGAGTCTCAGTTCTTTCTGCAACTCCAGTTTTGAGATGTGGGCCAAAGCAGCAAGCCTTAGCCAGGTCATTTCCTCGGTAAGGAGCCCTGGAAAACACTGACACCTCTCCAGCAGTGCTGTGGCAACAGAAGGGCTTCACACATTCAGCTGTCCTGTTGCAAAAGTTCTTGCAGGGATACAAATTGTACTCCTTAGGAACCTTTAGGGATTTAGGGTATGCTGGCAAAAATGCTGTCTGTACTGACATCAGGTACCCTACTTTCTACACAGCTCACTCTACCTACAAGCCAACTGATGGATAGAAAAAATAATCTCTAATGGAATCACAGAATCATACAAAAGCCGTCTAAGATCATCAAGTCAAGCCATTCATTTACTATGCTATTCACCCCAGTCAGCAACCAGACATTAATGAAACAAGATTTGTGACTGGAAAAATAATGGGGTTATAAAATTTTGTACTAATAAGCATCTTCTATTTTACTATTTTTGCTATTTTTTAATCTTTTAGCTATAAAATATTTTTAAATAAAATTTTGAATAAATGGTCTAGCCCAGTCAATTTGTCAGTCTGTTCCCTGGAATTTTCAGATCATTTATGACCCCTGTGATTCCTCTTTTGAAGTGAGCCTTCTAGAAATTATTCACCTCCTTTTGAAGTAAAGAAGCAGCATTGCAGTCAAGCATAGACCAAGCAGAAAAGTTTATGACACCTGGGCTTGTGAGTCTTTTTGCTCACAGAAATCTTTGAGCCTACATCTGCCCATCTTTGAAATGGAGAAAAGTTACATTATATGAATGAAAAATTTGGATGAAAAACAGAATAAGTGTGATAATTTTATATTTGTTTCAAGTTATTCTATTAGAAAAATAGTTTCTCCACATCTTACAGCTCACAGGTTTGTGTACATTAAGACATATATTAAAATATTCATCTTAGCTGTATCTAATAGTCTGATATAAAAACTATGCGGAAGGGATGAGGGAAAAATGACTCATAATCATGCCATAATACCATCTGAAATGCCTCTTCCTTGCTTTATTAACTCTGAGTACAATTCTGCTGCCGTACTTTTCAATTAAACATATTTCAGGAGCATCAGAAGAAAATAAAGCCACTTTTTTAACAGGCCACGTGAGCATAGTTCTTGGCTTCCTCTACAACCAAGAAGGGTTTATAATGGGCCCCATGCCACCATGCGTGGAGCAGGAGGGACTGTGAGCCATGGGGGCTGCTGCAGAGCTGTGTGCCAGGCACCGCCGTGGCAGGGCCAGCTGTCACCGTGTGCTGCTGCTCTAAGGACACCTCCCCTTCCTCCTGGCAGCCCTCAGGTGGAAACTGAGGAAGCTGTGCAGAAGGAGATCTGTGGCGAGCACGGAGCTGTGTTGCGGTAGCTCAGGCGACCCGAGTGCTGCAGTGGGTGGCTGCAAACCCTTCAGAAGGGACAGGCAAGGAGGAGAGGCACTGGGAAGCCCTGTGTGTGAGGGAGTGTTTTGACTGCCAAGAGCTTTGTGATGGTAATGATTAAGGCTGAATTCTTATGGGTGAGATTTAGGGGAAAGGCCAACAAGGCAGATATCCCAGGAGTCTGTTAAAGACCACCCAACCTGGATGAAGAGGCAGGTGAAATACTCGACAGGCAGCTCAGGAGTACATGTAGGTGCTGGCTCTTGTTCTCTGGGGAAACAAGAGAGCCCAGTAGTCCAGGAGGAAACAGTCAGTGCCCTTCTGCTCCACTTCAACATGCCAAGTGGTACTAAGGGAGCTTGTGGAAGTGCTGTTTGAGCCACTTTCCATTATTCTCCGGCAGTCTAGCTAACCAGAGAGTCCCCAGGGAACTGGAAGTGAGCAGTGTCTCTGGAAGTTTTCAAGAACATGTCTAAATGTGGTAATTAGAGATATGGTTTAACCATGGACTTGGAGTCCTGGGTTAATGGTTGGATCTGATGAACTTCAAGGCCTTCTCCAACCTCAATCACATAATCACAGAACCATTAAGGTTGGAAAAGACCTGCAAGATCATCATCTCCAACCTTTGACCTAATACCACTATGGTCAGTAAATGAAGTGAGAGGTGGTTTTGACTTTGTATTATGCAATACAGGTAAAAAGAGAAAAGTTTTTTCCTTTGAATCTTTGTAGCAGTGAAAAAATCTTGTGGTTTCTCCCTGAGCCTGCCTTAGCAATTTCCTGGCAACACTGCTTCAGTGAGAAATGTTGCAAAAACTAGAAAGAATTTTCTGAGCCCCTCTAACACTGGAGAATTTCCACCTGTTAAGCTAAAACTTCAGCATGAACTTCAAATGTTAAAGTTAAAGCACTGTATGATAGAAAGTTATGCTTTTTATCAAACAAAAACTGAAATACTGCAAATGTTTAGTGACCCTCGTTGCATTCAGGAGCAGTTTTGAGGCTATTTTGAAACTCAATTTTTCACCTTCATAGTGAATAGAAGAGTCCAGTCCTTAACCAGCACATCGCTTCCTATTTATTACTCTTTTGCTAATAGTTAACACAGAGTTGTTTTCTCATGCTGCAGTTTCACTGTGACATTGCCACTATATTGTGAAGAAAGTATGAATCTCCTGCCACCTCATTTTCAGCTACAAAACCGTATTTGTTCATTGCTATGGCAACAGCTGCCCCAGCCCAGCCTAATAGGGTGCTTGTCTAGACAGCATTAAACATATCTGTGCTTATGTGTGTCTGGTTTTAGCAGCCAGGTGTGCAGAAGGCGGGGTGAAAGGAAGAGAGGCAAGTGAAAAGTAAAAGAGTAAAGGCACCTCAGAAGTGACCACATTTTATGTGAGAATTCTTAGCTCTGGAGGCCTTTCCTGGGATGTGGTGTTAAAATGTGTTCCTCACTCAGGGCACACACATTTATAGACTTGCGTGAAAGAACTTCAAGCTGATTTCTGACTGAACTGAGTAAGGGGCCAGCACCACCCACAGGTTACTCCAGAACAAAGGCATTTCTCCAGGGCAGAAAGCCATTTCACATTCCCTACGGAGAAGAGTGATGTGTCTAAGTCTGATCCAGGTCAGCAGGTCTTAGCAAGGACCTGAGGAAAGCCCTGGATCTGTGATTCAGGTCTGCTGGTTGGATCCTGGGGGAAACAGAGTAGAGCACCCCAGCACTGTCCATCTCCCTGTCATGGGAGTCCCCTTGGAAAAGGAGGGTCACCACAGGGACAATGGAGCAACAGAGCCTGGGTAGATAGAGCCACTTCATTCATGCAATAAAAGGAATGCATATTTTCAGCATTTTTAATTCACACTGATAAATCCGTATTTCACAGTGGAAGAGCATGTAAACAGGGATTCTTCCCCCTTTCTTGTGTATGATACAAGCAGATAGTCCCAAAGCCATTTCAAAATAACACTTAGATGTTCTTCTGGAAGACAGGCATCAACCTTCCAGCTGGCACCAAGTGACAAAGAAATACAGAGCTGTTCAGACTCAATTCAAGGACAAGGTCTGATGGCAAACAAGCTCTTAGCCTGTTTGAGAAAAGCCAGAGATGAATTTTACAGGTGCTTGTAGTGCCAACAACCTGCTTCTGTGTTGTGGGGATGATTTGTTGCCAGAACTGCTCAGAAAAAGAACATCTCTTCTAGAAGAGAGACAGCTAGAGATTGTTGGTAGAGATACATATTCAGCTTATTCTGAGTACCACCTTGTCTAGACAAAGAGTTACTGAATCCATGGGAAAATATGCTCCCTGTGGAAATATTACAGACAGCTCCCACTGTTGACTCCGTATTTTGTCTGTACAGGACAAGGGGAGGCAGTTTGCACCTTCTGAAACAGATTGAGTAGGTTGAGAGCAAGGACTGAAAGGGACAGTTTTTAGCAAAAACAGTATTTGCTGATCATATGTCCACTGCCCATTTTTCAGCCATCCCAAACTCATGGTAACAGCTAATATGGTGTTCATATGTTGCAACCCAGTATCCCAACCCAACATCAGCAGAGTTAGATTACACCCTTCCATGTTCTTGGCTCAGCACAATTCAAATTGGAGCATCTGATCGTTCCAAAAAGGGATATTTTTGTAGCACTTTCATTCATCCCATAAATAGGAGGAAGTGGTAAGCAAAACACCTACATATTGTATTTTACAGTTGAAAAATAAAACTACGGTCTCAACTGTAGTCTGGCAAACAATGTCCCACTTTTCAAGGAGGACAAGAAGGAGGGCCCTGGAAAATACAGGCCTGTCAGTCTCACTTCAGTACCTTGCAAAATTATGGAGAATATTATTTGGGGAGGTATTAAAAAACACCTGGAGGACAGCACAGTCACTGATCACAGCCAGCACAGCTTCACGATAGGAAATTCCTGCTTATCCAACCTTATTTCTTTTCATACCAAGGTTACCCACATAGCTGATCAAGAGAAGGCAGTGGATGACATCATGCTGGATTTCAGTAAAGATTTTGGCCCTGTCTCTCACAGGATCCCTCTGGACAAAATGCCCAGCACACAGCTGAATATTTAATTTATATCAACCTGTCCTACCCAGAAGATCCCCATTATTTGGATGCCAGATCACGACTATTCCAGCCTAGGTGTCAGTGAGGGTTGGACTTTGACCATCTGTTTATGGTACGGTACTAATAGTTGTAATTGTTTGGTCTTAGGAACATCTCTTATATACTTACTGCTCTTCAAAAGTCTTAAAAGTGTCCACATGATGCAAGTCACTCTCATGCAGCCAAATTAATTACTTGTAGCTCTTTGAAATGCTTTAATTGTCTAAAACCCAGTATTATTTGGGTTATCAATTAAGCCCAAGCTAAGCTTAATGAGAGAAATAGCTTATATGAGGGTACTGTTGCTAGGCTCCTGCTTAAACTCCTTGAGTTTCCTTTGTTTAAATGCTCTTGGGAAAACAAAATATCTTCCTGAGACATCAAGTGCCTAAGCTGAAGCATTACTTGTAAGAGCTTAATATTTTCCATCAGGAGGGCAGACTGCTGATGAAACCAAATAATTGATATAATGTAGAAGAGATTGTATATGAGTGAGGATTTTATCTCAGTGTTAGTATTGCCCCTAGGAAAATTACCATCTGTGTTCAAAAAAGGATGAAATTCACTGCTTGAATGTTATTTTTGTGTTTAATGCTTAGCACCAGTTCTGTTTCTGAGGCAGACAACTATTCAGGATGCTGTTTGGTGAAAAGTGCAGATGAAGAAGCACAATTCAAATACCAGAAGGATGATGTCTATTATACAGAGAGATGCTCCAGAAAGTTTATTGTTTTTCTAAACAGAAATGATGTCCAGATGCCCAAAGTCTACTGTCAGCTACTTCTCTCATGAGGCTGTCAGACATGCAGGAGAGCTGCCCCTGGCTGATTGCTGCCTGTGCTCTGATTCTGATGTCACTCTGCACTGGAACTGCTGGATCCAAACTGGATTGAACCATTTGCTTCAGCATATTAGGAGCACATCATTCTCAACTGGACTGATAAAGGAGTGCTAGAGAGTGTTTGTGTTTAACATCAATTGATAAATATATCTTTGTTTCATATGTAATGAAATGTGAATTGTAATAACTCCTGATCTCCATGAATAATAACAGCCACTGCTGTTATACATTTGATTGCACAGTAAGGTTGCAGGAATTGCAATCACTGCACTCTTTAATGAGGAAATTATATTTGCTGAAGAGATGCAAAAGGACAAATAGTTTGCATATTTTAAAAGGAAACACAAGATCTTACTGAAATTTTTTTAGTATAAATCAGGGAAATCAAACACACTGCAGAGGTGTACAGCCACACAGTAGAACTTTTATTTTTCTTCAGTTTCCTGTCATAATTCCCAAAAAACCTCAATGTTTTCAAAGCTTTACAATTTTTTTTAAAAACCACCAAAATGAACAACCACTCTGCTTCAATGCTTCTTCTTATAAAAAGGTGATAACTTTTACTTCTGCAGAATATTTTTTTATCATGTTCCTTGCCTTAGTGGACAAAGTTTCTTAATGTTTGCAAAGAATTTTCAAGCTAGCATCTTGTTTGTCTGTGCAGCTTTTCTGGCATGCGGTTGTTATTATGCTTGATGCACTTACTGCTGCTTTCATCTTGCCAGACCCTATCTAGAAAGAATCACTAAAACAGCTGCTATGCTGAGTGACTTCATGAAGGAAGAAAGGAGTGTTGCATGCCTTGAAAATTTCTCTGGTGTACAGCTTTATCAAGTAAGTATTTATAAAGTTGCCTTGATAAAAGTCAGAGGTGCTTTTTTTATTAGTATACTAGGAGTTTATTTCAGTGGTACAAGGATTTGGCCCTCCTGTGTATTTTTACTGACGGTCCTGAGCATGAACACAAAGTATTTAAAGTAGTTTTTTTGAGAATGATTTCTTACTTTAGTCAACTTTTTACAGTTTCTCATCTATGCCTCTGTTGTGCTTAGCTTGACAAAACAATTCTCAGTTGTAAACTTAGCCATGAAAACTGTAAAAACACAACACGTCCTGCTTTTGCCAGCTGAAGTAGCACAACTGTGCTTGGTATGGATGCCATTAGACTGTAACTAACCAGTAACTGGAATAGTATCTGCTTCTGCCCTAAGGTGGAGACCTGCAAAACTTCCACAGAGCAAATCCTGGGGTCAGATTCTGGTTCCAGGTACAGACTGACAAATCCTAGGCAAGAGATCCAGGGGCTGTGCAGCTGAGAGCAGAAACCAGTTTTGTTCAGTATTTAACTGTAGCATGTTTGGATTTTTATGGTAAAGTTTATCTTACACGTATGAACGCAGTCTGAGGGCTGCCAAGAGCTGTGGCAAACATAGTTCCAGAGTGTGCTGCAATACCACAGATGTCACACACAGGAACTGGTATGTGTGGCATTCACACCTGCAAGCCAAATTCTGTCTCAGCCCTAATTGCATTAAATAAAGTACATAAAATACATACATAAGAAAATTGCTGCCTAAAGGCCAACAGCCAGAAAAGCCATCTGCAGCCTCCAGCCCCGCCAGGAACACCATCATCTGTGGGAAAGCCAAAATAGGCCTTCCCCTCCTGTTATCTCCTCATACTTCCACTGCAACATTCCCTGGAGAAGAATGAGCTGAAGTTTAAATATTCCTCCTTTGGACCCATAGGTTGAGAAACCCTTCTGGTGTGTTGCTTGCGAGGGTAAACTAAGCACTTGGGGTAGAATCTGGCTTTTATACTTCTATTTTAGTTTCAGCAGCAACATTAATAAAGCATGGCAGTTTGTCCTCATTCCAATTCAGTGGCAGCCTTGTTATACAATGTGCTTTGATGTACAGTAATCTCTATCTGCTATCAGTCCGGGAGACAAAATCATGCTGCTACACAGAATCTGATAATTTATCTCACTCTGACTCAGGACCATGAAGATTGCATCTAAAATGTGGATTTGGTCCTTACATAATTAAGTTTTTATAGGATTTTTTAAAATTGCTATTTGAAATGTGCTGTGATGGATCTTTTTGTGTTTGTATGGATTTGTGTCTGCAGCATTGGTAGCAGTTTGGCCTTTCAGCACAGTATTTATGGAAGGAAGGGAGAACTGGCAAAGGGAAGATTCACTGAACTATGAGTAAAACATTCAAACAGAGTAAAATATTGAGTGATGGCTGGTGGATCTGACTGGGCTTCAGGAATGGAATCATAAGCACTCCCGATTCCTCCTGGGTCATTATGTTTGCTGTTGTGGGTTGTTATGGGGTACCATTTTATTTTCAATGTTCACAGAGAAATGGAAAACTTTACCTGAGAAAGATGGAGTTCCTGGTTCACTAAGCTAGTTTTTCATGGGGGAAAATTAAGTATCCTTTATACCAAAAATTATAAAAACATGTTCCTGAGTAGTAAGATCTAATCAGTAGTTTTATTGTAGAGCAAGTAATTAACCACAAACTGGCTTTACTTTAGAAAGTGAAATATTTTATTCTTTAGTCTTTCTCTCTAGGAAGGAATTTGAGTGTCTCTGTCAGATTTGAATCTCCTTAACAATTGACCACAGAATAATGTGTATTAAAATTCAGACAGATTTATCATTTCAAGAAGATCTAAAATAACTCTAATGGGAAGAAATTAAAATAATAGGGACCTCTTTTTCTCTATTGTATTAGCAGAATCAGCCAAAGATGAAACCAATAGGATCTTAGTGTTCCCAAAAGGAATAATATTGATAGAATGAAACCACCTTCAGATTTGCATGGGAAAAAAAAAAGTGCAGTGGACTCTTTGCCCTAGTATGATGCAAAGAAATTAAAATGCACTTTTTTCTTATTAAACTGCTCTGAAGACACAAAGAATGTCATTTATACGTTACTTTATTTCATGTATTTCTGCCATAGTGTAACAGAACCATTTGTGTTGGAAGAGACCTCTAAAGTTTATCCAGTCTAATCCCCCTTTCATGGCAGGGACACCTTCATCCAGAGCATGTGGCTTAATAGCCCATTCAGCCTTCCTTTACAGTTCCCAGAGATGGGGCATCCATCCACAGATTCTTTGGGCAACCTCTGCCAGTGCCTCATCAACCTCACAGTAAAGAATTTTTTACTTATATCTAAAATAAGTCTACCCTGTTTTAGATTAAAACCATCACCCCTTGTCCTGTCCCTAGACACCCTAGTAAAACATTTTGTTTCTTTCTTATATGCTCCTCAATGTTCCAAAGGGCACATTAATGTCTTTCCAGAGCATTCCCTTCTCAGGTTGAACAACCCACTGTCTCAGCCTGTGTTCACAGCAGAGTTGTTTCAGACCTCTGATGACTTCTGTGTCCCTCCTCTGGAGCTGTTTGCACAGGTCTGTCTCTTCCTTGTAGCAAAAACTGCAGAGCTGGATGCAGAGGGGAGAAATGCAAGTCAGAGAAGTGCTGTTCTGTAGTGTACCCTCAGTACCCTGCACCCCAATAATGGCATCTCACCTGCTCTCTGGTTGGACTTCATGTTGTCTAATATTAGTGAAAGGCACAGGTATCAGAGCTGAGATTAAATATGTAGGGAATCTTGAATATGTGAATGTAGGGAGAGACAGAGAACAGATGACCTAGGAAAGGTGGGTGTCAAAGGTTGGTCAAGCAGCATTCTTCTCTTCCAGTCTTTTCTCCCTCTGCTACAAAAACTTCTGTGTATTTGATTTCCAGAAAGGGCACAAGCCATATTTCTCTGATCTTTTTTTTAGGGGGGCACAGTAGATGAAATGAATACAACACCAGTGTTTGCTGCCAAGCTTTTACACCTTATTTGCTTGTGCAAAAGAAAAAACTGAATTCATAACTTCAGTCATAAAAAAGGAGAAAAAAGGGCTAGACTGTGATCAAGCGAGCAGCTTGATGGAGATCTCCCTCTCTGGCCTGGAAGCAGCAGCATCTTTCACCTCTGCAGCAAGAAATGCTAGCCCTGAAACTCCACAGGCAGATCTGCACACCCTGAAAAATCCACAAGGAGATGAGGTCCTGCATGTCTTTTTCTAAAGAGCAGTTGCAGGGATTCTTGCAGCCAAAATTGCTACTGGAAAAACTTCTTTCACCTGAAACTTTAGCTGAGTGTTAATTCTCTCACTGGAATTCTGCCCTCTAAGTCTTGCAGATACGGGATCAGATTGTCTGTGGCGTCCACCTCGTACTGTCTTTTGGCAGAGTGGGGTGGCTGACAGGGAATTCATAACAGCACTCTCAGTCTTTCTATTTGGGGGCCAAGCGTGGGTTACACCACAGGGGATGCATGCCAGCTGCTGCACTGAGAAAAAAAACTCATTTTATTTGCTCCCCTCCCTGCACTCTTGGTTCTTTAGGGGAAAAAAATCATACTCAAGCTATGACCTCTAAATACACGGAGATTCTTTCCAACACAGAAACTGTCTAAGTAAAGCCTTTCCTACCTTTACTGAAATATACAGGAGCCTAAGAAAACATCGAAAGGTGGCTGCCACCCAGTTAGAAGACTCCTAGATGTCTTCAGGGACACTTTTATAACTTCCAGTAGTATGAAACCATTTGCAAATTTCAGACAGTGGTTTTAACTGAAAAAATTGTGTTCTGGTGATAGATTGCAATGAAAAGTCCTAAAAATGAGCAATATGACAGAGAGAAAAATGCTTTTGATCTTGTTAGACCTAGGTTAGAGCCTTAAGTAGTACCTGAATGTAAGGCTCAGAGATATTCTTGTACCTTAGCGTAAGGAACCGCATTACACCAGATTGTTCAAAATTTCTCTGTCCTGGAGAGACTGTTTCTTTGTCAGAGTGTCAAATGAACACACATTTACCATTGAACTTATCTTCCAGTAGATACAAGTACATAATTTTCTATGCTATATGCAACAGTTTTGCTGGGGATTCATCTCATTGTGCTGTACCAATTTTTGCTGCAAGAGGTTGTCAGAATTGCTCTTTGCTGCTGGGCCCCTTGTTCCTCACTTTTATTTCATCGTTATAACAAGCAGGAGGTACCAAGAGGGCTTATAACTTTCAAAGACTATTGTCCATGAGCTATATTTGACTTTTGTCTGTCAAATTCCTAATTCTGTAACTTAATGTACATGGCCCCATACAGTCACCATGTGAATAGGCAGACCCAGGAGTGCAACACCAATTCTTGCTTGAACTAGTCTAGTGAGGCTGGGGGGGTTTTGTTTGGTTGGTTGGGGTTTTATTTTTTGTTTTGACTTTTGTTTTGGTTTGGGTTTTGGGGAGTTTTTGGTGGGTTTTTTGTCACAATCCATAAAATGAATCTGAGAAGAAAGGGAGCAGTGGTCTGTGAATTATATTGCCAGTACATGCTCTTATCTGCAATACTGACATTGATCCAGTATTTAGTGGAAAACAGTTTCTCAGCAAAGAGTTGCAGCTTGCAGTCAGGTTGCTGCCAGAGCAGAATGTCAGCTTAAGCAACAGAGCCTTGAATCCAGGGTGGCTGTCATGAGTCCTTGCTGGAGGACACCTCATTAGGCTTTAAATTTTCATGCACTGCAGAACTGCCAGCTTTTTCTTCCTCAGCTTCAGTCATTCATTACTTTGTATGTACCACTTTTTTAATCATGAGTCTCAGTAGAGAATTTATGAACAACTCCCCACATCCATAAGAACATCCCTTACATTCTCCTCTTGAAGCTAATTTTGTAATCCTGTGTAAAAGAAGCTGACAATGAGATCATCTGTAAGGGAGTTCTGGATCATTTCATTGTTACTGGAAACACAATCAAGTGAAGAAGAGACCATTTGGAGTATATTTTTGCCAATCTTCCATCATACAGTGGCACACAGTCACTGCACCCCTTCTTGCATAAATTCCGCTTTTTCTTTCTTTCCCTCTATTAAATGACATCCCAGGAAAAATTAGTGTCTGAACTTCTGTAGAACAGTAATATTTAATGTTAGTTTGTGGTACCATAACAATGGGGGGTTTCTCCCCTTTGGATAACAAGAAAAATGTGGCTTTCAGGAGCACAAGACTAGTGAGAAATAGAGAAGGTATGAATGCTTGCCTCTTGTTTTGCTGAAGAAAAAAGAGTCTTCACTCTCTCAGACCAGGTCAGAAAGCTAAGCTTATCAGAAGTCATGCATTCTGAACAAAGCTTTTTATCAATAGCTTTACCTAATAAAGATATTTGGAGAGGGGACTTTATGCTTTGGTTAGGTGGCAAACATAGGTCAGAACAGATCAGTTCAGCCAGTGGTTCAGATAGAGCTTCGGTAATCAAAACGTACATGGTGTTCAAGAAAATGGAGTGACAGGACCATGATGGTCTCAGCTCAGTGTAAATTTAACATGACTAGGGGGCAGAGCTAGCCTAACTGTCTTGAAGACAGGTAAATGCAGTGAGTGTGAAATGTGCTGTCTGACACCCATTCCCTAAGGAGAAGCAGTGTACCTCTAAATCCCCAGGCACAAACAATTCCCCAGGCAACAATAAACTTCAGCTTTTTTTTAGCCAAATCATTCCCAGGCATTCAGTTTTCTCTGTATAACTACTGATATTATCAACAAGACTGGCCATTACTGCTAAATCTTTGTTTAGCATCAACTGGACTTGTGAAGTCCAAAGGGAATTGGATCTTTTCTAGGGGAATCCTAGGTGTGACAGGATACAGCCTTAGGGAACAATTTTGATTCAGCTTTACAGAGAGGATAATTGCATTCAGGGAATTTAGATGCTGGTAGAAAGTCTTGTGTTGAGTCCTGCCCTAACGCAGATGTCCAAGGACACAACTGCAAATAATGGATCACATTTCCAGTGACAGCCATATGGGGTTTTTTCCCCTCTCAGATTTCTTTTGTTGGGATTTAACCCCAGCCAGGAGCCAAACCCCACAGAGATGCTCCTCCATGAGCAGGACTGGGAAGAGCATCAAAAAGGTAAAAACTACAAAACCCATTGGTTGAGATGAAGACAGTTTAATAGGGAAAGCAAAAACCACACATGCAAGCAAAACAAAACAAGGAATTAATTCACTGCTTCCTGTGGCTGGGCAGGTGTTTCAGCCATCCCCAGGAAAGGAGGGCCCCATAATGTCACTTCAGAGACAAACCCTATCACTCCAAACATCCTCCCTCCCACTTCCTCCTTCTTCTCCCCACTTTATACACTGAGCCTGATGTCACAAGGTCTGGAATATCCCCTTGGTCAGCTGGGGTCACCTGTCCTGGCTGTGTCTTTTCCCAGCTTCCCAGGCACCCCCAGCCCTTTCCCTAGTGAGGTGATGTGAAAAGCAGGAAAGGCCTTGGCTCTGTGCAATCCCTGCTCAGCAATAACAAAAACATCTTTGAATTATCAATTCTGTGTTCAGCACAAACATGAAACACAGCCCCATGCCTGCCACTAGGAAGAAAACTAACTCTACACCAGCCAAAACCATCACAGAACTTCAGAATCCGAGTTGAGTAAGATACAAAGGGAAGATCAAAAAGAAAAAGCTCTTTCCAAAAGTGCAGCAGCTCAGAGGCCACTATGCAAGATTGCGCTACCTTGTGATTGCACTGCCATTGCACTGCAGCTGTTCACTGGGAGTAAAGGAGAGGTACAGTATCTAAGCAGGGGGATCATGGGTCTGTTCTTTCATCTCCAGGATACTCCTCACATTCCCAAATTAATATATAGTGCAATCACTGGTCTCTATCATACTGATTTCCCAGACATGCTTGAGAGATGGGGAATGTCAGATAAAGATAATAACACAGTAAAAGTTAATTGTTCCAACAGGATCAAAGCGAGAAATTTCCCGAGGATCCTTCAGATAGAAAGCATGAACTCATAGTATATAGCTGTAAAAATTACTCCCTTGGTAAAACAGCCACAGAGTACAGGCAAAGGTCTCTTCATTTTCTCCCAAAAGATCCAGATAAAAGTATGAAGAAAAAAGAGTAATATAAAAGCAGCAAAATGCACTAAATGGAACAGTCCTTGTTCCAGGACTTCTTGTAAATTATCACCCTAATACTAATGCTTTGGGTTGCCAAGGAGTCGGAGAAAAGCAGGCCTGTAAACGTATTGATTCCTCGCAATATTATTACCAGCAGGACAAGCAGTACTAATATTTAGTCTTGTTCCTCTCCTTTTCCCCAGAGAAGATTGTGCTAGAAAAGCCTTGAAAATATGTTGCTGCCAGGTACATATCTGGAAAACAGACATTTTGTCTTGGAGATGGGGGTGCATTTCTCTGGGAGGCTCTGTCAAGTGGTGAGAAACTTGATGGTGAACCAGTATATTGTGCTCCTTGACTTATTATGGTCTTTGTTGTGGCCACAACTTTGACACAACTCTTGGTTAATTCCCATGTTTTGTAAAAATTGTATAAGCTCCTGCCACAGCACCACTGATTGGAACAAAAATCCAGAAAGGTTTTGCTGCTGTTGTCCATAAAATAAAGGGCTCACCAAGGCAAGTTTACAAGGAATTTATTAGACGTCAGTGTGAATGTCTATTGTATAAAATATTATATATTTATTATGCAGAAGATGAAGGTGTATACCTATTATAAGAAGCTAAGCTTTACAGGAGAGAAAGCATCTTTTACTAGGAAACTGATACAGTTTATAACAGTCAGGTAAGATCACACAATCCCTTCATCAAGCCAGACAGAAGCTCCAAGCTCCATGCCAAACAGATGCTGGAAAAGATACCTGCCTACACCATTCTTCCTATTGCCACATGGGCAGTAATATGTCTTGCACTGGATTGTCAGTTGTTCCAAATAAACAGTGACATTTTGTACCACAATAATTTTTTTGATAAAGCAGTACAGAAATTAACTGCATTAAGCATTCTCTTCTATACTGTTGTTATGTAATTCTAAATACAAAATACATGAACCATAGACTACACATCAGACTATGGTTCAGTTTGTCCATATAAATAGCAAATAAAAGCAAATATTTATTTGAGAAAAAAATTATGTCTTCAGAATATGTGATGCATCACAGTAGCCACAGAAAAGGAGAGAATATTCAGCACTTTGAAGGTTGAGTATTAAAAATATTACACCATGATTTTTATGATAAAGGAAGAAAGAGCTTTTTTTTCCAAACTAGAATAAAATTTGTACAAATGTTTCTAGACTTCAATATCTTTAAACTCCTTAAGAAGAAAAACAACCACATGAAAACACACAAGCATATTCTAGGAAGGAAACTGTCTTCTGTCTCTTGTAGTAAGCAGTACAAAACTGCAAGAGAAAATCTCCTATTCAGTCTGTAATTTCTAAAACATGTTTTCAGTACAGATCACATATTCAGGCATCTCAGCCCCACCGACAGCAGATGAAGTGTCTATACCACCTTTCCATCCTCACTGAGGAGGCAGGCAGGCAAGGCATATTGAGGGAGACATGAAAGAATAGGGACAGTGTTCTACCTGGAAGAACCTTGCCCTGGACATGTAGTCTCCTCAGAGTTTGGGAGTGGTTCTTCACCACAAACCATCTGTAAGCAGCTGCTCTGTGCCTAGAGCAGTGGTTGTGCTTCCAGCCCCTGTTGTAACTTGTGTGAACTCCCCTGCAGAACTCATCAAGGCACCTGGCTGAGGTGGTAAAATGAAAGAAATTTCCATCATTTATTAGAAGACATAATTGTAAAACTGGTATTAAGGGCTTGGAGGGATTATAGAAAATCCTCCAGGTGCTTGAAAAAAAATCCTGTTAGTCCATTAGAAAGGGCTGGAAAGATTGCTATTTCAGCTAGTTTTCCTGTACAACTCATAAATATTGCCTATCAAATCCCAAACTCTTTACCCAGACAAACTCCTGCTGAGCAAATGGAATTTTGCCCGAGGAAGGACTGAATGAGGTTTTTTGCAGTTAACTCTCTCAGCCTGGCACTGAGGGACCCATTGTCATGAAAACCCAACCCATTATCAGTGAATCTGACAGGGTGGAGCACATCTCTATACATTGTGCTTTTGTTTAGTCTGGGAATTCATTTGTCACCAAATATACACAATGCACTGGTGAAATTTGTGCTTGTCCCTCACACATCTATAATTAATGCATTGTTATTTTCCATCATTTTTGTGCCAGGTGAGGATACAAATACAAATTGAGTTTTTTTGTAACTGTCAAGCTTTCTTCAATTTGTGGTTCTCCTACCCTATTGATGATAGCTTTACTGTCCTTAACTATCTTTTATGAATTCCTCAGAGGCATCCCTTAAGAGTTGCTGTATCAAAAAGCTGAAAAACATTGCTATCTAAAATTATTCCCTTTTTAGTACTAAAGCTGTAGACACATGTAGTCCACAGACTAAGTAGTTTTTTTGAATTTGACAACAAAAGGAAAGGTTCTGATGAACTTGCCCTTTGACAGAAAGATTTACAGTCTACTCCTGCAATGAAAGATTTACAAGGTCTATTCCTGCAATGAAGTAACATAAGGTAAATAAGAGCATTATTGTGCAACTTGAAATTATGGCTCTTTATCAATACTGTGTGCAGTATTGGTACAAGTATCCATTGTAGTCTTGGAGCACTGCAGGACCTTGAAATTGTCCTGACCTGGATTTTGCTGGTAGTGGGTAACTTCCCATTATTATTCCTCATAAATGAATTACACAGATTGTGTTTACCCTCTGTTGGAGGCACAGCACTGTGTGTTATTGTTATGTCTAATGTCAGCATTTGCTCAGGGCAGAACCAGACAGAAATAAATTGGCTGAGATTAACCTAACACACTTGAATTTCACTGGCCCACATGAATGCCAGAAGTAGTAAATTACGAAAGAAAGTAAATCTAAGTCTTTTGTACACAAAACGTTCAGCTGAAGTGTTCTGAGAGAACTCAGTTCCCAGTTCACCCATGAAAGAGGTGCCTTGGTCAGATGCCAATTCAGCTAAATGCATGGAAGTCCAATTGTTCTGTAAGACATGAATGAGCAGATACTACTTGGACGATCTAACATTATTTCAATGGGCTTGATGCAAATCCTGAGCAGACTGACACCTGAAGCCAAACATCTGAATCATGAGCATGAGATCTACTCCCCTTTTCTGTGCAGTTAGAAGGCAGTGGGCTGTTTTCTGCACTGATCCAGTGCACTGAGGAGAACAGAAAAGCAGCTATGTCTGTTGAAATATAGTCACACTATTCTCTTTCAGTAGCATTTAAAAGGAACTGTTAATATTTCAAAATAGAAGGCCTGAAATCATACTGAGTAACACAAATGCTAAGTTAATTGAACACCTGGAAGTTCTTATCCAGCTGTTGTTACTAAGCACCCTAGAAAACAAAGCCACTAATTTGTACAAACTAAGTACACACGAGATACACAGAGGAATGTGTGTGGGCAAGAAGCCATCCTCTTACATCCATTCTGTCTTTACCCACCAAAAGTGATGTATTAGAGAAGATGCAAGAAAAAGTTTGAGCTCAATAAATTGCAGACTGAAGCACGAGTTCCACTTAACACAGATGACAGTCTGGATCCTGGATGCCACTCACTTTATTCATAAAATTATAGAATAAGCTGAGATGGAAGGGACACATCAGGATCATTCAGTCCAACTCCTGGCCCTGCACAGAACACCCCAAGAGTCACATGATGTGCCTGAGGGTGTTGTCCTACATGAACTCTGTCAGGCTAGTGCTGTGACCACTACCTTGGAGAGCCTATTTCATTGCCCTAACACTCTCTGGGAGAAAAATCTTTTCCTGATATCCAGCCTAAATCTCCCCCCGGCAGAACTTCAGGCCACTTCCTTGGGTCCTGTCAATGGTCACCCCAGAGAAGAGACCGGGGTCTGCCCCTCCTCCTCCTCTCATGAGGAAGTTGCAGACCCCAGTGAGTTCTGCTCTCAATCTCCTTTTCTCCAGGCTGAACAGCCCAAGTGCCCTCAGCCACTCTTTGTATGGCTTCACATCAAGGTCCTTCCCCATTCTCGTGGCCTCCTTTAGCCATTCTCTGATTGCTTAATGCCTTTTTTATATTGTGATACTCAAAACTGCCCCCAGGACTCGAGGTGAGGCCACTCTAATGCAGAGCAGATGGACAGTAAAGAACTAAATATATACTAGTGCGAGCAAATTCCAAAGGATCTGGCATATATTACCTGTGCTTCTTTGCAGCATGCATGACAATGAGTTTGCAAAATGCCTGTAGAAATTGATTTTATAACACACATGAGGTAACTAGAGTGGGGTTCATGGCTCAGTGTTTAGTCATAATTGATGCAGGTGTGTGAGCTGGGTATGCACATACCTGTGACAGTCAGTGAAGTCCTGGTCTGTAGAAAGGCTATAGAAAGCAATCATTCTCACCACAAAGAGGTGTGTGCTTTAGGATCAGATTAGTCAATTTCTCATCTGCATTGCTTAGGCAGACCCTACACACGAGGTACGTATCACTTTCAAGGTTTTCCTTGAAAGCTTACACCCCATCTTCATTTACCAGAAATCTTTGTGAAAAGTCAGCCATCTTCTTCAAATCTCATTTTGCCTCAATGTTTCTTCTCCCGTTTCACTTTGTGAGATTCTGATATTCTTGCAGGCCAATCCCCTTGTCTGACCTTCCACATTTCTCACGGTTTCAATACCATTCTATCTCCCTTGTTATCACATTTCTCACTCCTCTTGCTTGCAAATGCAAGCCTAAGAATCATCATACAAGTCACAGTGTTTCCCCTTTAATCTGCAGCTGTCTCATTCTGGCCAATCCAAAAGTTCAGCAAGTTTCTCCCAGGGAATATCACCTTTGATCCAAGCTGGGTCTTGGCCCTCATGTTCAAGTCCTGATTAATGTCAAGGATATTCTTTTCAATAGTAGATGTATGGTATTACTGGACCTTGTTCCATGACACATGTACATATCAGGATTTTTTACTATAGCAGCACACAGGGAGAGCTCAGCCCTGATCCCCATTTTTAAAGTAATAGATAGTCCTACAAAAATAACAGAAAGCTAAATTTTCTTATCATGTCTTTTCCAGGAATGAACTTCATATGGAGAAATGCCACTTTTCCAAATGATTGCTGGCTACTCTAGAGAATAAATATGCAGCCTGCAGAAGGATGCAGAGCTTGTAAAAGCCTGTGCACATACCAGTATGTTTTTTCCAAGACACTTTTTCATTCAACATTTTTTTGGATATAGATAAGAGAATTCACCCTCATTTTAATGTGGTATGCATCTGTTTTTTTGTTTCAACAAGAACTTGGAAGATACCCATTTCCACATTATTTTTTGAAGGCTTTAGAAAAAATAGATCTGAATATATTCTTCTCACTCCTATTTCTGACTGAGTCCAGCATTTTTTGAGGGATGCTTTAACTACAAAACCAGGTTGTTTTACATCTACAGCTGAGGGTGGAAAAGGTGTTAAAATAATCCTCTCAGAATGCCTTATGGTCATAATTCTTAATTTTTCATTGTCTCTAATATTCTCCTTCTAAAGCCTGTTCTCATCAATGATGCTGTGGTGAAATGACTATGAGACAAAACTGGGAAACAGCACATATTTCTCCAGTCTTTTCCATTTCCTGGGTTCCATCACAGTGATGTATGTGTGTTCACAAGAGGTGGTGGATGGGGAGGGGAAATTATTGAATCTGTTGGTCTCCTGCTAAAAATATTCCCGTTAATACAGTAGACAGTAAGAGCAGCTGTATCAGGCTATTATACCAAAGGACATACTGACAAATCCATGAGCTCCTTCTTCGTGGTGTTAGTACTTTCAGAGTGTACTTTCCATATTTTGATGAAGTGGTCAGATTTCTATACAATAATTTATAAAATGCCGTTCCAAACAATATACCCTCTCATTTGAAATTTTACTAGAGTCCTGTTAGCTTCATGATTATTGTGAGTTCTCACAAACACTCTCAACAATGGACCAAATTAAAATATTTGACATGGCAACTTAACTGTGAAACCCACAGATTCTGCAAGGCTTCCCTCAACTGCTCATAGGACTTAGCATCTTTGCCACACAGTGCTTATTATCTGCTTAATTGTCCTTGATGCAAAATGGAAAGCAAAGAATTACTGAACAAGGAAGGTTGTTGAAAAATGTTTTATTCTATTACCTCTCTGCTATCTAAAGTCCACATTTTCCATATACCTCTATTATACCTTTGCTACATACACTGCCCTAAACGTTACTTCAGTAATTTACTTCCTCGCTGTATTACAATTAAATTATTTCTGTAAATGTGTTGTAAACACATTTATTTTCACTCATGCCTATTTTCATTTCCATCTATTTTCACTTCAGAAATGTTAAATGACAAGACTGAACAGTCAATGTGTCAATTTTAAATGTTAGAGAATCTTAATAAGTATAATTCAATTTTTAGGTGCTGTGACAATGTTTTCTTAGAGAAATATTCATAACTTTAAAAGGAGGGGGAAAATTAATTCCTGATTTATCTACTTCTGAAGACAGCAACTCAAAACAGTGAAATTCAATGGATGCAGAAGGGGAGGACCCTCAGTGCTGTGGATCAAACTATGTCCTTGCTCCAGTCTCGATGACCGGGGAAGGACAAATGCTGTCAGAAGTGCCTTGCAGTGCCATCAGGCCATCTGCTTGCACACCTCAGGTGCAGGAGGACTGCTGCAAGGCATCTCATTTGCTGGGCAGCAAGGTAACATATGGAGCCCTCACGTCAACACCTGTCCAATATAAACCTGCAGCCACACCTCCCGTGCCACCTGGCACTTTTCCTGCCCTTTTTTCGGCAGGTGCAGGTGCAGGCACAGGATTGAGACGGGCTAAAGCAGAGCTTTTCAGAGCTCAGACCTCTCTGCATCAGACACTGTCTGCCAGGCTAAGCATCACCCTGTAGCACACAGCTGGGCTTTCTCTCAGAGTTCCTACCCAGGGATGTTAGGAAACAGTACAGGTGTGGTGGGATCAGCTGCGCGCTAAACTGGAATTATCCACTAGTCTCTGCTCTTGATCACTTAGGGATATCATGAGCAAAGAAAATGGATAGCAGGAATGGGTGCTGGCAGCACTTTCTCAGGTTCTCCTGGTCTCTTATTTCAGTCACTGGCCTCTTCATATCAGGAAGAAACACCAGAGCGTTGTGAGAATACAAGAGACAGGTGGCACAGAGATTAACCTGCAGAAAAAGTCTGTAAGCAAGTAGATTGCAAAATAACTGAAAGCAAATATTGGCTTAATGGCTATATAAACATGTGTCTCTCCCTTCTTTTCAGAGCCCTGAGGGAGAGACAGGCGGGTATGAAAGCAGTCTCCATGGCAGTGTGGCTGTGACACTGCCCTGGTGTCATTCAAACCCCTCATTGTTAATCAATAGCAGTGATGGAAACGTTACCAGCAGAGAGAGAGGGAAACAGAGCTCAAACCGTAAACAGCACCTGCTTCCAACCGTCTAGTGGCTGCATCTTAAAAATCAGGAAGGGGTTGTCTAAATCCATTAAGGCACTTAGCATAAATATGTGCAGCAGACCTGTCATTTTGGGTTAGGGAGAAAAGAGAACAAGATACCCGACACACTGAGAAAATACATGAAATTACAGACAGTTTAAGTCAGACTGTGCAGTTCATGGCCTGTCAGCTTCTCCATTTAACATCGATTTTCAAGATTCAACTGATAAATTTGCCCCAAGTGTTGCCGCAAAAAGTTTTGGAAAAGGACAGGCAAGCAATCTTCCATTATTCCTTTCTTCACAAGCATTTGAAAACAATTGTGAAGTCATTTTAGACTTCAGTAGTACAAAGGGATATCTATTTTACAGTAACTGGGTAAGGATTAACAAAGATAGGGTGTAGACAACAACATGAATACCTACAGCAATGAAGCACTATGAAATGCAAGTAAGCATTTAGATTGGAGACTGCACTTCAACAACCAAAGCAGACTTCTATATGCTGGAAAGGGTAACAGTGAAGATAATAAAAAAGTGAGCATAAATTAAAAATGTTGCCTGGTTTGTAGAGGAGGGGGCATTATTTGCTTTTAACTCGTAAAACAATTTCACTTTCAATGTAGGTCTTCAGAAAATGTTGTACCTTGTTCAGAAATTAATGTGGTCACTTGATATGCTGCTAAGCTTGCTCAGATAAACTGTTGCCCCTGTGGGTATTTGGGAAGTAATGAAAACTTGAGTTCAACAAGTTTTTCTGTGCAGCTCTGGAACAACTTGTGGTAATTTTTTTCAGACTGGTGTCCTAAGAATACAGAAGGTCACTTCATGAATGTGATCAGAAATAGGTAGCACCTCTTTTGCATGTGATAGTGAAAATGTGCTACTTAATTTATTAGATTACTATGGGTTATGTACTTTACTGCCACTCCCAGGTAGGTGACCAAAGATTGGCAACGCATGGTCACCAGTCAGCAGCCAATGTAATACAGACTACCAGGCTCAAAAAGCAAATGGAAATGAAAATGCTGTAGAAACATCTTTTCCTTGAAGAGCTACTGGGTGCTTATCTAAGCTTCTGAGTGCTATGCCTGCAGGACCCCTTATTCCTCTGGGCTGAAACGATGAATTCCTTAAATGCATTCCCTTGTGGATCCAGACTTTCCACCCAAGGCTCTCAGCTGGTCTTACCACAGACCCATTGTAAAGGATTGCTTAGGCTAATGGGGATTGTGCTTAGGCATAAACACTCAAGCTCTGGCATGGCTCTTCCCCAGGGGCTGCAGGTCAGTGCTACCTGGGGCTGTTTGCAAGAGTAAAATAACCCCCCAAAAATCATACAAAGGAGCATAATCTGTCAAAGAGTAGTGAGAGATAAATAATGCTTCTATTCCTATAGTTGGTAGTCTTTGGAAACAGAGGTGAAACAACCTCACTGGTTCTGCTCAGCTGGAAAGAAAAGCCATCCAAGTTTTTACATCAGGATACAAAAATATCATAGTTTAGGGAATGTGTGGCTTAAAGCAAAGGGAACATTCTTTGTACATAAAACTTGATAGAAAAAACTGGAAAAGCTTGATGGGAAGTTAATGGTAGGCTAGGATGTAACCTGCACAGCTCCTAGTAGAAAACCACTGTTCTCTGATGCACTTTCAGTTTCCTTTTTAGGGTTTGTCAGGGCTCCTCTGCCTTCAGAGTTGTAATTCAATTTTCTCTCCAGTTTTCCTCGATGCTTCTTCAACAAAATCCCTGGCCACCCTAGGGTTTGAATCCTTTCATCCTGTCATTTACTAAGTCTCTCTTTCTTCCTTCAATTTGTCTTTCCTGCTCACTTTTCCTTCAAGCCATCACAATGGCACTAGTCCATAAAAGCCCATACTTCCTCTTTCTTACCTCTGTTGCCTCTCCATTAGAGCAGACTCCCCTGTTCAGTCAAATTGACTTTCTTAGTGTTCCATCATATTTACTGGAATTTTGGCCCTCACATGGAACTATGACTGGGCCATCCATAATAAACCCTGACATCAGCTGCCATCTGGGTCTTTAAATAACATGTCAAGCATTTTTTTCTTCTTAGATTATTTGCTTTGCATTGATTTGAAGCCACTGGTGATCCACAAAAGAAGACCAGAGCAGGGTGAGGGTGACTGCAGTTCTTCAGTACAACAATTTGTACAGTAGATTAAGTGCTGTACTTCATCTGCAGCATGTTTAACAGGATCAAAGGTGATGGCAGATAGCTCTGGAGCTTGACCTTCTATTTTGACAAAAGCTTTATAGAGGCTTGCTACCAAATTATTGCTTAAATAGGAAGTGGGAGGTACACATATGTTATTTTTTTTTCTGCCTGGAGAGCTGTGTGCGAGCTGAGTGCTCTTTCCTGCAGAGAAAAATTTATGCAGTCATAGAATGGTTTGGGTTGAAGGGACTTTAAAGATCATCTTTAAGGGCAGGGACACCTTCCACTGGAACAGGTTACTCAGAGTTCTATCCAACCTGGGCTCGAGCACCTCTAGAGATGGGGAGTTCATGATCTGTCTGGGTAAACTGTTTCAGTGCCTGAACATCCTTATAGTAAAGAATTACTTTACTAACTAATAACTAATAACTAATAGCCCATAACTAATCTAAACCTCCAGTCTTCATGCAGACCCACTTCATGTGCTAGAAGGGACTCTTAAGTTCTTCCTAGAGCCTTCTCCAGGCTGAACACCCCCAACTCTCTCAGCCTGCCTTCATAGGAGACATTATTATAAGAAACAAATTGCCATTCTCCACCACAGTATAGCAGTGTCAACAAGTGGAGCAATAGTGACATGGTCCCTAAACTACTCCACAAGTCTCTGTTGACTAGCCTGCCTTATGTTGACAAAAGAAAAGCTGTTTCACAGCATTGCCTTCCTATTCACATCTGACTGCTCTCAAGCATCCCTTCTCTGTGTGTCCCTGTTGTCTGTGTGTGACATAAGGGTGGTAAATGGGAATGTAACCCAAACCATCTCCCTTTTTTTCCTTCCTGTTGTATGCCATCCAGGAGCATACATCTGAGAGAAGTGAATGGGGAAAAGTGCATCAAGCCAGAGGGCAGCTGTAGTATGAGCTCTCTCTCTTTGTCATAGCAGTCTTGCCTGGCTTGCGCTTCCCAGCAGCAGCTCTTGAAATGCAGCAGCAATCAAATTTTATTATAGCAGAAGATACTAATACTGTCTTTTTTTTAACAAAAGATAAGAATAACATTTATTTCTGCCTGAGGTCAGCCATATTTCTAAACTCTTCAGAATGTTTGCACTAAAATATTTACATAGGTAAAAATTACATGACAAAAGCTCATTATGCTATGACATATTATAATAGATTGTGACTTTACATACACAGAATCAGATTCTTTATACGTATAAACACAAAAGCACTCTTTTAACTGCTGTAACTGGGTAAAATTACTGCATATAATTCCTTTTCTCCCCAACTGCTTAGTTCTTAAGACTCCACATCCAATGTCACTGTGGAGAAGATCAGTACAAATCTAACAATTCATATATGCAGTAAAATTAAAGAAATTAAAAAAGAGAACTTGAGTGCACCGAAAAAAAATAATTGCATTTTTTGTGATACATGTTTACTCAAACTGAAGGACTTCACTGCCTAAGATACAACAAAACATCCCCAGCACAGGAAGGACATGGACCTGTTGGAGTGAACCCAGAGGAGACACCAAGCTGATCAGGGGGATGGAGCACCTCTGCTGTGAGAGAAGGCTGAGAGAATGGGAATTGTTCAGCCTGGAGAAGAGAAAGCTTTGAGGTGACCTATATGTGGCCTTCCAGTTCCTGATGGGAGCTCACAAGTAAGATGGAGAGGGACTTCTTACAAGAATTTGGATTGTAAGGGGGACAAGGGGGAAATGTCTTCAAACTGAAAGAGCAGGTTCAGATCAGATATCAGGAGGAATGTCTTTTCTGTAAGGATGGTGAGGCCCTGGCGCAGGTTGCCCAGAGAAGCTGTGGCTGTCCCATGCCTGGAAGTGTTCAAGGCCAGGCTGGATGGGGCTTGGAGCAGCCTGGGATAGTGGAAGGTCTCCCTGCCCATGGCAAGAGGGGTTGGAGCTAGATCATCTTTTAGGTCCCTTCAACCCAGCCCGTTCTGTGATTCTGATTGAATGGGCGCTTCATGATATGATGGACTCTACCAGGAGCTCAGCATTAGATTAGGACAGCATCAGAATCATGGTTCTTAGCCAGAATCATCAGCCCAGCACTGCACTGACCTCATGTGCACACCAAACAGCACCTCAAGCTGCCCTCAAGCAGGCCAGAACTGGTGCTGGCATGAAGAGAAAGAAGCTCGTCAGGAAGCTAGTCAGGAAACAGAACTTACTCTTTTTCTCATTAATGGGCCAATAGGGAGCATGTGTATGTCAGGCCAGCCAATGCACAGGAGCACATCAACAGCAACAGTGGCAAGAAATGCCTCCCTCTCTCTTTAAGCCAAAAACTCTGTGTCATTTCCTCTTGGACCAGAGCCTTGCTACCATGATTCATGCTCTGCTCCGTTACTGCAACCCACTGCATCTGGAGCTGCACAGATGCAGAATAAAAAGCTACAAAACCAGACACACTCATGAGAATCCTGACTGAGGAATAACTGTCTATGAGACTGGGGTGAGACATTCTGGTACATTGAAAATGTAGTTTCAAATAAAATCTTGTCAAAAGTCCTGCCATTTTTTCTTGAGCGGATCATAATGGAACCACAAAGAAGTAAGGGAGAGATCTTTTGTCAGCAACCAAGTCATTAGCATAATGGGTGAACATATTTAATATTACTCTCATGTTTACCTCCATTGTCCAGATCTACCAGTGAGAAAAATGCAGGCAGATGGAAAGTAGAAATCTATTTCTCTCATGCAAGGAAGTTTCCATTGCTTGCACAGCCTCTAGATTTTAAGGTGTACTTTTTCCCCATAAGCAATAAATTCAGTTAAGAAATAACATTTTGGACACAACTGTCTTTGACTTATTTTGTGGATCTGAGTCCAGCTGAATTTCTCTCCAGACTGGGGAAATTTGAATTTTATCAGCTTCATTAATCACTACAAGCTTTCCTCACTTGACTCCAGAGTCACCCTGTTCCATTCTTTGGACATGAACCCATTCAGAAACAATATGAAATAATGGGTGGAGAGTCCTTCTAATACAGTGCCTGGCTGTGAACAAGGGTTAGTCATCTAGAGCCCGACAAAAGTCTTCACAAGAGAGCTGGTGTCCAGTTATTTAGAGGAGTACACTGAGTACAGCATGTTCCAAGCCAATACGTACTGTCTTCCAGGCAAATTGATCCCACTTCCTGTCATTTTTATATAGTAGCTACAATCCCTTGCAAAAATTATGGCTTGAAGCTGCACAAACCAGGTATAAATGAACAAATTACCTTGGCAAATGGAACAGTAGATACAGATGACAATGATGTAAAGTGGATGGATTTGTATCTACATAAGACATTCAACTTAGTAGCCTTTAAATATATGTTAGCATTCTGACTGAGTTTTGCCTAATGTTCTTATGCTAATATCAGGCCAGGCAGAACCATGCTGTATGAATGTTATTCATCAGTGTCAGTCAAACCAGTCATAATCAGAGTTTAGTATTTTCTTTAAAATATATTTTGCTGTTGCCAGTCTCATACCTAATGAAATATAACAAAAGAGCAGTCCACAAACACTGCCACTGCAGATTTAGGTGAGGTTTAACAAAGGATAGCCATTAAAATTAGGCAATTTGGTTTAATTGTCTCTAGTCATTCAGCATGGAAAGCCTTATCAAAACATCTGACAGTGACTATGCTAATTTATTTCCTCAGTTTGAATATGATTTACACTACAACCAAAGTTGATTCTGTCAACTCTATTACACTGTTTTTAATGGGAGGATGCACAGAGAAGAGAATGAGAGGATAAAAAAGGATATATAGATAGTCAGTCAAGGAATTTGTAATTAATCTAACTAAATAGGTTCACAAACCATACAACTGGCAGAAAGACTTTAAAATCTTCAGAAATGTTGAAATGTCTAGATGTAAGTTCCCAAATGCATAGACACTTTAAAAAACAAGACGTAAGCTCCCAGCTCACTGCACTGAGTGTCTCACACCAAATCTGTGTGTACTTTCCTTCCCACTCAACCCCCTGGCCACAGGAGAAATGACTGGAGAGAAATTTACAAGAGGATGAAGCATCTAATCCCAAGCCTCTAATCACCTCTTTCTAATTTTAAGCAAAACAGTGTGTATCTTTTCAAGCTCTGCCTCACTATTATTTATGCAGAAAGACATCTAAATATTAGGATAGCTGCATTGTGGTGTGTCTTTGGTAAGGCTTAAGCAAGAAGCAGCTTTGTCAGTGCAGCCTGGCGATAAGATCTAACAAGGTCTCTCACTGCTCTGACTCCACCCTGCTCATCTTTTACATCCAGTCCAGTATCTGCAGCACTCTCACACAATGTCCCATTTTCAAACACCTAATCTTGAAACAAACTTCAGGTGCAAAGCTCCAGCACTGCTCTATGAGAGCCAGAGTCTGGGGCTGTGCATCAAGGCCAGTTTACTGCTGTTGGAATACTCTTTATGAAGAAAATCAGTCTCCTTTAAATGGAGAAGAACCATGACTTCTCCAAGATACCTTCAGATCTTGCACTTCTCATTCTTGTTTTTCTTTGGGATAACCTGAATCCAGGGCTTCATTGTATTTACTCCCCTGCTTCTACTGGCCAATGAGAAGGGGGAACATCAACCACAAAAAACAGAAAACCCTGTGATTGTGGCAAAACCTGGTGAGATGTCTCTGTTGCTATGGTGAACTTCTCAGTTTTTAAAGATGGTAGTGGCTATGAAGAAGCCAAGCACAGAGGACATGAGATGACCACGTAGGCTATAATAATAAACACCTTCACTTGCATACATTGAACAACAGTTACTGTACAAATTAATTACCTGGTCGCTGCCCTGATGCTGAGAATTCCTTCAGACTAGCTAGTTCTCATTCTGAAAAAATATGGTCTTATTTGGCACATTCTTGATTCTCCAAGAAGTGTCCAGACAACAACATTAAAGCAAGGTGTCAACCATGGACAATTTTTGGGACTATTGCAACTCCATTGTTCGCCTTGACAAACAAGCCTTCCCAGAGTACTCATTTATCAACTGTCTGAACCATATTTTACATTCAAAGGTTGCTAACACTGTGAATTAAACATGATGGAGGCAACACCTGGAAAAAGTCTAAACCTCCCCCCTGCTGCTGGCAGACTGGAGAGCAGAGAGTTCTGCACATATTGATTGAAATCCACTCTGCTGATGGTGACAACAATTCTATCAATCTAAATACAAAATTAATATTTAGAGACATTCTTTGGATAGGTGAGGTGAGGTTATCAGCTCTTGGCAGATTGTACAAATATATGCATGGTAGATTTTCCCAGGGAGTGATCTCTAAAAGGTGCACCCCAGCAAAATTACTGTAAGAATTTTTCTTCTTTATTTGTGCTTTCCAAACCCCAACTTTTACACAACTTCAGAGTTTTACATTTCATGGAGAGAAGATGTATCTAGCAGACTTTAGTGTCCTACTGAAAGCAAGCATGTGTCTTTGGAAAACCTTTGTCCAAAATCTCTGGTGCCTGTGGCCTATTTATTTTTTATCTGCAGATTGAGAAAATAGGAGCCAAAGATTTACATAAAATGGGCACTTTAAAAAAGGTTTACAAAACACAGTACATAACCACAATGTATCTGGAATGAATACTGATATTCCTTCTTTTTTTTGATTCCTTTCCCCTTCAATTTGCTCAAAAAGCTCCTTAAAAGCAGGGCTAGTCAAAGCATCCATTAAATGATGGGAGCAGGGAGGCCTGTCAAGGGAATAATAACTTGTGTGAATATTTTAATTTAGTCATCATTTCTTGAAGTTCTTTATTCCATTAAACTATGGAGAATTAAAAAATTTGCTCAGGTTTTATGTGCTGAAAACTGGCTTTGTTCCTTTGGCTTTTTGTATTTAAATTATAAAACAGAAACTTTTCAGCAGAAGATATCTTGCCAACAGTAGAATACTTTTGTGGGTAGTCAGTTTCCAAAAACGAATGTTGATTTTTTGACTGGCCATTCTTATCACTGATCTTTCCCTAACAGTGTGGAACATGATGTCAGTGAATTATCACACAGAAGAAAATTATTTTCTTTTCTCACTGTAGTAAACAGTAGGCTAGCTTGTCTCAAACAATATGAGAGACACCATTTAATTTAGACCTGAATTGATTTAGTCCACAATCAGGCTGATGAATGCTCTGTTGACAATAGAAACACTGAAACTGAGCTAAAACAAAAGAATTAACATATACCAAAAAATTCAAGTCTGGGAATGGTGGACATTCAAGCTTGAGCAGGTTGAATTAACTAAGTTATCCACTAAAAATCTGGTTTAAAAGCTCATAATGAAAAGGAATTAGTACAATACTGCTCATTTAGTGTTACATTTAGAGTTTACTGCTCATTTAGTTCCCATCAGCAAAACTGTCATTTTACCACTTCATGGCTCTGGCAGGTTATGTCACAGCCCTCTCACTTCAGGACTTTCCAGTTAAACAAATATTTTATTGCTTATTAGCAGTGTCATTGTTCCACCAAAGGCACATATCTAAGCACCAGGAAGACCATGCATATAATTAACTAATTAGATACAACAGGACTGTTTGCCAACACAAGAAAAGAATCACATTTCAACCCTTGAATGACTACAGTCTGGTTTAATGGCTTTGAAAAAAAATGCATAATCTGAAAACAAAAGCCTACTTATCACTTGTATTCCCCACAGAAGGAGTTGTGTAAGGTCAGAGTGAAACCTTGGCTCTGACTTCCTGACACATGGAGTAGTCCAGCTGAACAGGCACAGTTGGTGTTTTTCTGCTGAATTGTTGCAAAAATTTGATCCTGTCAGATAGCAGCATGAAGGAATCTGACTCATATTCATAATGCTCCTGAGGTGCTCTGGGGTGATGGCAGAAATGTGACTCTGCTTCAAACACTCGTGAGAGGTAGAAGAAAAACACCACAATATGGTATGTGTGGTCTTAAGCATTCTACAGCCATGGATAGACTGGAAACAAACAAACAGAAAAAATGTAGCCATGTGTTATTTAGGTAAGAAGCAGTAAAGATTTAACACTCCCCAGTGATTGCCTGCGACAGGAGATGGGCTCAGAGCCAGGCATGCACACATCTGCCTTCCCTGCCAGAAGAATATGCCTGGTTAGAAGTTAGCTGCTAATCTCTTCAGCAGGGTATTTACAGTCCTACTGTAGGCCTGGAAGAGTAGCTATGGAAAATTTTTAACAAATCTTCTTCATGTTTGCAATGAAGAGGCTCATGTATACATTTTATGATGAGCTGAAATTTCTACTCTGCCCAAAAATTCTGTTTCTCTGGGCATCCTAACACCTTTTTTTAATACTGGAGAAAGAAAACAGACATCACCTGTAGTGACAGGCAATGTGAACCCTGGATTTCAGCCAAATTCACGCCTGAAGACAGGAGAAGTTAGCAGAGAGAGGAGCCATAAAACTTCAATTATCCATTTGAAGTGTTTGAATTATCAGGAGCAACACCAGCAGAAAGGCTACAAGCCCATTTTTGACCAAAAGACTGGCCACAAAGCAGTCATTGAGTGACCCTGTGCTTTAACACAGAGGGCTGGAATATCACTTCAGCAGGCATTCCACATTCTGCTTATCCACAGCCCCAGCCCTCAGGAGTGGTGTGAGTAAAGCTGATATCCCTTTTAGGACAGCTTTCTTCAACTCAGCCACAGACAGGATGGGGTGATGATCATTCACCCTTTGTGTTATTGAACCACCTTGCCCTTTGTGTGTTACTTGGACAAAAAAGTCCCATCTAGAGATAGGTCATGAGTAAATATATCTAAGCATGAAAAAAGGTAAAGTAGCTGCCATATGATAATCAGTTAAATTTGTTGTTCTTCTAAGCTGTGCTTTTAATGGCTCAGGGTGGCAGAGAAAATATGAAAAAGAATGTTCTCCTTCTCCGGTAGTAATCTGCACCTTAATTACACCACTCTGTTGTTAGCACCCTTTAATAAGGCTTTAATAAGGCTTAAATTTAAAAAAAAAAAAAAAAAAAAAAGAAAAACATCAAAGAATAATGAAAGAGATGAATGCAGAAGATACGATTGGGAAAGTTCATAATGAAGGAAGCTTGGGAAAAGTAAATGGATGTGACTTTGATGGCAGAAGTAGACCATGCCTGATGCAAGAAAACATAGTTATAAAACTCCTAGCATTTATACTGAGAAAGAAAACGTGTAAGAGGTTACAGAAAATCCTCTGTCAAGCAGTGCTGCTTGACAAGAGCTAGTTTGAAGTTTACAGAACATCCCTGATAAGTAAACTAGTAGGAGCTAATGGATAGAAAGGGGCTTCCTGACTGCTGCTCCCATATCACGACATAACCAGGGCTTACTTTTTTTCTGTACACGCTGCAGCAGTTTGATTTGCTGACCTACTTCGGTGGAGCAATTTGCCAAGAAGACTCTGTCCAACACGCCATCATCTGTATTGTGTGATGTAGCCAAACAAACCTTCAATTTTGCCAGAAGCAAGACTGATTCAGTAGCAGGGGACAGCACAAGCTGTCTGGGGTGGTGCTCTGATTCATCTGCAACACTGGCTGGGACAGGACGACTCCTTTCTTCACTACTGTCTGCCTGAAAGAAGGCAGAAGGAACAAGTCTCATTAGTCCTGGCCACCATCCTTGGAGGCAAAGTGCTGCAGGAACATAAAAATCATACAAATCCAGGAAAACAGGACTAGAAGGCAGCTCAAAAAGCTATCTAATTCATGTCCTATCACTAGTACTGCGCTTCTTGCTGCCACCATAAATGTGGCTATGAGGAACTATTCACAAGAGAGAAAAATGTGAACCAAAGTGCATACATAGCCACCCACAGCAATGCTGAAGGAACGGAAAACTGAAACTCATTTACTACATATTCATTTTCATCTTAGACACTGTAGCTTTTGTAAGTCCAGACTAAAAATAAAGTCAGAATGTTGGCTAATATTACAAAGAACTTGATGAAAGTACTACAGAGCTCTTGAAGAAAGAGTGATAAAATTATCCTTTTTTGCCCCACTGAGATTTTCAATTTATTTTTAACTCTGTTTGTTTCCCCCCTCTGAAATGTTATGATTAGTGCAGAAGCAGAGCAAACTTTTGAAGGAGAAGCTGAAAATTTCCTGGTGTTACCAAAAATTTCAAATTGTACTTCTGGCTTCTGAGCAGTTTCCTTTATCTCTGTGTACAGAAATAACACAGCTTCAGGGCAAAGATCCCTCAGAAAATTAATACCTATTTTTGGTGTTGCTTCTTTCTTTTTTTCCTTTCTTTTCAAAAGTACATGTTCCAACTACAATCTTGTAAACTCTCAACAGTATTCTCCTTCAATATTGCAGTATTTTCATAAACAACTTCAGTCTGAAATAAAAAAAGAAAAATCGTTAGGAAGACAAGACAGATTGCAGCAGAAACCAGAAACAAATCTGGTTTCTTGAGGACTCTTCAATGGCTAAAGGGAGCTCTGTTCATTTGCATCATTATTTTGGTTCTTGGGTCAAAGGTATGACTGCATTTTTGTTTTTGAAGTTTCTTAGTGGTTGCATATAGTGTAATGTGCCAGAGTAGCTGGAGGGTTTTTCTAACATATTTGTTTTATTTATGAAATAGACACCTGCTGTTTACTTTAGATTTCCCTGGAAGCCTTTGTAAGATTGAGTAAGACAGTGGTTCATGTCATATATTTTCAAGATCTTTTTCCTTGGCTGTGTAGAACTGGTCTACTTGAAATACAAACTTTTTCATTTGTGAAGAATTTGCTGCTAAAGCTCTCTCAGTTTTCCTCTAAAAGTAGATTTTTCCAGAGCTGAGTCACAGGTTGTGCTCGATATAAACAGGGGACAAACAGCACAGGCCAGCACACAGCGTTGCCAGAGAATAAAATGTGCAGCAACACAGATACAAAAAGATGCTCACAGTGCAGCTCCTGTGAGTCACAAAATTTTCAGGATTACTCCTTTATGTGCCATCTAGCCACAGAGAGCAGTCACAGTTCTGGCACATTCAGTCTGTCCTTCAGGAGGTGTAGGCTGATGCCTCTGCCATCTCAGGGCTATTTCACATGGCTCATGGGTGTTCCAGCAGCCTGAGCAGCTGGATGTCTTTTAGAAACAAGTGGGAAACTATTAGCCTTTTCATCAATGATCTCAAGATTCCTTCAGTAAAAAAAATATTTTGGGAACGCGGGTTTATTTCAACTTAAGACCCAAAAAACATCATGGCTTAGTGTTTTATAGCTGCTGCCTGACCCATCTCACTTCGGAATCCAAACTCTGTTGCATTAGTCATTGGTTGCATCAGTCAGTCTTTTCTTATAAAGGCCACCTTATCAGCTCTCTCTGAAGGCATGACTGTAGAGCAGAGGGGTCTGGGCTCCCCTACATGACCTGGCCATCCACTGGCCCCTCAGACACAGGGCTGGACACAGACAAGGCAGGAACGTGCTGTGGGCCCCAGGTACACAGCACTGTTACACCTTCATTTCAGAAGCACAGGCATTATTGTAGCCAATATAACTAGTTCCCTGGAGGCAGATGAGGAGGAGATCATACTCTCTCAGATCTGAATCTATGAAGCATAGTTGAAAAACTTACATATTAAAAACTCTTCCTGGTCCTTAAACGCTAAGAAGGAAAGGAACTCCTTCAGGCACAGTGTGTTACTGCTTTCCAAAGCTGGGCAGCCCAAATAAGTGCATGCCCTTTGCTTTGGAATGTCAACTGCTAGTGCTAGCATTGTTTTACTCCAGAGTGGTGAGCATTAATAACCACTGATTAGTAACCATTAATGGTTGAGGTGGAAAATGGCTCAAGAGAATGGCCCTTTCAGACACCCGTGGACCATTGGGTGCATCACTGCTCATACCTGTATTCTCCTTACCGCAAGAAATGTAGGGACCACAGCGGAAACAATTCCAAAGTCCTTGGTTACAGAGCCAGATTCACATAAATGCAGGTACCAAGGTATCAGAGTGGGGCCCACATTTTCCATTTACCACTTTAGAGAGGCAGAGCTCTTATTTACACCCAAGACATTTCCCTCTTTAATACGTACCCTCTCCTACATTTTAGAAAACCACATTTACCCTCCAACAACACCTGGTATTTTACTCATAAAAGAGATCCCCTGGCAGAAGTGTAATAGCATGGTGAGGAGTGGCAGGCTGGCTGCTGGACTTGCACTTGCAGGCTGAAGGACAGTGCTCTTCTTCTATCAGATCAATGTCTTTGCCTACTAAGTGCCAGTGTGACCAAAAGCAGGGTGGCACAACTGTGTAAGAAAAGATAAGGGTTTCCATTCCCTTATGTGCCCATATATTGTCCTACAAAGGCCATTCCAGAAAGTTTGCTACTTTCTGATCCTTTTTTCATTCTAAATGTCTGTGCTGGCATACAGGCTGACTGAAGTACTGCAGTTATTATAAAATAACCAGGGGAATTTAGGAAAGCAATGTTCTTGTACCAGCTGCCTCTGCACAAATAATCCTTGCAAATGTAAAAACAACAAATGTGTGCCAGGTTTTGCTATGGGCCAAGGGACAAGTTGAAGAACCATCTATGGCTGTGCAGTTGTGGACAACAGCAGGAAGCTTTGACAGTCCTGTGTTCTTTCAGAAGACCTCTTGTCCCAGCTCTATATCACATGATTTTTGACAATTATCATGAGACACTTGACAGGCTATCAAGGTACTTCATGACATTAAGCCCTTCTTTAGTCAACTCTGTCACCAAGGCAACAGAAGTGCACTGTTGAAGTGACATATTCCATGCTCAGGTGTTAGCCATCCTAAATGTGATCTTGTCAGGAGTAGATGAACTGAGATGATTAAACTTTTGGATGAGTCTGATTAACTGATTAGTCTACAAAGCTAAACAGCTGTTTTCAAAATTATACTCTATGTCTTTAAGAGAACAGAGAAAATATGGCTTGCATTATGAGGTGTAGTTTTCTTCCCACCATTAATTGGTTTTTGTTGAATTTACATCAAAGTCACATTATTGTGGTGTGCAGTGAAACTTAGAAGACAGAAATTGCAGATATATTATCAGAATATAGGAAAACAATTAATGGAGAGATTTTCATAAGGTTGTCTTGAAGTGGTAAGAAGAAAAAACATCATACCAAGCTTCTTCTGATTTGTGGTTATGAGTGCTTAGTCATGTATGTATGTATAGCTTTAGCAACCTGTGGCTATGAGTGCATAAAATGGCATTTGCATTGATATCACCAGTTAAGAAAATCAAGTCCACAATTAAGACAGAAATAGATTTTAATTACAAATGAAGGCCCTGCAAGTGTAAGTGCAGATGGAATAATTAGAGCTTTACAGTGAAATCCTGAATGCTTGTTCATGAAGACATAAGAAGTTATAGCAACATCTGGTTCCATTAGAGAATAGAGTATTCTTTTCATTTTTTTAAGTACCTGCTAATGTGAAAAGAAAATGTCTCTGAACTGGAACACTTGCAAAGTGCACATGCTGCACTTTGAAAGACATAGCAGCATGTTCTTTATTGATGCATGTTGAAGGTTTTAAAGTAAGGTATGACAAGCAATGCATAAAGAAGTAAATCAGCTAATTTTATCCTTTCCACTGTGACTCATGTCATCCAGGCTGCACAGTGGAAAACAAAGTGGCACCTTGCTGAAAACCAGCAGACAGCAAAAACACAGAGACCACCCCTTTACAAACACTTCACTGGAGGATGTCCTTTAGAAGCTGGGTTTTTTTGCAGTCTTTGGCAATATTGCAGTAAGATAAATTCCTTTTTAGCCTCTGGTTATGACTACAGCAATTTGCCCAATTTTTTTAATAAAAAGGGCACATCAGATCACAGCTACTGTGATTCCTTGATTATAAGTCAAAATCCTAATGTTTCACAGTCCATGACAAATAAATTTATGTGGCTTTTTCTGTTAGAGGAATAAATGCCCTGAAACTGAAAAACAGTAGCACTTGTGGTGTCATTACACTGACATCAATTGGGAATACCCCTAGGATGACTGTGCCCCAGAAGTACCCACTAAATATCTCATGGAAAGAATAAGGAAATACAAACTGAAATAAAATTGCTCTATAAAGATCTTTCAGGGGTAAAAGCAATATGACATGTGATTGCACTTCCTGTGTGCATAGAATTTGCACAGGAAGACTAAAAAGTTAAGATGTCTTTGGAGCCTACTTTGGTCAAAAGAACTCAAAGAAAATGTGTTTTCCATTACTTCCTCTAGTTGGCACTTTCTAAGTGGTTCCCTAAAGACAGATAGCAATGCCTCATCTTGAAACAAAAAATAAACACATTATCTCAGTTTTGACTTGAAATCTGAAAACTTGGATTCCCTGAGAACTCAGAATGCTATTCTGCAGAATGATTTTTTTTCAGGCTGTAAAGGTATTAGCTGACAATTCCTAAACCTCATGTACAGGCTTTATTCATTTACCTTCTACACCAATTTCCTTAAAAAATGCCTTATGAAAAAATGTGTCGCATTGACCTCAAAAACTTGCTCTATAAGAAAAATATAAGAAAAATATGAGGCAAAACTAATGTTACAATCACAAGAGATAGCAAGAGAAAATTCTTTCTGGAATACAACTATTCCAAACAAAGGGCTTTTTAATAATGATTTTATCTTCTTTCATTTTCTTTTTCATTCTCACTTTTTTTTTTTTACTTCCAAAGTAATTTGAGAGCTATTACTTAATAACTAAATACATTTCTTTCTGCTATTTGTCTGTAACTCAGAGACCCCAAGGTTTTCTGCAGGTGGAAGTGATGCCACCTAATGACAGATAAAGACATTTAGTACTTCTTTCTACCTCAGCTTAGTTAAGAGAGAGAGAAGATAGATCCTCCTAATCTCCTGTGTACGCTAACTCTGACATTAAAACAAAGCTGTCATAAAACCATCTCAACCTCTCAAGGGAAGATGAAACCGAATTTTGCCAACCCACTGGGGCAGAGCAGGGCTGTGTCGAGAGCCAAGCACTATCTGATTGCTGGAAACACTACTATATACAACTGCTGCTTTCAAAAAGAAGTGAGTAGAAAATAACCAACAGAAAACAAAATAACTAGTCAGTGTAAAATAATCATAGTGATTTTTGCTGCAAAGAAAACTGGCTGATTTCATCCCTTTCATACTTGATGGAACTTTATCAAAATCTATACCTTTTTTTTTTTTACTGGAAATTACAGCTAACTGGCTTGTCTCTCCTACCAGTTTTGCCTTGGTTGCATTATGTTTATTGGAATATCCCTGCAATTCACTATGGTCTGGGCTCACAGCCATGGTCAACGAGTGCCCTAGAGATGACAAATACATCTTGTGATAACAAATCTGCCACTGAGTGAATAGAAGTTGGGCCTTGTTTTCATCCTGTATTCTTTTCCTTGAGTAACCAGAGGGTACAAATGACTGATAATGTGAGAAATTATTGGTGCCACAAGTTCAAAAGCTCCTTCTGACACCAATGCTTTTGTCTGGACTGAGTTGTAAAGAAAGAGTGTTTTACCCCTGCTAGAGCCACGTATTCCTTTGTAATCCTCTCAGTAATCCAGAAAATCTCCTGGCACATATGTAGTGACCATGATCTCTGACAGAGGAGACTGAGTGGCCAAGGATTCAGCTTTCACAGCTGAAAGAAAGTAGCAGAGTTTTGCATGGCTGTTTGTGGTTTCCCCCACCTTGAGTGCAAAGACCTTTGCTATTCCAGCACTTCCACTGTGTCCCACAGTTTGTAAGGGAGGCCCATCAGACAAAGAATGAGCACAGTTTCTTTTCTTTTCTTTTCTTTTCTTTTCTTTTTTCTTTTCTTTTCTTTTCTTTTCTTTTCTTTTCTTTTCTTTTCTTTTCTTTTCTTTTCTTTTCTTTTCTTTTCTTTTCTTTTCTTTTCTTTTTTTTTTTTTTTTTTTTTTTTTTTTTATGGAAATGGCAAAATTATCTAGAAGGGCTGTTTCTCTGTCTTTGTCTTGTTTGTACTCTGGATGCTGGGGACCCGCAATGTAAGCAGCTCTGCAGTAGCGGCAGACTGCTCTCTTACCTTCTTCTTAGCTTGCTTGCAAAACTCAAAATTGGAGAACTTGTATCCAGTGTCATTTTAAGAGAAAAGACAGATCCTCTTAATGAAAACAGATTTCTAGTTTCCACATGAATACTAGATGACAACTGCTTTTCCCAGTATTCTGTAAAGGAAAGTATTTGGGAGTGAAAATAATTCCCCTGTTGCCATCAGGATGTTTGTTCTGTCTAGGTCTGCTTCTTGGAGATGATTATTTTACATCTGGATTGCAGTTATCTGATTGTATCAGAGGTACACAGTGGTATTTTGCAGCTGAAAATAGTCCATCACAGATTCTCAAATTTATTTAGGTTTATGGAAAAATTCTTATTTGGAAAAGTTAAAAAGGAAGGTGAACAATGTTGCTGAAGATGTAACCCCCACTCAAATCAAATAGTCCACCCCAGTGCTATGCTAAAATAAGACTAGATTTTCTTGCAGATAAGCCTTTTTCATGTTGATCAAAGATTTAAAGAACAAACTAAATGGTATTATTTTAATTTGTTGTGATTGCTTATTCTGTGTCCAATCTTGATAACAGTGATCAAGAGCACACTACATATGTCAAAGTTTAATACCATTTTGACAGCATTGTGCCATCTTTCTCTCAAAAGATTATTGTATTTTTCTCAAAACACAAGGCTGACAATATGGGTTTAATTTTCTAAAAATAACTCCCTTTACTAATACTAAGAACTTATTCTGGAGCTGTTGAAAGAAAATTTTCTCTTCACCCACTCCATTGATAGTGAATACTTATAGAAAAGAGGAGTGTTGATCATAACTGTGGTTTCAAAAGTCTTCTGAGGTCCCCAAACTGGATTGAATCTTCCAAAATTCACATGTCAGGATGGTACAGAGATTTGTGGGCTCTATTTCATCACAAAGGAAAAGCATGGAAGCTTTGAACATCTACTTTCAAAACAACATTGCAATATTCTTTCTTTCAGGACCATGACAGGTTTTCATAATCATAGATAGGTGGAAAAGGAAGAAAGTCAAACAGCAAAAAACAAGCGAAAATAGCAATGCGTTAGAGAGAATTAATTGCTCTGGCAAGTCAAGTACAAAAGGCAGAGTTTTTTGATCAGTAAGAGTGCAAATCTATGCAGTGAAAACTCAGAAATTAAATATGAATTTTAAAGGGACAAGTCGATGGTCATTAGTAGAGTTTTCATACTATACCTCCTCCCTCAAAGAAATTGGTTGGCAAAATCAAAAGAATATTGGATACATTTGTAAGACATCTGATCCTTGGAGAAATGAGGCTTGATAAACAGAAATTAAAATTGAAGATTTAATGAAAATGCCACTATAGCAAAATAACTCTTCCGGCTGCTATGAGATAGATACTCATGAAAGCTGTAATGAGTTGGATGAGTAACTTGCTTTTAATCAGCCAGCTTTTTGCATGATGACTTTTTAAAATATGCAATTTGGTAATAACACAAGAAAAATTTTGAAGTAGCAGCTGGAAAACATGGCAGGAAACCTGAGGTAATAAAGACTAAAAAAATAATACTTCTTTGCTTATTCGTCAGCAACTAGGTGGTTTGGTTTATCCATATCTTGATTGCAAATTAACCAATCTGTTAAGCACCATATTTTTTGAGATCACCAGAAGTTGACTAGCATTGTACGAATAATGCTGCATTTTTAACGAGGCAGCCTAAGAGTCTGCTAGGATGCAGATCCTCCTGGGTTCAGAGGTACAGTACTCATGACATTGAATGTCATCCCAGTCCATTCTTCCTTTGCTGTTATAAATATGAGGATCTAAATTAGAGTTCTTATGCAGTCTTTCCATGCATAGGCACTTCCAAACCCTCAGTGATCAGTTTTTCATCAGTCAACACAGTATCTCAATCAAGAAGTGCCCATGTCTGTCTCTGTCAGAACTGAATTTCTGGCTAGGTCTGGTTAGAAACAGGGCAGCTTTCATGTGTGTTGCCATCTGTGGTAAAGATCTTTGGGCAGTGATCTGTGCAGAAATGTCTTTTCAAGTGTCTCTGGGACCAGGGTCTCAGGAAGTTTAGGCACAATGGCTCATTCAAAAATCTAAACCAGTGGTAGGCATGAGCAGGTATGAGTTGGGCATCGAGTTCATCTGCCATGACAATCTGAGGTTCCTGTGTATCTGTAAAGAAGCAAACTCTTACAGGGTGGAGGACATGAAGAAAGAAACCATCAAGGAGGGCTCATAGGAGTGCAGTTTTGAATTTGAGCTTTTTCTAGCTGCACTACAGTCATCTTAACCTTTGCAAGATTTTCAGACTGGAGAATCACCTTTAAAGGTTCATTGAAAGCTCTGGATGGACAAAGGAACTGAATAGTCACCTTACTGTTCCATCTGTTCTTTCCACCAAGAATATCCATCAAGCAGCTTTTCTGGTCCCAGACCCAAGGGTCAGTCACAGCTCTCAGGCTTCCTCAGTTCCTTACCCAGCTGCTCTTGCCTCTTGTGTGAATGTCTTTTAATGGCCTTCCAGAGCCTTCTGTGTTCCTTTCTCCAGTCTTGGCTTCCAGACTGACCTGCTCATCTACTCTGACAGGTGATATCTAACCAGGTCATACTCTTTAAAATGAACTCTGGAAATCCAGATTTGGAGACTTAGTCATGTGCGCTGCAGCCAGCCCAAGGCTGTACTGCCTTTCTGAAGGAATGAGAGACCACCAGAGCTGAAAAGGTGTGATGTAATTCCTGCTTAACCCTTAAATTAAACAAGTGTTATCCTGCTGGTTTCTCCCTCCTGTTCAAGAAGAAAGACGTAGAGATAAAACGAGTTCATTCTGGACAGTCCTAATGGTTTAGATGCAAGAAAATATAAGCTATAAAGGCTTATACAAATCACCAGAGAAGTTTGCAGGTGTCTATTAATCTCTGACCAGTCCTTTAGCCAAATCATATTTTCCAATGCAGCTGTTTATTACTTTACCAGGTCCTATCCCAGACCACACTTTCTGAAGTCTGATGCAGTTATATTGACAGTGGCATATTCTTTTGACAGATTTTTTTATATGGAAAATCCCTCCCCTGTAATTAATGTTCTCTTTTTAGTTTACCAGTAGTATCCCAGTGCTTACTAGCCTTACAAATGAAGACTGAACCATATTGCATTAGTTAATGAAACAATCAGAGCAGACAGTCTGTCCAGAGGTACTTGTTATATACTTCAAACAAGTCACAAGCAGGAAGAACAGGGAGGGAAAACAAGTGGGTAGATAGTGCAGTTGCAGTGACTCAGCCTGTGTAATTAGCATTAGATGGTGGCTTTTATGTCATTACTCAACATAAGGTGAAGTACAGTTTACTTCAAGATGCTGCAGTCTTTGAAGGGAATCTTTGTGCACTTGGTAATGAGTAATTCACTCATGCACTGTGTCTACTTCATTCCTCAGCATGCAGCTTTCAGCACCCTTAGGGCCCACAACAAGGAGGGCTGGCATTCCCGTGCTGCAGAGACTGCTGGGCTGCATGAGGAAGAAAAAATCGCCACCCTAAATTCTGGCTACAAGTAGAAGTCTCTTTTTTCTTTTTACATACAGTAGAATTGCTTCAGTAAATGAATGTGTACAATGTATGTTGCTGTGCATGTGATAAAGATAATTAACTGCAGTACTTCCTTCAAGGGTAAATGGAGGTGGAAGGAGTTTATCTGTAAATTCAGCAAGAACAAATTTATTTAGTTCTCATAAATATAAAAAAATTTATTTGTCCCATTTTTTAATTTATTAAAATTTTCAACACTAATATAATGGTAGCTACATAAATCTACCACAATAGCAAAAGAAATTCACACCGACATCTGGCAGTATAACCCTTTTTCTTTTTTTGCAAATGTGGTTTTGAAAGTTCAATATAAAAATATATTTTTTTCAAATAAATTCTGAAAAGAAACCTACAGCTTTGTCAGTAACCATTTTCTTAATATTATTCTACTATGAATAGAGCTTGAACAGAATGCTCTCCAATATTTTAAAAGATTCAAGCTTCTCCTCAACAACAGATCACTATGTAGAACTTCTTTTTGAAATATACACCTTGTATTTTACACAATCACAAACAGCTTAGTAAGTGATAGGTCAAAATAAATCCTGGCCGATTAAATTCTGAAACACATCTGGTTAAGTATAATATTTTCTGCAAAGTCTTCTATTCATTCATTAACAAGACAACAAATCCAGTTTGTATTCAGAAAATAAAGCAAATTATATTAAAGAAGATACAATAGTCTGGATTTGGAACTGGGTAACCAGTAGCAACTGGTTTATCTTTACTTTCCCTGGTGATGTTAGCAACATTTGTTCCTTGAAATGACTCCATTTCAAAGTAAAGGAATCAAAGAACACATGTATTGGAAAGAAATCAAACAGTAGAATAATTTTATATATTAGGAATTAGATTATAAACGTCAAGAGTTCCAAAAGCACCAAATATATTTCTTTACATGCCATCTCTACTTGCAGTAGCATAAACATCCCTAGTTCAGTAATAAAATGTTTCTTTATGACACAGTAGATAATTTTCTGGTGATGTCAGTTACTAAGCCATGATCTTAAAAAGTAGCTTTGATACTGACAGCAAGGAGACTAATAAATGCAAATTCATATTGCTTTATGACTGGCCTAGTAATGCTCAATGCAGTGAAAGTTACTTCAATATTGTAATTCACAACTTTGTCCTTAATATCTGGCAGCCTTTTAGCCTCTCACTGAAGGAAAATTCCTGGAGGCAAAACTAGCTTTACCTCTTAAAGCATAAACCAATGTTTATTTTTCCTTCATCTTACTTAGGTCAAAAGAATATTTGTTTATGTAGTTTTTTCATAAAATCTTGATTTTTATCAAAACCCAGAACTACTAATAAATATAATACTGGCTATTGAAATGAGAGGGTTAGATGGTATTTTTTGTTGAGAGATTCTTCATGCTGTGTTCATAGTTACTGAAATGACAGTAGACGATTCCTATCACTACGTACAAATCAGTAATCCTGCATATTTCACTGCACTTCATACTACCTAATAAAAGCCCTAAATTTGGTAACATATACTATTGGTTGCTGTGGAAAGAAAGTGGAGTGCAAGCTGGGAAGATGGAGACCTAGGAAATGGGGAAAACAGGCAGCTGCCTTTGGGTAGAAAGGTGCTCAGGAGAACATGGGACAGGAGATGAGAAATGGGAATTGAGCTACTTAAGGGTTTGGTCAGACAAGGAAAGAGCCTGCACATAAAAACTAAGTCTGTAAAACTAGGACTGAAAATACAGATAATTATATCCATAGGATACAGAAATATCTACTTTTCTACCTGTTATCATACACCCAGTTCTGCAGAGGGACCATATGACAGGGAGTCATGTACTCCTTCCTATGCTTAGTGTGTACTATATTCTTTGACTGCTCTCACCTCTTCTTCCCAGATTTTTTTCTGTTCAGGTCTATTTTTATGCTTCCTTTCTTCTCCTGCCTCGCTGGTGTCAGCTCTGTGCCAGCACCAGAAAGGGTGCCCATGTTCTTAAGCAAGGTGGGGCCCTGCCTGCTGGGGGCTTCTCAGCCCAGCGCCAGGGCAAAGGGCTGGCGCAGTCACAATCCCCTCATCCCACAGCAGCACAGCTGGACACAGGATCTTCCACGCTCCAAAGCCAACAGCCAGGCTCTGACAAGTTCCCACTGCACTCCTGAGAGATGATTTCTTTTTTTGGACTCATCATTTGTCTAAAATACATTTTTCAGTGATGTCAAGAGACGCATTTTGGTTGTAAGCAGCCACCCTTCCTGCCAAATCTCCCAGCCCTGCTTCAAAAAATGGGCGTGCAGAGCTTCAACTGAATGACTATATTGCTTATATTAACACGGAAGGGAGCATGGGTATTTTTGCCTCACACAGTCTTCAGATATGGCTGAACTTTCCAAAATGTTTAAGTCTGAAGGTTAAATGATACATTAATATACAGAGGGTTTTATAAGGCAACTTGCCAGGCAAAAATAAAGATAGGCTTCAACAATTTGCCCTGTTTGAAATACCATGATCTGATAGGAGCAAAGATACAGATGAATAACTCAAATATTAAAAATGTGAGGAAGTGTTTAGAAGAGATAAGCAAGTTTAAAATAAAATAAAATTAACAAATTGAAAACCTATAGCAGAAAAAAATTCTTCCCAGCATTGAAATTTTGATTAGACATAGAATACTGGTCCTTTGGGGATGGTGAAAGCCCCATGATTTGTGACCCAGCCTATAAAAATAGGTTGGACAAAATATTAGAAACATATGTCCTGCTGAATAACCCTGTGCTCTGAGACAGATGAACCAGATGACCTAATATGACTTTTCCATCCGTACCATCCATGAATCCAAGAGAATTTCTATATTAATCTGTGGATGAATAAACCAGAAACCTCACTGAAAGACCTAGCCCTGTCATCAGTGCCTGTGCCAATTAGCACCTTGCTTCACAGCATCACTCTCTCCTCTATATTCCTGTTAAAATTGGGATGGGAAAAAGCTCACAGAGGAGAAGAAGATAAATGTGAAAGTTTTTGTGTGGCAATCCAGGAAATGTCTGAATTTCTTCCCTGGACAAAGGGGACAGGATTGCTAGAAAAGGCAAGGAAGAAGAAAGAACATTTTTTGCTGGAAATGAGATCTGAAAATTATGGCCAGTCACCAAGGTCAACACCTCATCCTGCAACACTGCCTTTCCTTCCCATGAGCAGCACGAGTGGCTCAGAGACTTTATCATTCTGCTTATTCACTAGCAAATGTACACCCCCTCTTTCATCCGTGCAGGAATTTTTGTGAGATGCTTCAGTGATGATTTAAAAAGCAAAATTAATTTACAGCTTGAACAGCCATCCACAGAAGAATTCCTAGTTGGCATGGGTAACCTGTGCTGTAAGGTCAAACACGAGGTTGACATAAGAGAGCTCCCTGCAGCAGCAGGAGCAGGCTGCTCAGCAAGACAAGAAGAAAACAGGCAAAACAGAGAGTGATAACAATTTTCACATTCAGTCATAAAATTGCAAATTCTTCACTTCCTACAAAGAGAGCCACATGTCTCACTGCAATAGAACCGAAAAGAGAGCAGTTTGAAGCCATAAACTGCATGATTTTCAATAAAAGGAGTGCAAAATATTCTGTGGCTTAGTAGTTGGAATGCAGTTCAACATTTTGTAGAATTATGAAATCATAGAGAAGCTGAGTTTGAAGGTTCCCATCAGGATCGTATAGTCCAACTCCTGACCCTGTACAGGACACCCCTAAGAGTCACACCATGTTGCCTGAAACTGTTGTCCAAAGGCTTATTGAGCTCAGTCAGGCTGGTGGTGTGATCCCTGCCCTGGAGAGCCTGCTCCAATGCTGCTATTATTGAGCAGCTGTAGAACTGATCAATTGCAACAAATCATGCAGCTGAGTTCTAAGACTTAACAGGAAAAAATAGCTACTTTACCTGCCTTCCAAGGCTGGTCATTTTGGATTTTCTGGTTTAAAATCCACTATGAGAAGTGACACCTGGAATTACCATCTTGAATTTTCTTTCAAATCAGAGTGACTGTGTGAAAAGCTGGGTCTTTGACTTTCATCAAGCCAGACATAAATATATAAACTTGTGGTGAAAACATTATTTCTGGATCACCAATTTCTGTCTGGCCTAGTACACACCTTTTTCATCCAGATTCAATGAGGATGAAGTAGTGTCCTGTCACAGGGAGCTATGACTGGCTGTCAGATGCTGAGTTTGGACAAGCCTTCTCAAGAATCTGAACTTCTGTGGTAGTTAAAGGGCAGAAACTGGAACTTCGTGAAAGCTGTCGGCTGTCCTGTTCATTCTCTTCTAAATCTTGATGTTTTAATGGTTACAGGTGTTTGCATTTGACAACACTTAGATATTGTTGAGGACAAAACCTGCTGTTTCTCAAAATGTCTTTCTAGTTCTAATGGTAATGTACTGAGTAGAGGAACATTTCCCTAGCAGTGGAGTTGCATTAATCAGTACTACCTAGCTGTAGATCTTTCTTCTCCTTTTGGTCCCCTACAATACAGCCTTGAAGAGGATTTTAGTAACTGACTTATGCATATAATCCCATACACTTGCTTTTAATTTTGCAAAAATTGCCAACAAACTATACAGCTTGAGTTTCCACAGTTAACACCAACAAATTTCACATTTAAAGCAGGAATTCAGCCACTTTTATTATGCAGGAGGAAAGAAGCAATGTTTCATAATCATGGCATTCATCCTCCACTTTATGAAAAGTGAGTAGTTGTATTGGGTTTCTGTGGCCAGGTTTTGGTAGTGGTGGGTTACTGGATGGTTTCTGTGAGGAGATGCCAGAAGGTTCCCTTATGGCCAACACAGGCAGTGCCAGCTGGTTCCAGGACGGACACACCGCTGGCCAAGGCCAAGCCCACCAGCAACGGTGGTAACACATCTGTGATAACAGATGTAAGAAGGAAGAGGAGTTATTGAGCAAATGTAATTGTGCTCAGAGAAGAGAGAAGTGAGAACACGTGGGAGGAATAAGTCTGCAGACACCTGGGTCGGTGGAAAAGGAGGGACAGGAGGTGCTCTGTGTGCCAGATCTGCCCAAGGTGCAGACTGTGGTGGAGGCCCTGTGCCCCTGCAGCCCATGGAGATCCATAGAGATGCAGACATCCCCCTGCAGCCTGTGGAGGACCCATGCTGGAGCAGGGGGATGCCCAAGAAAGGCTGTGATGCCCTGGGAAGCCCATGATGGAGCAGGCTTCTGGCAGGACCTGAGGCCCCTTGGAGATAGGGCTCGCAGTGGAGCGGGTTTCGTGGAAGGACTTGTGACTCTCTGGGGAACCCAAGCTGTTCCTGAAGCACTGTACCCTGTGCTGGAGCAGTTAATGAGGAATCATAGCCCATGGGAAGGAAAGGACACATGCTGGAGAAGTTCATGGAGAACTGTCTCCTTTGAGAGGGAATCCACGCTGGAACAGGGGATCAACTCCTCTCCATGAGCAGCACCATGAACCAAGTGTGATGAACTGACCATAACCCCCATACCCTGTCTCCATGGGCCTCTGGGAGAGGAGGTAGAGCCTAGAAAGGAGGCAGGGATGGGGGAATGCTGTTTTTAATGTGTTTTTTTACTTCTTATTTTCCTGCTCTGATTTTTGTTGGTAATAAATTCAACTAATTTCCCCAAGTTTGGTCTGTTTTGCCTCTGATGGTAATCACTGAGTGATCTCTCCCTGTTTTTGTCTCAACTCATGATATTTCATGATATTTTCTCTCCTCTGTCCAGCTGTGGAGGGGAGTGACAGAGTGGCTTTGACAGGTGCCTGGCATCCAGTTACAGCATCAACCCACCGCAATAATTAAGCGAACATTGGAACAGGCATGTTGAGAGATATTGTTCTTTCTCTTTTAAGACCAGTGAAATGGAAAATGTTGTCAGTGATAAAACACAGAGAGATACAGCTGGAAATGACTGAGGGCTTGGCATGAGGTAAATGAGAAGGTGCAGAGGCAGAGGATGTCTCTCTGCAGAGGCTGACCTGGCACAAACCATTGCAGTGCAAGGTTTGGCCTCACAAAGGCAACAAATGATAAGACCTCAGACTTCAATGCAGCTGTAGAGAATAACAGAGCTTGATAGAGATTCATCATGGTGATGGAGCAGAAAATTGGTAGGTAACTCAAGACTGAAAGGTACGTCACAGAGAAAAGCAGCAGAAGAATACCATTTTAGATGGGCTGCCTGTGAAGAATGTGAGGACAGAAGAAAAGGAGGAAGAAAGCTCCCAAAGCAAAGATATTCCCAAGGAAGGGTTTTGCACCTAAGGGAAAACAGAAAATAGGAACTATGAAGCAGCTCTTCCCAAAACGGGGTGGAGAAGAAGAAATAACAAAAATAGAATGTGGCATAAGGATGATAGACAGAAATAAACGTAAAATCAAGCCAAATCACAGAATGATATGCAGACAGGAGAAAAATGCAGGGTAGGAATTCCATATGAACAGCAAAATAAGTGGGTTTACATTCTCCTTTAGGAGAATTTTATGGGCCATTCACAGAATGGGAGAGTGGGCTGTCTGCCAAGATGAAAAATGTGGGCACATCTCTGAAGGGATCATCACAGGAGTGGAGGAGAGGGCAATGAGATGCATGATACAGCCAGATTCCTACTGGGATGGTTCAAAGACACTTATGTGCAGCTGGAGAGGACAGGGAAAAAGATGGAGGGACTTAGTCTCCAGTGAAGTGCTTCTAGTACTAGAAGAGATGAAAACTCGGACAAGATGTCACAAAAGTACAAACAGGTATTAAGAGAAACAAACCTCTAAGAATGAATGCTACTTCATGGAAGAAATTTTACAACTTCCTCCTGGTTTTTTATGTATCCAGACACATAAAACATGAACATCTTATTCTAATTTTTTTTAAAGTGTGTAACTTACTCTCTTGTTCCCAGTAGTCCTCAGGATTCCACACACCAGCTAAACACCTGGGCTGAAACAGCAAACTATCATTAGCTATGGAGACTCCTCAAAACTACTTTACTCCTCTTAGGCAGTTCTCACAGATGAATGCTGTCATGAGTGCAAAGGAAATAAAGGCTTGTGATACCACATAAGCTTTTCAGGTCACTATCTGAAGCTACCTCTGCCGAGCCTCGTTATTGACACTGTCATTCTTCCCAGGTATGTTTCATTTTGGTATTGTTCAAAGTAAATTATGAAACCACTGTATTTATGTGATCCTACACACAAAATATATTAGATTTGGCAGTGGGATAAAGGGATTATTTCCAATGCACAGGATAAATTAAGAAAGACAACTAAATTATAAAAGCAGTATAATTTGTGTTGTTGAAACAGAAGTAATCTTCTCCAATAATCTCATAATCAATACCCTTTGAACCTTTGAAAGATCTCCTATCTGCAACAAACACTAAATCTACTAATTTTAATGTGCATATCTTCCAGCATTCACTTCCCCTGATTCTGTTATCATGGCCCATATTTTGTGAAACCTAGGTTTTCATGCAAAAATGAGAAGATTTTGTCTAAAGGATAAGTCATGCGCCTTTCTTAAAATAAGTGTGGATAGTAAAAGAAAAAAAGATAAGAAATTATTATTTTTACTACCATACATATTCATAAGCCCTTAGTATTTACTCCAGTCAGGCACAAGAAGATTATTAACCCTTTTAAAATTACTAACTTTTATTTAACTAAGCCAACTATTCAAGGTAGGTGAAAACCTTTCTTAGAATGACAAGATATGTTTGTATGTTGTTAATATTATGTATGCAGAGCAGGAAACACATAGAGAGATTTCCATTCTGAAATGTTTACTCTCAGATACCAACATCTGTTACCATGATGTTTGAGATCTTGCTAATTTAAAACAGAAGAGGGACTTACAGCAATGTGTAAAAAACCACTTCAGATATTCCCTCTTTGACTGTTTCAGTCCATCTGTATTGCTGGTTTCCAATATCCAAGAAAATATCTTGCCAAAGCACAGAACCACTGGGAAAGAATTCTAATATCCTACTAATTCAAGTATGTACTTTCCTTGGAGACTGTATTTTGAAACCGTATTATTTATTGTTTGTAAATGTCAGTCATGCTCTTTTCAGACATTTTTAGTTACCTAAGATGAAGAATTAAGGATTTGCAGAAGAATTTGGAGTGTAAACTAAGTCAAAATGTTAAATTCAATTTCAGACTCAGAAAACTAATTTAAATGGGGAGATTAATAGTTTTAGTGGTTTTCCCTTCAATCCCTTGTGACCTCCATGTACACTATTACGTTATCAAATGTAAGAATTAAAATGTCATCTTTTCATGATTTTACAAATTTAAAAAATATTATTTACAACATAGACTGTATTTATATGGAAGTTTTCATTTTGACATTTCTATTCTGCAGCAATTCCTTTCTCATGAAAAATTACTGAAAACTCATAGAATGTTTGAAAAGACTGCAGTGTTGAGATACAGTCTTGTAACCCAAATAAAAGCAGCAGGTACTGGAGATCACTGAAATCTGAAAGGAATACCATTAGGAACTGCCACATGCAAAAGTGCAAAGTGAGTCATGTACATCAAAATTTCTTCTCAGCGTCACTATTTACTTCTCACTCATGTAGGTCTCCTTGAGATAGTTACACTGCTAGCAAAATCCACTCCTTTAAATGGGATGAAACTATGTCATCCTTTGCTTTGCTCTCTTTTCTTTCTACTAGAATCTAATAGTAAATTCCTTTTGGTATGACCACTCACTCCCTTCCTCTCTCGCCTGTTTTTCCCTCTTCTTCCATCTTTCTGCAAGACTAAAATAACCTTTAGGAGAGCATAAGGCTGTCACAACCTCCCGCAGTAAACAGTGAATAAAGGAGATGATAAGCTCAGGATATGACAAAGAGCCTTCTTTCTGTCGCTTTTCTTTTGAAGAGTGAGTACAGAGTTATGTAAGAAAAACTGATTCTCAAATTCTTCACATTCTAGTGGTTCAACACAAGACATTCCCTTCCAGCCATATATTTTCCATAGGGAAACCACACAAAATAATATGTAATAAGAAGCCTTGCAGGCAGACTGCCTTGGCTTCCTGTAGGTTTTGCAAAGAAAATGCTGAACAAAGCAGACAGCTCCTAGGCCTGCCCCATTCCTGCCCAGATATGGAGATCCTACTGAGCTCTACCAGTGAGGAGAATAGAGCTGGAAATAGCAAAATGGCCCACAATCATTTTACACAGGGTAGTATTAGCTCAAAATAATAATTCTGCCACTTCAAATAGGTGACATCACTACCAGAGCAATTGAACTGTATTTGCCTTATAGAAATATTCAGTATGTGTCATCAGAGTCACAGGCTGAATTGAGATCAGCCTGTATGAGCTAGGGACAGCACAAGCTAAGCTGAATTCTACTGTGCTCTGATTTTTTCATCCATTCAATTCAAAAGCTGTAGAAAAACCACAGCCACCATGGGCAATTGTGCTGTTGGAGAAGCCTAACTCCAAACCTGCATCCTGGGAACAACTAGAACTAAACTAGAGTACAGAGAATATTTATCACTAAAATAGAAAGGACTACAGGAAATATGAAGACTCTTTTCTGATGCACAGTGAGGAGAAAAGAGCCACCTGTCCCATCTTGCAGCAAAAGCAATTCTGACTAGATTTCTGAAGAAAATGTTCTCTGTGGGAGAGGTTAAGCACCAGATGCCCCAAGAAGATACTCCATCCTTGGAGGAGATGTCTTGTCCTCAGCCAGGCCTGGCTCTGAGTGACTTCATCCAGTTTGGGTATGAGATTGGACTAGATGATCTCAAGAGAACCTGCCAAAACTGATTTTTTTTTTTTTTTAAATGAAATTAACATTTTCTACACAAATATTCTCCAGGCATGTTTAGAGTCACTTTTCTAGTTTTATTTTTTTTTTTTTTTTTAATACCTGTCTTTACCAAAATGTTACCAACCAGGAAGAACAGCAAGTGAAAGTGTAGATAAACTTGCTCAAGTCCACGTTACCCTCCAGTCCCAGCCTCTCTCCTTACCAAAATCTGTTCATGTTTTTAGCAGATTAGGCAAAAAAAAGATTTTTTTTTGCTTTGCAGACCAGCTCAACATTGCAGCACTTGTAATTCAGGCCAGGAGAACCAGGAGCAGACAGCTGATTTGGCTACCTCCACCTAAAACAAGCTCCACACAGCTGCTCAGCAGGTTGCCTGGCATGTGCTACCAGCATCTGTATCCAGGACGTCATTCACTGAACAAAAAGTGGGATGTCAATGCTCCATTTTGACCAGGGCCTAGTCTACCACCACAGCCATGCTGGGCCTGTGCTGTAAGTGAACACAAATACCTTCCTCAGGAGAGATGAAACACCGCTTGCAATCAGAATCAAGGCAATGAAAGGTCTTGTGCTCCTGTCTTGCCTAGACAAAGCCAGTCCTCAGTACCTTCATACTGCTGAACAAATAAGTGCAGAGCTCTTCATCCACCCTTGTCGTCCTCCTCACCTTTAAAAGGCCACACTGTGCATTTGGAACAATTCCTAGACTCACAAACTGTTTCCAGAACTTGTGAAGGAAACTCAATGTTTACCAAAGTTTTGTTGAGGAGTCTCCTAAAAAGCTGCATGGGCAACTTCAGCTTGAGACAAATAATGGGCTGGTTCACAACCTGAAAAAGAGCCTTGTGTATGATGTGCTCAGCAAAAACTTCTCACTAATATCATTCTTCAGAGGTTTATCAAACGGTTTTATTCCATCTCCCACCTGGATTTCCATGCCATGGTGCCAACCTCAGCACACAGGCAAAGTTCAAATAAGTGCCATGGCTAGTAAGCAATGAGACAGATTATTAGAAACAGCCAAGAATTCATTCTAGCAGGAAATTGTATAGCAACCAGTGCAATATCAAGCAAATGATGAGTCATATTATATTAACAAAATATTTTAGGCAGTTTCTCTTCACAATATGATATTATCTGTGGCAGGAGTTTTCCTGAAAATTTGTAATTGGCTAGATGAAGAGAGGAGAGAAATCAGTTTGAATAGAGCATTTCAGCAGGCAATTTGAGCCAAAAGGTCATATTCGGGATGAGTATTTTCTACGAAACTAGGAGGAAGAATGTCTCAGATGTTGAGGAATATACTTAGTACAGGTAGCTCACTGTGCAGATTGAGGTCTGGGTGGCAGAGCCCAAGGCAAGCATCCGTGAACTGCCAACCTTGTGCGTAACAAATGTACAGGCATGGCCAGGTGAGGGACACTGCAGGAGACAAGGACTCAGCAGGGAGACCCCAGATGTCCCCGTGCAGACTGACAGAGTATAAAAGCACAAAGGTTTGACCCTTTTCTGGGGTCCCCCCTTCTCCAGCCTGAGGTGTTATTCTGTTGTTGCACAATGATTACATTATTTTAAGGACCCAGAGGCCTGAGACTCTGCTGTGGCAAACGTGAAGTCGAGGCAGTAAGGAGAGTGGTCTGACTGTGTGGGGTGTGCAGGGAGCCGAGCAGGGCATCCATCACCTCCCTGGGTCGCTGCCACAGAGGGGCTTCAGTCCCAAGCAGGTGGTGCCAGTGTGGCTGACAGAGCAGCCCCTGGGTGCTCAGACAGCAAAGTTTCCTTAAGGTGCTCAAGTCAGACACAAGAAAATGACCTCCAAGTGCAGATATTAAAAAATAAAAATCATAAACTCATCTAGATTTACACTACAAGGAATTTGTTTGAGAATAATGTGAACCTAAGAAGAATATGAAGCCCTACCCAACACAGCTGTATTGACAAAAGGCCTTACTGGAAAAACAACATTTTTTCAGAATAATAGCTTATTTCCCCTGGGGGCAGGTGAGTGGGAGGCCATGGTGGCTTTGCTATATGTGTAAACTGCAAATCTTTGCCTTTATAGCTCTACTGCTATAGTAGTAATCTTAGTAAAATATCTGTATTGTATTTGAATATCTGTATTGTACTTGAATATCTGCATATAGGCCTTGCCCTGATAAGCCCTGGTTGTTCTTGATGGGTTGCAGCTGTAGCTAATGAAGATAACTGGGATAAAAGGGGGGTGGATTGGCCAGTCAGGGAGAGCTTGGAGGGAGCCTTGAAGAAGCAGATCTGTGTTGTGAAGATCTGCCCCCAAGAAATATCACTGAGAAGGTATGAGATTTTAGAAATATGTTTGTGACAGTATGGGACTTCAGAAATATGATAACAGCAATATGATAACCACATACTGCTAATACACAATGTCTGGGTGTCTTCATTCCAGGAAAGTACTCCTTATGTAAACAAACACAGGCTAAAGTTCAACCTTTTCTTGCTAAGTTCCCTAGACATCCATGTTTTAGAAGTCATCTTTCAGATAAAATTGGATAGCTTCTGTGTATTTCTGAAGCTGTCATCTAGGCAAAATTCTTTTGGCATGGCCAGAGCATTACCTTTTAAAGGCAGTACTTTAGAACAAGCATATTGAAATGCAAGTAGGATATGCTACTGGTTCAGATTTTTCAGCTTCAGAGTAGAAGTTAATAAATCAAAACTATAAGAAAGTAATTGACAATGTTTTCTGATAGTTAACAAGACTGATTCACATCTCTTGGAAAAGTTTGATAGTTGCCATATATCTGCCTCCAAAAATAGTGCTAGTGCTGGCATACCCCACTGCTGGCAATGCCTGTAACTGCTGCTTCAGCATTTTCCTCCTCTGGTAAACATGCTAGCCTACCTGCATAAACCTGCCATTTGGCCTTAAACAAATTACTCCCCGGATTCTTGGCCTGGGTAGTTTGAGCATGTTATTTAAAATGCAAAAAACCTTTCTTTTTTTCTCCTACTGGTTTATCAAAAATGTTCCACATAAAATATTGGGCTTAATGGGAGCACAATTTGTTCTGGTTAAGTTCTTGTCTTGGCATCATGCAGAAAGCTGGGTAGCTATTGGTCTTATAGGCCCCTATAAGAGTGGCGACCAAGTTTATCTAGCAATTGTCTTCAATCTTCTGCTGAACGTGAAAGCAGGCAAAAATGTCTTCACAGCCTTGAAACAAAACCAGAGGGGGGGAGTGTTGAGGGAGGACTGCAATGAGGAAGCAATTAGTCAGAACTGCAAGGATTGTGCATTTCAGCCAGGCATGTGTTCCTTTATTTATCTGGGTTTGTAAGTGAAGACTGCAAGGGGAGCCAAATTTTAAAGAACAAATTGTACATCTTTAGTACTTAAGTTCCATAAATATGTAATACTGCATGTCCCAAAAACACTGATCCTGGGCCAAGATAAAGTCAGTTAAGAACACTATAACAAAAAAGGAAAAAAAGAAAAAGGAAGTAAAAATAGTGTATTTTCGTACCACAAAAGATCTGTAGATCATCTTAAGCAAAGAAATCATGTGGGCTTTCTTATATTAGATTCTGATTTCTTCCACTGTATTATTTACGGAACAGAAAAAAAGAAGATACAGGATTTTAAGTATTCTTCATGATGAATATGCTAGTCTCAAATGAAAATATTTATACATGTGATTATTTATTTATACATTTTTATAAAATGCATCTGTGTAAAGTGCAGACCTCTGCTGCTCTGTGGCAATAGCCCTTATCTTCCACCTGCAAGTACAAAAGTTATTTGTACCCTGCAAATGTAAGAGGTGTCCCAAGGCAAGGTTCAAGACCAAATGCACAATTTATACAAACTGAAAGTACAGGCCAGAGGCCACTTTATGAAAGACACTACATTCCCAGGTATGTCCAAAGCCTTGGCTGGTTGCTGGATGTCTTAGCACACATCCTTGGAGCTGACCGGCTCCCCATGGCCTACCTGTGGACAGTCAGGGCAGCAGTGCTGTGGATTAGGAAGAGAAGTCAATCCTAATGCTGCTCACAGCTTTTTCTGGCACCACTCAAAAAGCACAGCATAGATGAAGCCATAGAATCTAAGTTGTGTGTGACTGCAATTCCACTGAGCAAAGACCAAGGTGTGGAAAGTTTCAACCTTTCTTTCACTTTGGCTCTTTCCTCCCAAAGCCCACTAACTTAGGGCTATGAACTACCCAAAGAGCGAGTCTTGCAGACCACCACAGAGATGAAGGGAAGCTGCTGGGTTGTACTTACAAGTGTGACCACAGGCAGAATACTCCAGACATGCCAAATAGCATAAGAGATAGTGGATAATGAACCTTTGTCTTTCTGACCAGCCCTAAGGGTCTTGCAAACACCCTGTCTCATGCAGACTGTGCAAGATTTGTGTAAAAGAGCTTTCTCTCTTTCTCCTGTTTCATTCTATCACATGTTTTTCACAAAATGAAACACATGTTGTAGTCTGATTTTCAGCCTTCTGGCTAGGTGTTTGGTGTTACATAGCAATTACAAAATAGCGGGTGTTTATGATGTGTGTTTGTTATACATATTTTTTATATTTGCTTAATTAGGTTCTGCATCTTTTCCTGTTATTATTTGCTCAAAGACAGCTGAAGCCATCTACCTTGGCTATTGCCTTTTCTTACTTGAAGATTGGTGTTGATAAGCATTAGGTTTTCATTGCCAATTCCACACTAACATCAACTACTCATGAATACCATTTATTCATTTAGTATAAACTTGCGAGTAAATGTCACTGCTTAAATTAATAAAACAAAAAAAAAAAAGACCAGCAGAATACAACGTGGATGACAAGTCCCTTGCTAATTTCTCTCCATTTGTTGTCTGAAAAGCATAACATGTTTGCCATCCTTTACATGATTATTTGCTTTGTTTATACCTATGGCATTTAATTCGTTCTCTGATTCACTAAAAATAGCTTTCTTTCCTTGTGTAACACAGGAGAAAGGTTGGTCTTAGCTCACATTAGAAAATGAGTAATACCACTGCTGTTTCTCAGTGAGCTCCCAATTCCTGTGGGTGAAATTCATCTTCATGGGTGGGGAGGAGGATCTACTCCAGACCTGTGTAACATTTTAGTCCACAGAGCAGGCAGTTAGCACTAAGCTGGTGTTTAACCCTTCTCACCAGAGACTGACAAGCCATGAATCTGAAAATGAGTGTCAGTCCAGAACCTTGTCCTGATAAAGACACAGCAGTGTGCTCTCAGCTTTCATGTTAGAGATCCAAGCCTATGACTCAAACACATGAAAGGACTTAGGTCTCTGAAATAAATCACCAGCAGGACTTCAGTCAAAACATTCAAGCCTTGTGACCTCTGTCTAACCACAGTGCTGAGTAAATCTTGGAGACACCTCAGGTCTGAGGCAGGCAGTTTAATGGCAGCATCTTGTCCAGCTCAGCATCTGTGCAGATGTGACTCAGAAAAGCCTCTGCTGAATTCACTACCAGTGAGGTCCTTCAAGGCCCAAGGATGCTCCCCACCTCAGGGATTTTAGCAGGCATCCACAAAGCTCACCCAAAACATCCCAGTCACTCGTTCAAAACTGCGGCCAGCCAAGAGAAAGCTGATACCAGCATAGCTGATAAAAGCGTAGCTGATAACAGCAAGTGTATCTAACAGCAGCACACCCAGGAGATGTCTACCAGCCTATTTTGATGTCACTTGCCAAGATTAAGATACACAGCTCCTAAAATAAGTAGTTTACAACAGTCTTACAATACACTAAATATTTTAATTGGCTCCAGAAAAGATAAAAAAATGTACTAGCACCATGAGGTCTGGACAGATGTTTCATCTTTCAAAATTAAATTCTGAAAGAAACCACAGATCTGGACCTCCAAAAATGAGAACTTGGTTTTTCAATATGTACACTGGCTATTACAACTATCCACCAACTGAATTCTTACTCCTTGTCTCTGAAATTTCCATCAGTCATTACAGCCTTTTATGGAAAAATGTTGCCTTCCTTCAGTTTCACAAAAAAATTACACATATAAATTAGTGAGCTAAAAAAAGATTTGAGGAATATCCACTGATAATCAATGACAGTAATAACTTACAAACAAATATTTCAAAGACTCTGCCATAAAGAGGATCAGAAAATATCAGGCTTTGACATATTTACATCACAGAAATTCAATACCACCACACAGACTTTACATTAAATTATCCACATTTCATGGCAATGATGAACAGTAAGATCAGCATTTCAAATATCACAAGAATCATCCCCCTAATTAGTCACTAAGGCACGACTACTACACATAGCAGACTGTACTGAGTAACAAATATTCTGTAGTGCTAATGAAAAGCAAATCTATAGCTTATCTTATTACTAATATAATGATTAATTCAGACACAGATCTTTCACTTATTCTAAAACTGGGCCTTTAAATCAGAAACTAAATGTCAGTTCTGTTCTCCATCACTTCAGCTACTCTGAGGAGCTGTATAATTATAATCAGGAAATGCACTGTTATAACTCATGGAATAACTTAATCCAATTAATCAAAATATTTTTTGTATTCAATAATTTTATGCTACCAAGAAAAAATGGTCATTTACTGTTTTGAGGTCAAGTGGTATGAAGTAATTTACCTGCTATAATTCACTTCCAAGAACTCCAGTAGCATTACATACCAGCCTAGGACTACTACTTAATCACTCATTTCAAACACTGTGAAACCTCTATCTTTGTAAAACTATTTTCTTTCTTGGTTTCAGAATATCACAAAAACATTCCTACATCACAATCACATGTTAATGGCTACATCATCTGGATTGTAAATCTTTTAAAAATTATTAGTACAATTTAGAATGATTTCCTCTTTAAGGAAATTAGCCCAGATTGTTTCAATATTTTGCCATTTCATGAGCATTGTGTATATTGCTTGCCTTATTAAGGGATAGAGATTTTCAAATTTGACTACATTTTTTGTGTATCAAGTTTAGATGCATTAAGAAGACTTCACTGTCTAAACAACTCTCTTTAAAATTAACAAGAGTGGGGGACACAAGGTTTAAATCCACAACTCAGATTCACAAGCTACTTTTGGAAATCAAGTTAGCTTCTTTTTATAACCATGTTCAATAACATAAAATAAATCAAATTATGTCGCTTAAAATTAAATTGTTTCTCACCAGTTTCCCATGTGAGGACATGACAGGCTGTGCAACACAGAGGAGGATTAGAGAAACAGTGGTGGGAATCTTCTCAGGAACTCTGCAGGCTCAGGAGTCTTGTCCCACCATGGCAGCAGAGGTGCAGGTGGACTCTGCCATTTCGATCAGTAAGGCAAGAGTCTGCTGAATGTGAGGGCTGGAATCAGGTCACAGCCCACACAAGAAAGAGGGCTCCTGCTCCTCCTGAAGACCAGCAGTTAGCAGATAGGTTTGGTACCTCACAAAACAGGTATGAGGGTCTGGAGGTGGGTGGAGTGATCACAGATTTATAGAATGGTTTGGGTTGAAAGGTATTGTAAATGTCTTCCAGTTCCAGCCTTCCATCAATAGCAACACCTTCCACAAGACCAGTTTGCTCAGGGCCCCTTCCAACCTGGACTTGAGCACCTCTGGAGATGGGGCAGCCACAACTTCCCTGGGCAACCTGTGCCCAGGGCCTCACCAGCCTCACAGCAAAGAGCTTCCTCCTAATATCTGATCTAAACCAACTCTCTTTCACTCTGAAGACATTCCCCCCTGTCCAGCCACTACATGTCCTCACAAATACTTCCTCTCCGTCCTTCTTGTAGACTCTCCCCAGGTACTGGAAGGCCAGTACCTTCTCCAGCCTCCTCTCCAGGCTGAACAATCCCAGTTCTCTCAGTCTTTTCTCACAGGAGAGGTGTTCCCTCCCTCTGAACCTTGGTGGTCTCCTTAGGACTCACCTATATTTTTAAAGAAATAGGTGACTCTTTTACTATTCCATGTTCAATTATGAGATAAGTTCAACAACTGAAAAGATGGACAGACTTTCAAAACTTCTTAGCTTCCATAACTGAGGACAGATTTTTGGAATAGGCAGATGTATCAAGCACAAAGTTCTCAGGTGTCCATCAGCAGGGTCACAGTGGAAACTGGTAAAAAATGAGTATTAAAAAAAAGGCCCTAAACTGGTAATTGCAATGGGAATTTAAAGCATTCAGTATTGCATATTTTCACTTCTTCAAAATATTAAGCACACAATACTCAAAAGCCAATAATTTCTTTTGATTTAGCAAGGCTCACGATTCTGTGATTCACAATCCTTCATGTTACAAATCAGGAATGTGGTGGAAATGAATTAGTATTAAATTTTAAGGAGCAGGATGATGTCTGAATCACTTCCCCAGATCTTTAGTGTTTAGAAGATGGATAGTGTGGAGAAGAGTATACTTCTCATCAATTCCATTATATATTTACTTGATGTTAATATTCCATTTATTCCACATTTATTATATTTAAACAAGTCCACAGATGCAGTTACACTGTAAGTTATTAGTTTGATTAAAAATTGTACTTAAAATGTTATTTTCAAACTGGTCTTTCTCTACCACTTCCCAGTGGTCTCTGGGAACTGCTATATACAGTTCTGGCAAGCACTGACTTCACAGCTGCTATGAGTTAGTTATTTATTTATGCACCATCCTACTTGGCACAATAGGTTTGATTTTGTTAAAGGCACAGTGAATGGGCACAAATCAGAAATTTCGAATTAATTCATGCTATCAACTGTTAATGTTAGAGGCTGAGAGCCATTGCTCAGACACTGCTCACCCTCCAGAAGTGTGAAAGCCATAAAGGTTGCTCAGCTTTCCTCTCTTAAATCTAACTTGGCCCTCAATCTGAAAGGACAATCTCCGGCATCTTTGGGTCTGGGCCAACAGATACCTGTCTGGAAAAAAACTCACAGAAATTACCTGAGTGGGAATTTTGGATTATGAAACATTTTCAGGGGCAGCGCCTTAATTGAGTTTTCGTCTACCACTTCCAAGTAGGCAGCTGAGAAAGCACTATGGGTGAATCTTACCGCATGAAAACACTTCTCACTGGGAAGGTGCTGAAATTACATTTTCTTCAGGTTACCCAGTAGCTGCCAGATTCCATGAGGCTTTCTGTCACCAGTGATCTCCACCTGTGTTTGAAGCCAAAATTCCAAAGCAGTGAGGTCTGGGCTGTGCTGGGGAGGATGTGTGAGGTCCTTCAGTGGTCAGTGACTGGGGAGCTGTGTGACACCCCTGCATGCCATGTCACTAGAGCATCCCAAAGGTGCCTGACAGGGCACATTGTGACACCAGCCTGTGCTTTGCACCCATCAGGAGATTAGGACTCAGGGTCAGTATTAGAAAAATTTACCCACTGGATGACGTCCCTTTGCAGCCCATGCTGATGGCAAATCTAGACTGCTTCTGAGGGCTCTTGGGACAAGTGCCTGAAAGGGCAGTCAGGATATTTCCTGGTGGAACTGGCTTTTGCTGTGAAAAGCAGTATGAAATATCCATGTATGCATGCTACAATCAATCTGGCATGTTGTCCAACACTGATCATCACTATAGTTACAGGGCCTGGTCTATTTTGGGTCCAAAATGACAAAGAAATTTGGAATATCATCCATTCGTAGGCTGGCCAGATACTACAGTCATGCAAGCATTAAAAATATGTGTGGTAAATTAAGTAACTAAGCAGAGGTAGGCAGACACAAATGTGGATTTTGAGATGCAAAATATTATGCCTATATCTGTTTCAGAAATGACACATCCTTTGGCATAGGACCTGGTATAGTCATGTGTTGTTGTGGTACTGTATAAGTAATGCACTTCTGGCAATTACCACTAACTAACTCAAAAAAGAAAAAACACACAAAAATTATGGCACAAGTATTGTTTTACTCCCTTTCTTAAAAAAATAAAACCTAGGAACTAGGATATCTTGGGTAAATTGTGGAATAACATTTGTTTTTGTTTGTTACCAATACACACCATACTACAGTGAATTGTTTGGAGTTCTTCACAAATGCATTCAGTCTTTTCATACTAAATGGGAAGGTTCCTGTAAAAACTGTTTTGCTTGTGAAGTGAAAAATTATGTTTTTAATAATTTAATCTACCAATACTGCATTGTCCCACTGAATAATTCAGAAGTATATTAGGTTGATGTTATGACATTCCAAATCTACTATTTGCATTTTTCAGTCACCCTTTCTAATCAAGCCTCCATAAATAATCTGATTAGGATAAATTAATCCCTGGTTTGATGCCTTGTGCTGGTAAGTAAGTGCAGATAGTTTGCAGGCTAGTTTAAAGCTGGGACTATGTCTAAATAACCACTGCTTCAGTCAAATCTTTTGAATCAGTTCCTCACATCACATTGTTGCTGAAAGCTAAACCACTTTTGATACCAGAAAATGTTTTATGCAGTTTGGGCTCTTCATTTTCAACTTGAGAGAGACTAGCAAAGGATTAAAAGATAGCTGATACCTTTTAGAGATTTTGAATAGCAGAATAGCACTCTGCTACCAAACTGCCTACCCCACTCACCAGGAAATTCCAACACTAGGGACATGAAAACAAGTGAAAAGACAGTTCTGAATTCTCCTTCCTTGATTTCCCCCAGTGTGTCATTCAGGCTAGAGTCCCAGCTCACGCATAACCCATTCCTAACATCAAAATCAGACCAGTTTAGCCCTCATCCTTAAAAGTATTTACACACAGCACATTCTGTCCTTGTTCATACAAGCATGGATGAGAGCCTTGCCAATAGCCCAGTTTTTGGCTGGCAGCTGTCAGACTTGCAGGGCCAGCCACAGGCACAGCAGCCAGCTGTTCCTCTACTCTAAGTTGCTCACGAACCTGATGCTCAGCACCTCATGCTGTATGCCCAGGCTTTCTTCTGGCAGAGAGTTCACTTCCTGTTTTCAGTCATTACTATCTGGGCTATTTTCTTCTTCCCCAAGTGATTCAGTGCTTGTTGAGCATCATTTCTCCACTGTTCCACCATTCTTTCATAACTTTGCCCCATTCTTCTTCCTCCTAGTGGTTTGCACTACCTTTTGCTGTCTTTATTTTATCTTCCTCCTCCCCTCATGCCTGCTACAGTTCCATGTTCTCTTTCTCACAGCACTATTCCAACCATCTTCCTGTTCTTCCTCTCTATTCTAAGCAAAATTTTCTTGCCTCCTCCTGGCCATTTGTCTTACTCAATCTTTGGCACATTTTCCTACCTTTCCTATTTGCCATCTCTGTTCTACCATGGTTTGCTGCTTGATCCTTGCTCCTCTATTCACCTTCTCCACATCTTCACACATTTCCAGAAGTCACCTACAGTATCTGGCTACCCCGCTTGGCGTAGACCCCTGCAATTAACACAACCCCATCTCTGTGTTGGCCTCTCCTGTTCTCCTTCAAGCTGCCCATTAACAGGACTAAAAAAATGTAGCTGGAAAATCAAGTTTGTCTTTTCCTGTTCAGTTAATTTCAAACTATCCCTTCATGCTCCTATACATCATATGTGAGTCATTTTCTCCTCAAATCTGGCTCTTCCAAGTCAAAAACCTTTTGCTGTGCTTCTCAAACAATGATTAAGACATTTCTACTATGAAGACTTTGTCTGTTCCCTCCAATATTCCTTTTTATTCCAGTCGGATGTGTGTGATGTGAGTAGACCAAATTTGCTTGTAAAGTCCTGAGGGAAGTTCCTGACATGCTCTAGGTTTATTTACTGTCTTGTATACTTAGGTTGCAGTACTGCTTGGGCCTTTATGTGCACTTCTAAATGAAAAACAAATACAAGTGATAAAATTCAGTTCCACTGCAATCTGTAAATATATTACTGCTTCTTTCTAATGCTGGAATTAGCAATTGAAAGTGAATTTTAATTGTAGATAGTCTTCTTCTACTCTTTCTGTCACATAAATTCCTCTTCCAGTAGTGAGCCTGAGAAATGCCTAAACCAGGATGACAGAAACAATGCAATGAGAAAGGAGAAAGGTGGGGAATTCTAAAGGAATAAATGAACAAATTTTAAAAAACAACAACAAAAAAACACAAACCAAACAAACCAAGCAAAACAAAAATAAAACAAAAACAAAAGAAAAAAAAACCTGACAAATTAACAAATAGAACAAAACAACACTAAAAAAAACCAAACACAGAAAGGAAAGCATGAACTCAGCAGTTGATCTAAGATTCAGGCATATTGCATTCACTGAAAATTAATCTTCCATTTTCCTGAAGCTCAAGGCAAAACCCTGGGCCCATTACAGTGACTTAGGCCAAGGTGTTGACATGTTACCTGATTTCTGAAAATTTGTCCTCTCTGTCAAAGTGAAAATATTTCATTGAGGCTGGTAGAAGCCTCTTTTCTAGTTAAAGTACAAAAACACTTATAAATGCACCTTTATGGCAATATACTTCTATCCATCTCCTCAGGCCTTGACACAACTGAAAAAGAAAAACCAAGGACAGTTTCTGCTAAGTTTTTTCAATTATAAAACTTTATCTTCTTTTTTTTTTTTCTATTATGTGTTAGCTGAATTTGGGTAAAGAGTATCATGTGTCAGAAATCATGAAGGCAGCAAATATTTGAAAAAATATGTTCTAGAAAATTAATGCAGTACTTGGAAATTGTGTTTAACAAGGTTTCCTAAAAGCTGTGGGTCATAGCAAATGACAGTATATCTCCTCCTCATGTACATTTTTCTGATTTGCAACCCACAATTGTACTGGCACTAGAGCAGGAGATGCTGCTATGATGTATACAGCCTGTCCTTGAACCTTACTGCACATAGTAAATCTATAGCTGTGTCAGGTGACCTTGCTGGACGATAATAATTTAAATAGTCAGAATAGCAGGGAAAAAAAATTTAATCTAGGGTGAAAATTAATGTCAGGGAAGGACAGGAATATTTCCTTCCATTACTTACCACTGCAGCCGATAAAAAAAATCACTGGTTTCCACCGTGCCATTTGTGGCTTTTCTGATGCCACATAAATTGTCAGAGGCCATTGCTTCAAAAAAGTCTCTAACCTGCACCTGCATTATTCATTTGTTCTTGTTGACTTACAGAAATTTCACATACACTTATAAAAGTGTGCCTGCATTACAATTGTAATATCTATTGAAAGGCATTTTAAGAACCACTAAGCATGTACTCCACTAAGCTGGCAGCAGCAATCTCTACACAAAATGCCTCTAGCAGCCTAATTTCAACAATCCCACTCTTAACAACAGCTTTCCTAGTGGGTAGCAAACATCTGTAGATGTATTTGAGTATCTGTACAACTGTAACCATGGGCTTGAATAAACCTGTCTTTCTTCTTCTTCTTACAAAGGTAGCCAGCAGTGATTACTAATTATGGCAAATTTCTACACTTAAATTTTACTCTTTTTTTATCATGTGCTGCTACAATCCTTGCTGCAGTCTGAGTGTGAAAACAGGAGTGTGACTGTGTTTGTGTCTGCCATAAAAGTATCAGGACAGCCCACATTCTGGCTCCTGGACAATCCCACCTGCAGCTTTCTATAATGTGCAAAGAGTTTTACTAGGCTATAATAAGATAACTCATTTTGTATTCTTCTCTCTCATCATTGCATCTGAGTTGTTGTTTTGGTCTGCATTTTGTATGCAGTATGCACAATACCATTTACAAAGAGAAAAGTTATTTACCATCAGGGAAGGAAATGTTTGCATGTTTTGGTCACATTGAAATATGTGGTTAGGTGAAAAGGAGGTGTGTACGCTTCAGTGCTGCTTGAGATGGAAGCAGGTAGAATTACAGAAAGTACAGAGCAAAAAGGTTGGCATGACCTTTTGAGAACCATGTATAATGTTACACTATCAGACAGGAATATAATGTGAACAGACAAATGGAAGAAGAAATTTAACATGTCCTGTTCCTGAGACAGCTGCCAAACAGGCTGAGTAAAATCTGCCCACAAAAAAGCATGAGATAATGCAGGCAAACGTTAGCCTGAATGACTGTATCACAATTAAATCATAATTATTTGAGAAGCATTACAGCACAAGCAATATACCAAGAGCTGCCTCAGTATAGCACAAGCTTGTTGCTAATACAGATCACATTCCAAATCCACTTCAGTCTATGGCACACAGCCAAGTAGAAGAGTATCTGCTATGAGCTCATCATCCTGGGGGAAAGGGGATGGGCTGCGGGAAGCCAATTACACTGAACAGCCAGTGCTGGCCGGGTGAGCCTCCTCCTCACTCAGCCAGTGGCTCCCAGAGCTTAAGGTCAGGCACCATCTCTACACAGAGATGACTTTACAAAGGGGTGTTAATCAAAGGGTTTGCAATACTTTCTGCCTATAGGCTTCCTCCACTTGTCTCTTTTTTCTTTCTGGAATTAACTCTTCTGAGGCTACTCAGTACTTAAATCGTCCTTCACGCCACTCTCCTGCAATGGCCATGATTATGGATTGTTTATTACTCTCAGAATTTCTAGAAGTGCTTCTAGAAATAAAGGATACTTAATTCTTAACTTCCCAAGGTTTTCCTCTTTCCACTCTTCTCAGTGCCTTCTGAACCCAAGAAACATACACCCCTCCACATCTCAGCACATAAACTGAACTGAGAAAAATGATATCTATTTATTTATTCTAGTCATCTGCAAAGGAGTCTGTGTACAGGTTCAATTTTCAGGGAGTCGCAACTGAGGAAGCCTTGCCATTTGTACAGTTGTCTATTATTTTCTTCCACTTTCAACTCATCTGTCACTGATTATACAGGTAAACATAACTAATTTCTTTCAGATTACAGTAAAATCCACTTCATTCCAAAGTCAGGTGTTCTTTTATTTGTGATGTGCTGCAGAATATTGCACCATTGCTTACTGCAGTATTAATAATTCTTGTCCCCAGGCAGCATATCCTGAAAGATCTCTTCCACGCCACATGGTTGCTGAGGCAATCGCAGTTATTTCAATGTGCAAAGCTTGGCATCTGGGTCCAGGAGCCTAATAACCAGAGGGTTAGCTCCTGCTGAATCCTTTGGGAGTCTTGAATAAACATTTAAGAGTAGACACTATGGAAGCATTGAGTTGATATCTTTGCTTAGCTGAAAAATGCTTCTACAACCTGAAATTTAGACAAATTCTCGGACTGCACCAGAGAGTTTACATTTTATGATTTTCATTAAAATTTTGGATTTAGACAAGTTCTTACTTTGTCTGGTTTTATGATACTAATTGTGCTTTCAGTCCCTGTCTGAACCTATGTGAATGACGCCCTGTTTTATCAACTGGAAAAATTCCTCTTTGCTCTGTCATTTTTGGTGCTTGGTCCTTATGTGAGACACCTGCATGTGTCATCCTGATTCTCCCACTCACTAACAGATCTGTGATAAAAGGAGCAGCTAATAACACCATGGCCTCATATTTCTTGGCTAGGGTGTACAAGTTGGTTTCATCACTAGATACCAAAAAGATGTACCGATAATCCTCAAATGGCTACTGTTGTCTCTGTATCCCTGGGATTACCCATGCTCTGTATCTCACTGGACTTGAGCTAGAGGGGGGTCAGCCAACCCTGGAGCCATTCTAGTTCTTTGCCCAAGGTGGATCACCATTATTGCTGATGTTAAATTATGCTGAGTTCCAACAGCTGCTGTGCAGCTTTCCAAGCAGCTGGGAGCTGCTGTAATGCTGCAGTCTTTTCCCATGATGTGCCTTCCATCCAGAAGCAGTTGAGAGAGAAGACCAAGGTGAAATTACCTGTCGCATGCCGTGCAGCAAACTGAGTACTCAGGAACAGAACTGGTACCTGAAATTGAGTTTGTACTGGACTACCTACAAAACTTTCTTGTCTATTAGCCTATATAATTTCCTGAGCTTTGGCACCATTACTCACAAGTGACCTCACTGACCATCTAGAAAGAGTTTTGGGTCAGATGTAATTCTGCCCTGTTATTATATTTTATGCATCATTACTTTCTCTTGGTTTTATAATGCTGATTGGGGTTTTTTACCACCTTGAATCTCTATGAGAAGCAGCAAAAAGAAAGACAATACCAAACTGTGTTAGGGCAGGTCCTGTCAACATAATAATCCATCACTGAGAAGCGCAACACCCGCCTGCAGTACAGCACAGAAATACTTTTTTTTCATTATAGCTGATTGTGTTTGTTCAATTAAATTAACGCACACAATAGTTCTGTCTAAATCTGAGCTTTCAGCTTTGTTTGCACAGGCAAAAGGAAACCTCAACCCTTTCAACACATGCAAGAGCTACCCATTCAAGCAGCATGTCCCAAAAGCAAACATTCTCAGAAGGGAAACTAGAATTTTAAACCTGTTAAAACCTTCAAGTTTCAGTACAATCTGTTTTGTGGTCCCATTGTTTCAGCAGAAATTTCTCCAATATGCAGTCTAGACCACAGCCTTGACAGACTTATCTTTTATTCATGGAAGAAACTGAGAGAGCAGAAAAGAGAGATGATCTCGCCGTTGCAGATTTCATTACACTCCTACTCACTCCTTGCTGCTGTTTCACTGACATCAGTATGTTTTGTCCTTTTCCATCTATTATCCATCACCATATGTCCTCTGTTCACAAACATGATCCTCAGGGAATCAAATAGCAAAGCATTCTAAATATCAGATATTCAGATTTGCAAATGGTTTGTCCCTTGCACCATACACACACTCACTATGTGCACGGCCCCACCACTGGGCAGAAGCAGGTTTGCACTCAAGCTTTAGACCTCTTTTCCACAGACTGTGGGGACACAGGGCTTAAGGTCAGTCTACTTTTATTCAGTTTGAGCATTATGATGTCAGTCCTGCACAATGCTGATGCAGGCAGCACCCTGACTGACAATTCAGAGGCTACAAGTCTTCCACAGCCCTCTCCTTATTGTGAAGGTGAGAAGGGGAGCATCTTTTATGCCCTACAGGCCACAGGAGGAAGCGGAGGTCAAGCCATGCCCCAAAATCCTTCTGTCCTCTCCTTCACTGGCCAAGGACTAACTCCTCTGCAGAGGAAAGCAGCAAGAACAGGGCTCTGAGTTGAGCAGGGGTGACACACCTTGGTAATGCACCAGCAGCCAGCAGTTGTCTGACTGCCACATCCCTGTGTCTACTGCAAGTCACCCTTGCACAGAGCAGGAGGAATGGAGGAAAAGCATAGAGATGCATTCTTCTGTGACTGTGGGCACACTTTCTACCTTATCAGGGTAGGGAGCTTGGAGCTGTTTCAGGTTTGCCTTGCTTTAACTGGATGCATCATGAGCCCAGAATCTTCTCATTGGTCTGGTTCCTAGGCTTAAAAAATCCCAGCTCTGCTGGGTAGCCATGACTTCTAGCAGAGAAGTGATATTTTTGAAACAGAAGGCAAGGAGATTCCAAAGGAAAAACAGGATGCCTGATTGTGCACCTCAGGGAGAGACTGAGTAATGCCCGGTGGCAGTAAACCTCCGCTCACTGCTGAGAGAGACAACTGTGGACAGGGGAGGAAGATAGGGAAATGACTGGAAACACCAAAGACAGTGGAATATAAATAATCTTGTATTCTTCCACTGTATGCCACACTAGGAATTATTTTCCAGTTGCTACATTCACAGGCATTAGACAATCAGGAAATTCAACCTTCTCTCCCTTTTAACATCTTACACTTTTGGCAGCTAACAGCAGTTCATTTGGCAGGCGCGTGCACCAAATGTGCCTTTCAGTCTTGTAACAGATGGAGTACATTACACACAGAACTGCATGCCTCACATACAATATCTAACACTTAAACTAGGAAAGGACATCCAACAGATCCCACTGACCACAAAATTACTTCCATATTGCTGAAGGGAAAAATTTTATAAATTAGTTAGAAGCAAATATTCCCTCTCCTCATGATAAATAAATGTGTTATGCCTGACCCTGTAGGCCTTGTTTTCAAAGAAGCAAACAAGTTATTGTTGTATTCACATTTTACTTTGGATATATCCCACCTGAAATCTAAACCTAAATAATTAAATATCCTCTGATCCGTTTACATTTGTGGTATAATTCTTTCAGAAAGAATGAGTACCGGATCATTTTGCTAGCTATTTGGTTTTAATGGCTTCTTTGTTATATGTTTATAAAACCCAGAATAAAACATAAGCCATAGGCTTATAGGACCATAGGCTTCTGATTAATCTACAGATTAAAATGTTTTACTCAATTCATAGATCAAATCTAAAGGTACTGTAATTTCAAGTACAACTGACAGAAGATTTTCAGAAATTCTCAGAAATTTGTTTCCTAAGTGCCCACAGCAGACAGGTTGATGGAGCTAAAAAAGGTACCTTTTAAAACATGGCAATTACCAGGTGCATGGAAAAGAACAGCCAGAGGGCAGAATGGAAAAAATAAAAGCAGGACAAACTGTTAAAATATAAACACTGATGGGTTTACTATTTATATATTCAGAAACTGAAGGAGGGATTTGCACAGTTGTGAATCACACAGCAAGTTAGAAACGACCAGAGAATGTTTAATATATATTAAATATATGTGCTAAGTTATACAGCATATTATGTAACATATATTAAGCACTCATGGGTGCCTCCTAACTTGCAGTGTGACTTGAGGTGAGATAATCACTTCTTCGATTTCAGAATCTTTCAGATGGGGATAAAAATATTTGTTGATATCAGTGGTCTAGCCTGAGGATGTCCTGGTATTTGAACAGCAGCCATTCATGTGTATAGTGTTACAGTTTTTATCACTGAATTATAGATAGTGCTGTCAGTACTTCAGCAACTCAAACACCAAGGTAAGCCATGGACAGAAAATCCTATGCTTTTCACTGCAGAGATCTACTTAAGGAACAGACTCGGGGCTCATTTTCTCCTGTGATCAACACTGTCTCATCTAGAGCAGGGTCAACTGTAGAGACAAAGAAACTAAGTGTACAATGGATGCTGCAGTGTTAGCTGCTGCTCAGTGTGACTCACCAAAAATCATGTGCGACTTCATCCTGTCCCTTCGTAAATGTGGGAAAGAGTTTAAAGAGTTTATTTTCTGCAATTTTTTGTACATGTTTGTATGACTAGGTCTTTATGGATATACATATGTGAAATAAGTCTGATATAAAGCAAAACATAACACTTCATTTGTGGACGCAGCAATGCATTGTTTAGTCTGTCTGAAACCAGTCCATGTTTGGTCTCTCTGGAGGACAAGTGCAAATGATTACACACTATAGTATTAGTAACTATACATATGTGAAAAGAATTGCTGTGCAGAAAGTTTCAACAAAATAATTGACTGTATCTGTTCTCATTTTATGGAAGATTACAGTAGATCTTCAAGAAAACCTCCAGAGCCAAATACTTTTCTTCAAAAAATTCATTTCCTGCTGTCACAGAAACAACCTTAAACTGAGCAAAGCAGAGGAACAAAGTTAATGTTGACTAAATTCTTACATTCCAAAAACTTACCCAGACCATGGAGACAAGATAACAGAGAGGGGTAAAGAACAACCCTTAATTCATGGAAAGAGAGTAGAAATTTACAAAAGGGAATAGTCCTGTATTCAGCCAAGCCTTATCTCTTTGCTCCAAGTACAGATGGATTTTATTATGCCAGAGACAAGAGCCAATAAAGCAAGTTCACAAATTTCTGTATGACACAAAACAATGCTGTTTACAGCAGCAGTATGTAGATGTATTACTTCAGTATAAATGTATAACAAACAATTTCAGGCATAAAAATTCAATTCTGCTTGAGAATTCAGTTGCACCTATAAAATAAGTCAAAACAAAGCAGGCAAATAAGAGGAATAAAAAGTACATCAGTCTGGCTGTGACCAGCCCAAGGCTTCTCCTCTCACACAGGCACGTGTGAATCTTCTCAGTTCTGCTGGGCTATTGAATCTAGACAAAGGAAGTATTGTACCCCACAGACTCAGACTGCTCTCCAGGACTGGGCTCTTGACTGTAGAGTGACATTGGTAAAGTGCTGAGGACTGGGGCCTCATGGGGCTTTTATAATGTTACTAATGATTATATGGACAAAGGCACTGATGACAACACACTCAGCAGAGACAGAGCTCTGCTACTAGCAAAAATGCTGCACTAGATAAATTATCAAGCCTGGGTTGTCTGAGTTCTTTGCTTCAACAGGGGCATTGCATTCATACATTGGGTTTATCTGACCTTCGTTCACTGTTCACGTGCAAGACATCAGTCAGTTTAAGCAACACCCCACTGTGCTCTGAGATGAGCTAAACATACTGATTTCCTCAGGTCTAACTCCAGAAATAAAAGGATAAATACATGCAATATATAGAAAGAGAGGTGTAGGACTTGTGTGCACAGCTCTGGATTTGCTGTAACTAAAACCATGACTCGGCAAGCCATAAAGGTCATCTCAAGAACCCGTGGGACACGGTGCTGTGCACGTGCTGCACTAAACACGCTGACTCACAGACATTGCCAATGTTAGATGACAAATGTCATGGTTTAAAAACTGATGACTCTGCTGTCACCAAGCAATAGTGGCAAAAAAACCAGCATGTCCCCCTTCAGCAATAGCAGTTCACATCCAGAACTTTGATTTGATCAGGCAAAAATTTGGGGTGGTAACACCAGGGGTACAGGACCATTCTTACAAGCTTTCTGATGGAAACTGCTGCATCTAGGCCAGCTAAAACAAAAAGCGAGCCTGAGTAAGAGCTCAGATAGTCATATTTCTACTGTTGTGCCTATCTAAGAATACTGCAGGGGCTGGTTTGCAGGCAAGTATCTAAATATCCCCTTAAATTATCTCAAAGAAATGCACACATAATAAAGGACACCTTTCCAACATCTATGTACCTGACTTTTGTTTCTAGTACACTGAACACAAACCTACAGTGTGGATTCGCTGTGGGATTGTTATAGGGATATAGACCAAAATACAACTGACAAGACTCTTGTCAGCAAACACCTTTAAAAAAGCCCCACCATGTCAAAACCAAAATCAAAACAACAAAACCAGCAAAATCAAACACAACATCAACAAAATAGCATTGGTTTTAGCCAATTTTTACTCATAGTCACCAAAGAAGTATAAAAATAGTAATTAGATCATAATACAGCAGGCATGAACACAGAACAAATATTTTGGTTTATGTATTCTGAGGGTCTCAACCATCACTCAGAAAGGAGATTATTAAGACAATAAAAATATCTCAGCATTTGGGTCTGTATTAATTCTGGAGGCCTCTGCTAAAATTTTGTACAGGGGTGCAGCAGCTACAAGTTTCAACTAGATCACATCAAATGACACCTGCTTTCTTTACAATCTGTATTTCAATCTTTTTTACTCTCCCTTCCATTTGATATAAAGCACATTTTTAATACAGGCTATGTCAGTGCCGCTTTCTCCAAGAACATTTCCCATGATATAGAAGGTTTCAACATGGATGAGGGTAATGAAAAAATCATTTATTTCCAGTTTTGGTGAAATTCACAAAAACCTGTATAGTGGCTATGCAGGTTTGTAAAAACAAATCATTTGAATTCTTCAGGCCTTTGACAGGTTATGTCTTGGCAAGCTTCCATTTCATCTTTCCAGATATTTGACAGATTTTGTATGACTTTCTGACAGCTAAGCTTGGTGTTGTTGCGAACTATTATTCTGTTGCAGCCCTGCTTCATCCTTCTCTATCTGCTCAGCCACGCTCCACCTGGTGTGGGTATGGATTTTAAGACTACAGCTTAGTGCAGCTGCTTCAAGGGGTGATCACTGCAGCTCACAAACTGAAACAGGAGATGAACGTGGACCGAATTTTATATTGCTGCTGTGATGAGCTGGAAACAGCAGTGGCTAAAGTGCCTTCACTGGCCATCATCGAGATGTTAGCCATAAAGTTGGTGATCTCCAGGAGGTGAAAGCTGGGGAAAAGGGAGTGACAATATGACTTCAACACTGCGACTCACACTTGCTCTTCCAACTCCTCTAGAAAAAACTCACCTGTTCAATTGAATTCCACTCCCACTTAGCAATAATGCCTTCTCACACTTTTATGCTTCTTTATCTTGTAAAAAAACCTTAGCTAGTTTCCCAGTTGGTTAAGATAATCCTATTGCTTCAATAGCCAAGGCAGCTCCTTCACAGCTAATTCTGGGCATGGTACAAGGACACAGATTTTGAGTTTAGACTTCTCTGTTGTTATCCACGCCTTACTCACCCTATTGTACTGCAGTGTGGTCTTAATGAGGTTTCCTCTTCCAGGCTTTAAAAGGTGACAAAGGATTTGATTTTCAATGATACCCCTTCCTGAGAGTGTGTGGTTACTGACACTCTATGACCTTAGTACATTGTCTGTTGGATTCTAGGTGACATTTAACAGCATAAGCTCTGGTCTGAACACATGGAGAGCTGCCCATTTGGAAAAATTACTCTTTCCTCATGGGATAGTATTAGTGCATCTGCCAAAGGTGCTGGTCCACCTGAAACTCCGAAAAATAAAAGAAAGGCAGTGATGGAAGGCATTTTCTTCTATGGCCTAGCTCCAGGATATCTTCATATTTCAATAAAATCTGCCTGGGATTTTTTAGACTAGTGCAATGGGTATAGTTAGACATTGAATTGAGTCTCATTGAATCTGGTTCAGATATCTCCCCTCACCGAACAGGCAAAGGAATTCTCCTGCTATAGGTAAAAGGGATTTTACATGTTTTTATTTGAATTTTGAATGGATGCTGGGCACTTAAATTAGGAAAAAATTTAAGTGATGCTGATAGAGCAGGACAAAAAAATCAGAATTGCTTGGGCATAGAAAGAGGTACAAAACCATGGTTGGTCTGTAACTAAAAGACTATGAGGAGGATATTATTTGATTACTCTTCTGCTAAAAAAAAAAATAAATTATGTGTTATTGCAAACAAACACACCAGAACAAACTCACTCAGCTCACTGCTTGGTCTCTTTTCCTCACTGGAATATCCTTAAAAGCCCCAAATGTTTTCTAGTCACTTGGACCAAGAGGAAGGCAATTATCTGTGCTAGGTCTTTTGGGAAGAAAGAGAATTTGTGTGGGTAGATCTATTCCCTGCTGTTCTACATTTGTTCATGTTTCTGATGGGTGTATTATGGTTAATTAAGCTTTACATAATTTGTTATTTAAATAATTGCTAAATTATTTAATTCTCAAGTAATTGTAGGGTCTAGATCTGGAAATGGATGGAAAAAAGAAACAGCATAGTTGCTCATGGAACAATATTAGTCAGGTGTTTTATTTTTCTCCCATTTTCTTTCTCTTTTTCCCCCACCTCTCAGGAAATGGGTGGCATTCCATAACTTCACCCCAATCATACCTTTTCTTGAACGATCTGAATTTTCCATCTCTCTTACTAATACCAACACCTAATCATTACTTGGAAACAGCTGGAAGCTTTTTACAAAAGAAAAAGGGAGGAAATGAACAAGACAGCATGTTTTATAGTCCATCCAAAAGACCAAAAGCTTTCTCTCTTCAACAGACCTCCACATGAAACTGTATCGTAAATAAATTCAGGATCCAAATTCAAAGGAAAAATAAATCAAACATAATTAAAAAACTTTACAGAAAAAAAGCCTGAATGCTATTTTAGCTTTCTGCGTTGTCCATTATTGACTCCTACCTGACCTGTTTGAAACTAAACATCTTTGTTTAAAAATAAATACAATTGTCATTATCAAAATGATACTTTGATTCATCTCCATCGATCTAATCTCCACACATGGTGGGTTGGCCACCTGTTTAGTGTCAGCAAAAGAGCCTCTTCCTTTCTCACAGGAGGGGCAAGCCAAGGATATAATTACTATAGATGGTGCATGGAACACAACTGTCTTACACTTTCCAGCTTTTATTTTTCATGATAAACTTTCTTCTCTGTATCTTACTCTTCTGGGTAATGTCATGGTTTCTGCACTTGAAGGGGGAAATGAAACTAGAATTCCATCACAGGTGTTGTTGACTGATAAAGATAGAGAATGAAGTCTATTTTTAGAGCTAGCTAACTAATAAGTTTAATTGTTTATCACTAATGTTCCCAATCTCAGATGTTGTGATAATTGCAATGGATGGTCTGAAATGCAACAAACAGATGACAAGACATGAAATGTTACATTGATGTATCGAAGTTTTACTTCAATATATTCTATCTGCTTATAGGGGAAAAAAAAAGAAAACTTAAAATCTCAAAAATTAGGCTTTTCTTTTAAGTCATCCATTATTGATGGAATTAGGTTTTATCCAAAGTACCACTTAAAACACTTGATCTTTAGCACTAAAAAATACAAGAAAAATACTTTAATTACACAAAACATATAGAAAGTGATTAGCACTTGGAATTTTTTGATATGTCCGTCTCCTCATCTTGTTCACATTTATCCTTTATTTAAGTGGAATCACTAAAGTTGTCCCTGCATGTTGTCTGGCCCAAGCTCTTACCCAAAATGGGTCTCCACAGAGTCTCCAAGTTGGATGAGGTTGCTCAATGTCTGGCCTACAATGAAAAATCTCCAGAGATCAACATTAAATATTTTCACAGGGCACCTGTGCCAAATGACTCCCAAAATTAACAGGTTTTTTGCCTTATACCTACTTAGAATCACTTTTCCTGCAAGTTGGGACTGTCACCTTTTGTTCTTCAAGCTCACAACCCAGGGAGCAGTGGGGTTCATCTTGTAAACAGCCCTCATTCCACAGCTGAAGAATTAAGTATTTTGAAAACTGAGTGAAAAAAACCCATCACCTTCAATCAGAATATGTTATGTGCTCAAAGCACGTACTGCTGACCTCACCCGAGTTTTGGCAAGAACTTTCCCATACTGGGGTCCCAAAAAGGGATACAGTACTCCAGATTTGGCCTCATAATTGCATAAAGTGACTAATGAGTGGTAAATTAATTCTGGCTAATGAAGGCCATCTTTCATACACGATGTCCATCTTAATCACCATGCTGCTAGTACTTAATATTTGTTTCTACAGGCACACAGGTTCCAAACAGGCCAAAACCTGGGTTTTGTGTAAAGCCTACTTGAAATAAAACCTAAGCTACCACTCCTTTAAAAATATCATTAAACAAATGCTAAATATAATACCTCCACAGAGGTCATCTGATGAGAAGAATAATTGTAGATGTCCAATCCTGGTATCACAAACACTTAAGAGATGAAATATGGAATTCTTGTTATTTCAAAAGGCTGTTCTAACCTCAAGCCTCCAACCCCTCACAGCATGCATAAAATAATGGTTATTTCCAAAATAGCCTTAAGTTAGAAACTGGATCAAGCATTGGACTTTTCACTAGTTTAATGATGATGTTTTGCTACTGTTAGACTGAAATGCTACTTTTCTCTGAACAAACACTAGAAAATTGGACACTGATTTTTGCTAGCAGTTTGAAAGGTGTAGTACACCATGGATCATTTCTTTTGGTCTGCCCAGGTAACTGTACATATGGCTCACCATGGTAATTTCTTTTTAATATAAGACCTGGTGTCCTATTGAGAACTCCTATCAAGACAAAATTTATTTCAAGCTATTTCAGAAAGTTGTTCTCTTCTTGCACAAGTAAGTTCTACAAAGAAACAATGGAGAACTAATTCTTCCTTTCTTCCTTACAAGTGCACTGAATTCTTCTTACTAAACAGAGTTTTTATGTAGTCTATTTTAACATGTTGTGGCTAGTCTTCTAAACAAGTAAAGCAAAGCCTCTGGAGAAGATAATTTTCTCTTGCTTTACACTACCTTTTTTTAAGCATAAACTACTTGTCTTTTAAGCAAGGTCTCTCAAACATCAGGTTCTGAAAATGAAAAATTATTTGTTTGTGCTATGAGCATTTTCAGGATCTGAAATGCTGTCTGAATGAGATCTTTTTCAGAAAATGTTTTTTTCAAAGTCTGTCTAAGCACAAACAGTGATTTTGACAAAGCTCACAATAAGGAAGGGATTGAACTATTATTTTCACAGATCATGTGCCAAAAGATTAGAAAGAATCAATAAGAAATTACTTGTATGATTCTGAAGTCAAGCCACATCTTGCTGTGGTAAGAAAGCATAGCCATAAAATGAAGGATAGACTAAATTTTTACATAAGAAGGCAAGTTTTATTCATGTTTATATCAACTGAAACAACACAATTTTTTGTCTCAATCTTGGGGCAGTAAAAAAGTGAACAGCAGTTCATCTAAGCAGATAAAGCCTGTATCACTGACAGGCACTATCAGGGAGAGAGAAGGGAGAGAAAAGACATTCCCTGTCATTAACTTTTGCTTATCAGTCAGCATCTCTACTTCCATTTCTTGAATTTCAACACTTCAAGCCCATTGCTGTTAGCCCTGCAATGACATGTACAGAAATGCTGGTCAGCATCAGTGTCAAAACTGTTAGAGACATATCTCGTCAAGAAAAAAAACCCAAACCAAAACAACAGCAAAATCACAAGGCTTTTGCTATGTGCATTAGTAAATTTGCATATAAAGTTGCAGCTCTGTTAGGAAAATCTTTTGACTCAGCTAAACTCATTAACATTATACTGGCAAAATCTTTTTATTGGTCCTAATTTTCCAGAATGCCTTATACAGGCATGGGAGCCACTAAAATCAACCCATCTCCCAGGAGTTTGAAATTGCTGAAAAGGCAATCAGGCTACTGGTGGCCAGAGCCACCCAGCTACTTGTCAGCCACACTGCTTCGGAGCTAACTCACTCCACAACTAACACCAATGACTTGGTACAATCAATATCATCATCAAGGAACAGCCCTAGTGGAAAAGCATTTCAAAAATTCACGTAAATTAGAACAGCAGATACAGGGAAGAAAAAGCAGCATAAATAGGGGGGTAAATGAGCACAAAGTCATATAAAAAGTCAGACACAGAAGCAACTGCAGAGCTTTGTGGAGCAGAAACAGGCATCTTCCACTCTTAAATGTAACTTGCCCATGTAACTTGTCCATGAAAACAGTTCCGTTTGAAGAAATTCACTTGGAGAAGTGAATCTGCAGCCTAGATTAAAATGGTGAATTCACAGAGAAATTACGTTTCCATGATTTTCGGTCCAGACTATGTAATACTTACTAATAGTTAGGAAATAAAAAAAAGTTGAATTTTTTTAATATAATATTAAGCACATTGCTATGGCCATCATGAAAACAGACGACAAAACCAAGCAGCCTGAATTATACACATTTTATCAACTTATAAAAAATACCTGGCTGTATTTCAGCTTCAGTCTTTATAAAAACAGCTACTTGTACACTAACTCGTTCATATACCAGAACAATTTTTACACTTACCTGAAAAAAAAAGTATCAACAAAATATACTGTAAACATTGCTTACCATTTTAAAATTGACTAGGGAAAAAACAAATCCCAACTTAATGACTATTCCCAATTGTACAATATTCTACTCATGACAGAAAAGTACTTCACTGCATAGATCCTGTTTGAAGAACTAAGGTCATATATTGTCAGATAAATTGCTTCCTAAATAATCAATCAGCCTGGGAAAAAGTTCTCCAAGAAAGCCTACTACAGTATGCCCAAGACAGAAATTCAATACCTTTTGCCTTCGTATATTCAACAACTATTATAATAAATGTGTGGAGAGACAGGAATGTCTCCCTGAAGATAGTCTGTTAAGTGAGCACCCAAAAAATAGAAGTTTTCAGGTCAAAACCATGAACATAAGAAGAAAGGATATTTTTTAAGAGAAACATATCTGATGCATCGGGAAAAGCAAAACACACCCTATCAAGTGACTACTTTTCTCAACCAAAACTAATAAACCTTTTCAATGTCATATACTAAATATGTGCAAAGAAGTACTCAGAAATTACATTAACAGAAATTGCTTAGCAACTTATTTCAAATAACAGAAAAATACCAAGGAAACCGTAAGAAATTCACACTTAATTAACAGCAAGGGAACATATTCATTGAATAAAGGATTTGAATAAAATTATTGTCTTGCATCTCACAGTTCAAGTTTCCATGACAACTTTTCTTTACTCATGAATAGCAGGTTTGAAGTAGTACCAAAGTATGATTCAAATGTACTCTACATTTTATTTGAGCTTATCAAGCAAGATCCCTAGTAAAGAGAAGAGAAAATACATGCTTATTACATTCATTTTACAAAATACCTGAGTGTGCACTACAAAAGAGTCCACAATGGTGATGTGATGGTAATTATTTCAATTTAAACTCCTGACAGTTAGCAATAGTGGCACATACTGAAAGCCTATGCTTACAAAACATTTAATTACCATAAATGAGGCTAGTCAAATTTATTCCAAATATGAACAAGTTTTCCTTGCAGCTGAAGTGTCTCCATGTTTACTAGGTTTCATCATGAAAACTGCACAGGAACTCAAATCCTGTTACCTTCAAAGTATCACTATCTGAATAACCAGCAGTAGAAAAAGCAAGTTTCTCATGTGAGTGGAGCTTTAAATGGAAGGACAAAAATTATGGTGAAGTACCTACCAGTGACTGTGATGTCATCAAACTAGCTTAAATAAAATTATCATTTGGGGTCCCTTTGAATTCAAAAATTCAATACATCCCCAACTTTTGAAGATGACAAGGTTTAAAAAAAAATGAAGCAAGGAGGATTGCCGCATAAATAAATTAGCTGGATTTCTTTTTCAAGACAAATTCTTATTACACAAGCTCCATTCTCTGGGTTCATCAATTTGAAAACTCCATAGAATTAATAGGGCAGGTTTAAAAGACAGAATTTGCAATTATTACAAAAGAAGCATTTCAGCTTTTCCCAAAGGATACATATCTTTTTCTCCTACCTCAAGGAGCTCTGGAGACAAGTAAAGAGACACATGAGTTTGCTCAGCACATCTTATTAACTCAGGATCAGAGCCATGGTAATGAAGCTATATGATCTGCAGGCCAAAGCTGGCATAGTTCCAGGAAACTTTAAGTGTAGTCAGAGGAAATGTATTCGCTTTTGTTGTCTGTCCATAAAATGGCACTCACAGACAGTAAGTATTTCAGCTTCAGGTGTTCATTCTGCTTGTCACAAATTTTTGAAGCTCAGCATGTGATTTAGAGCTGCCCAAATTTAAGCATCAGCTACATCAAATCCCAGGAACAGAGCTCTCCATCTGAGTTTACTGAGTTCACATTTGAAAAGACTGGCCATGGTCACTGGTTTTCAATCTGAGGTTTCATGCATTATTTCTAACTGTGAAAACCAGGCCTAGCCTCAACAGGCTAAGGCTGAGAATAAGAGGTACATCTACCAGAGTGCTTTTTAGAAGATCTGCAAGGTGAAGAGCACTGGCAACTCTTCCCAGAGAAGTACTTTGTTCACTGCCCTGGAGCATCACTCCACACCTCCCACCAATTGTACTGAGACTTCTCAACCCACTGAGATACTGAAAATACAGCTCATGTGCAAATGTTTCTGCCCTCTATTTGTCAGTAACAACTTCCTCTATGACAAAGGTCTTCTGCACAGCCCTACTTCTTTGCATTCTGTACCTGCATAGGCAATCTGTTTTCTGTGACCTTGTTCTAGTAATATTTACTCACAAAAGACTGTCACCAGGAACTACTTCAATCTGTTGCAGAGAAATGCTCATTTGAAGTGTCTCAGAGTGTTTGCCTGAGGAATACATTTGACCATTGCCTGTCACTTACTTGTGAAATAATGCATTTTTAAGCACACTTAACAAGTTTCTGTTATGTTTTGTCCTTCTCCCAGAGATATTAAGATGCTGGAATCTAAGATAAAATGTATGTTTGTCACATCACATTTGTATCACAGAAGTACTGTGCTTGATAATCTATACAGAGGAGTCCTAAAGTGATGTTTAGAATGGCTGATTCACTCACATGAGTCAAAGTCACAAGAGTGAGATGAAATTCCAATTCAGAACTGTGTTGACTGATGTCAACAAAAGAAAACAGTTTGAAGAAAACACAGAGAACAGTTGAGTCCTGAATAGCCAATTTTAGTATTTTAAATGCAAGCCCAGTTGTCAGTTTTCTTCTATCACATTTACAATTATATCAATGGTAATTTCTGGGGAAGAAAGATAAAAGTATTAGGAATACTACTAAATATTACTAAAAAACACCAGCTGAAGTCTTATTTAATTCCTCATGTCATCTTACTTCTATATACTACATACACTATATGTATAAAAATAGGATTTGTGAACACTAAAATATGACAATGCTGTATATAAACTCTTAGAGAGTTTATTCTTGTTCATCTTGTATTCAAATTAGTAGAGAAATTTTAAAGCCATCAATAAATTACCCAAGCTCCCTTTACTTAAAAAAGTTATGGATTTGATGGTTTTAGTCTTTTAAGATATTACAGTTGTCAAATATATTAAACATTGCAGTTTTAAGGCAAATCTTTGCTTTAAAAATCCAAAGCAAGAACAAATACTGGATTAAATTACATTAATAATGGCTCATGAACATAGGCTATTTTTGAAATAAAAGACTCCTACATAACTAATTTTTAGAAAACTGAAGAAAATGTTTTCTTGTCATGCTCTCTTCTTCCTTTAATCATTTGTTGTGTTTAGAGGTTTCAAAATTTGGAATAAATCTTGTAGGTGATAAATTAATAGGAACTGCACATTATCATGATCACAATCACCAGATAAAATTGTAAGGGGTCAGGCAAATTACTAATCCTGCATTCATATAAATATGTATGTAGGAGACATGGAATGGAGCACGGGCCAGTCTCTCTGTTTAGGTTTTACCTGAAAACCACCTCAATACAGCAGCACCATACAAGCATGACAGGTTCAAACAAGAATGATATTCTCTTTTCCATACCCAAATGGTCCATTTGTATTTTATGGAATTATACAACTTTGTAAAAAACTTCCAAGGATGTGTTTACCAATGTTAAAAATCCAGAGAATGACAAGTACAGTTGTAATATTCATTACCTATATGTGCCACCCTTCACAACAGACCTAAACCTACCTCCTGCAAGTGACCTTTTTTATCAAGACCTTAATCAGATAAACACATAGTGACTATCTTCCATTAAATAAAGGTTTGATTTTGGTGTCTTATCTGTATAGCAAATGACATGAACAACTAAACTTCAGTTAACAGTCCCACTAGCTCCATTTTGTGAAAATAATTCCAAGAACCACAGTACTACCGTGAACTGTAGCAAAAAAGTCAGCAAGCTGCGGCATCATTACTGTTTAAAAATTCTGTCTAAATAAAGGCTGTCTTCAGCATAAAAGTGAAGAGGTCTGGCTCTGCAAATTTTTAATTTTATTCTCTTCCACTCTGAATACAGTAAATCTTATATTAAAACAAAACAAAATCACTTCACAAGCTGCTTTAAAAATATATTCAAAGCTGTAGGTGTGTAGGTGTTTGCATAGAGACAAAAACAAAAAGAAGGAAGAATCTCACTTTTAAGGATTCCACCATTTATAGGAAAAACTCCATTACTCCTCCACACTGTGAATGTTCCCAAATATATATATATATATGTATTAATATCAAGCCCTCCATATAATCTCCAGTATCTTTGCCATCTGTTAGCATATATGGCCAAGAAGGTACTTGTCCAGTAAAATTAATTTCATGGAGTTGAGTCTTTTTCTTCTTCTTAGATCAAAGCTCCATTTGTGAAGTTGTGCAACACCACTTAAATCAAAACACACCATGATGGAATGACATTGCATAAAAAGGCACAGGCAAGAACACTATTTTGTGATGCAAAAATACAGTTTGGTTTATGATATAGCATAGCAAGTGTTTCTGAACTTCTCCCAGATCATTTCAGAGCAAGCAAAAACATATGCCCAAATTTTCAATTCACTTGAACCAATACACATAAGTTCTTCTCATATACTCATTCTCATCTTATTATGGTATATATGAGCTTCTATTTAGTATTACAAATCAAAATGATTTTCCATTCTGGTGTAGTATGTTACTGCCAAGAATGAGTCACCTTAATCACATGGAATTTTAAGTGGCTAGTCTTTGCTTTTCAGCTGAATAAATTAAGTTTTCTGCAATCCTGACCTGCCATGGTCCACATTTAACAAAACTGTTTATCTTTCTAGTTTTAGGTAATTATAACAAAAAAATGTATAGTTTCTGAGATGACTTAGTATTTGTGAAAATCTGCAGCTTTGAATCTGAGTTCAGTGAAGTTATCCCATAGGCAGAGTGACATAAGTTTAAAAATATTCCTTGACTAGAAGCACTCCTTCCTCTTTTTTTTAACCTAGACCTAAAATACAGCTAAAATTCCTCAAGTTATGCTTCAATGTTAGCTCAGATGCATTGCTCTACATAAACAAACCAAACCAACTAAACAAACAAAAACAACAACTCAGAGAGAGACAGGAAAGATGATCAAGAAGTAATAAAATGACGTCCTGGTCCTATCTGTTTTCAAGTGCATTTTTCTAGAGATGGTCAGAAAACTTTTTTGCCTGCATTATGCAATCTTTCTAGCAGTCACATAGCTTATATTCCTTCTTTAGAAGCTACTTTATTCTCTACTTTAAAATCCATATTTGAGTATTTAGTTTTTCTTTCAGTAACAAACTTGTCTTATATTTAAGTGCTTTTTACTCCCAGGCAAAATGAAATCTGCTTTTGCTTTCAATTTTTTTAACAGCTATGTAACTGCAATATAAAGGACACAAAGTATGTGGACATGTTTTCATTTTACCTTTAAAATGCAGAATTAATTGTAACTCTCTATTTTCAAATCACTTACTTTCTTAGGCCCAGAAATGCATTTAACCTTAAGCATATAATTAATGGCACTGCTGCCCTGCAGGAATTCAGGTAATCTTGATAACATTGTTTTCACTAGCTCTTCACTACAGATCAGGTTTTCAGAAAACTAGTTCTCAAGGTTGAAAATTATAATTTTAAGGTTTTTATTCACATCTGGGACAGTAGGGTGCCATTATTTTCTGAGTCTACTGAGTGGTCTTCTGAGCACTACTGGAAATGAAGAGGTATATACTGGGATATATGGAAAAAAAGCCTAGACTTTACAAGTGACTGCAATTTGGACCCTGCACATTTCTTGGCTTATCTATAAAGAAAGAAAAAGGAGATTAGATTCAAAACTAGGAACACTTTCCAGGAGCAATTTAGGATTTGGAAAAGCATCTCCAGCCTGAACATTAGGCTATGCCAGAGAACATGTTTGGCTAGGCTTCAGCATCAATGCTTATCAATTTGCATGGCTCACACACACACACACTTTGATGCCTCCATTTCATAGGTAAGTTAATTATCTAATACCCACTTTTGGGGCTGTGGGCAGTGGCATCTCTACCATGCTAAGTGTTCCTGGAGGTGACCAAGGCAAGCCTTCCTTGGGGTAATTACAATTGCAGCAGTGTGGGGTTCTGTTCAGTCTGTCCCAGAAAAAAACCCTTGGGCAGCTGGGTTCTGCAGTTCTGCACGCTGCTAAAGCTGCATTACTGCTCATTCCTGAATGGCCCCATTTAACAACACCTTGCAGGTGTCTGCTTGAGTGAAGGTCATAACTTCCTCTAGATGTGCATGGAAGGAAGTAGAATGCCAACACTTACAAACAACCTCCTATTCCTCTATAAAACTAAAGAATGTTCTATTTTGTTATAATTAAATATTATTAATTTTTCTGTTTTAATGTTCTCTAATGTTCCACACGTAGCTCTGACCAGTCCCATAAACCAACAGTCCTGAGGAAAGATCCTATTTTACATTTCTCATTGGATCACTTTCTGTTTTGAAAATACTGATTTTCTCATTACCTGAAAATGTAAGTATTACAAGGTGTTCCATGGGTAGCAGAACTAAGCAGGCTTCTTAGGGTTGTGTCCTTTGTTCTCAGCCTTTAGAGAACATCCTCACAAAGGCAAGAAATAGAACATGCAGCTGCTAACATCCTGCTCCCACCTGGTTAATAGGCTGCCAAACACATCTAACACCTGAGCTGTCTGTGTTAGTTTTTACTGTGACAGCTTTTGTTTCTGAAGAGTCAGTAGTTCTCATTAGATCTATAGGAGGAAAGTTGCTAAAAAAAAATATTTTATCTTTATTTATTATTTTTATTATTTATTTTTATTTATTATTTTATTAAAATCCATAATACTAGCCAAGAATGAAGAAAACATACTACTATAGACACTGTAATATCCATTCTCTTTATTAGCTGTGTTCCAGCTGCTTGATTGCTCAAGCTCCAGTTACCCATCGCCTGCTTCTGGGTTGTAAACACTTCACAGAACACAGAACTACCAACCAGTGTTTACCACATATCAGCACACACAGAGACAGGTTTCAAGCCTTGTTGTTCTTAGAATCTTTTCTTCACATAAACAGAGAAACCTGAAGATTTTTTTTGTTATCTCAGGACATGCTGCTCCCTATTCATTAGAGAGGGAAACAGCACATTACATTTGATAGTTTGGGGTTTTTTAAGTAACTAAGTAATAACAGACTATCTCACTTTTAGCCATATGCCAAGGAAGTTCCCTATGAAGAACTACAGTGACAGCTTTCTAGAAGTCAGACCATTACACATTTGAGAGGTATACAGACCTATTCTCCTGGCTACTTATGTTCCTGCCCATCTGTTACAGTGGCAAGGTGCCTGCTTATGGACAGACATGTCCATTTCAATAAAGCAAAAACAATAATTGTCAAGAACAAAAAAGCTTTCAGGTGACGTAAAACTTCCAGCACTCATGCTTCCACAAGGAATCCCTCCTCATTTGCAGCAATACCATATGCTCCTCTCACACCACTCCCAGTGACACGTGTGCCAAACTCTGTTGGTGGGAAGAAAGGACACCATGAGTTCACAATTGCCAGGACGACAGACTGAATACAGCAGGAGGAATCTGAGAAGTACACTAAGACAACATGTGGGGTTCCAACATTTCACAAAGAAGCACAACTGGCATCTGTGGCTGGTAAAAGCATTCACAGCTGAAATGTGTCCATTGTAACTAAGACACTCTAATTTGTATTCTCCACCTTCATATTACAACAAAAACTTCCTTTTTTTTTTTTAACTGATATACTGATGTCTCTTAGGCAGGCCTTTTGGGCATTCTGCATTTATTATTCTTCTGGAACCTTCATATCAGTATGTTCAAATTAAAATGAAGTACTTTCTTAAAAGTCCAAATTTAGCATGGGATTTGAAAGTCAAGATGAGTTAATTCCTGTTTGCATATGATCGTGAGAACATTCAGCAGGAACAGGGAAACCCATTGTTTTCAAATGACATACAAAAGTTGACATTCAGTAAGCAACCTCATGAAAACTATAAAAAAAGAAGACTCAGTGTATTCCTTTCAGATGAGTGAACTCTAAGGTTAACATGAGGAAAAGGTGGTTAATACTTGTTTATCCTGTCCTCCAGAATCCAGTGAGCAGATCTGTTGAGAAACAAAAGCTTTTCCTGTAGTCACTTCCTGACACAAAGGAGTTTTTAAGTTCTAAGTAAATGAAATTTAGACAAAATCATATCTGGTTGCCAGTGTAAAGGCAACTTCCAGAGAAGCTGAATGTATTCTGGATTTTAACTAGTTGAGATGTTAAACACTAGGGAATTACATGTTGAATTTGAAAATCTGCATTTATTCCAGGCACCTAAAAGACAAATTTGAGCCTGGCCAGGTAGCAGCAGAGTCTTCCATTTAGAAGTCTGAGTGAAACAGCAAGTATATATTGGTAAGCAAAGCCAGCATTACACAGCAACAAACAGACAATGAGCACAGTGAAATAGTGACATCTATGTTTGAAAACTGTTTTCAAATGGATATCAGGGTGCTCTGAAAGGCTTCTGCCTTCATGCCCATATTGAGTCATATATACAGGTGTACTGCAGTACAGAGCAAGACTTGGCTGCTTTGGGATCAGATCCATAGAGGAATATAGGCTTCACAGTCCTGAGAGTACTATGGTGATTCCATGTTGCCTTGGCTTTGAAGTCTATCTCTCTCTACTCTACAAAGGGAGAGCTCAGTATTTCAGAACAAGCATGAGGAAAAAACCCCAGTATTTTCACACAGAATCACACACACAGAATCACAAGGTTGGAAGAGACCTTTAAAATCATCAAGTTCAACCCAGTCCTAACACCTCAACTAGATCATGGCACTGAGTGCCACATCCAGACCTTTTTTTAAACACATCCAGGGATGATGACTCCACCACTCCCTGGGCAGTGATGATTCCCCTACTTTATCATCCTTTCTGTAAAAAACTTTTTATCCAACTATTTATCCTAATATCCAACCTATGTTTCCCTTGGCATAGCTTGAGCCTGTGTCCTCTGGTTCTGTCAGTTGCTGCCTGGACAAAGAGACCAACCCTACCTGACTACACCCACCTTTCAGGAAGTTGTAGAGAGTGATAAGGTCACCTCTGAGTCTCCTTTTCTCCAGGCTGAACAACCCAGCTCCCTCAGCAATTCCTCACAGGGTTTGTGTTCCAAGCCCCTCACCAGCCTCGTTGCCCCCTCTGGATGTTCTCAAGTGTCTCACCATCCTTCCCAAATGGAGGGGCCCAGAACTGGACACAGTACTAAAGGTGTGGCTTCACCAGTGCTGAGTACAGGGGAAGGATGACCTCCCTGCTCCTGCTGGCCACATGCTTCCTGATACAGGCCAGGATGCCATTGGCCTTCTAGGCCACCAGGGCACAGTGCTGGCCCCACCAAGGCACACTGCTGGCTCACATTCAGTCAGCTGCTGACCAGTACCCCCAGGTCCCTTTCTGCCTGGGCGCTCTCCAGCCGCACCGTCCCCAGCCTATAATGCTGCAGGGGGTTATTGTGGCCAAAATTTGGACTTATTAAACTTCATCCTACGGGACTCTGCCCAACCCTTCCAAGTCTCTCTGCAGAGCCACCCTACCCTGCAACAAATCAACACAAGCTCCTAGCTTGGTGTCATCTGCAAATCTGCTAATGAAAGATTCAACATCCTCATCCATGTCATCAATAAAAATATTAAACAGAACTGGTCCCAGCACAGACCCCTGAGGGACACCACTGGTGACTGGCCCCCAGCTGGATGCAGCACCATTCACCACCACTCTCTGACCCAGCCATCCAGCCAGTTCCTAACCTAGCAAAGAGTGCTCCTGTCCAAGCCGTGGGCTGCCAGCTTTTCCAGGAGTGTGCTGTGGGAGACAGTGTCAAAGGCCTTGCTGAAGTCCAGGTGCACAACATCAACAGCACTTCCTGGATCCACCAGGCAGGTCACCTGTTATAAAAGGAGACCAAGTCGGTCAAACACTACCTACCCCTCCTAAACCCATGCTGAGGGTTTACCTCACCAGGTACTGTGGTCAGTCTAACCAGCCTATAATTACCAGGATCCTCCTTCCCATTCTTTTTTGTGAATGGGTCATTGGCCAGCTTCCCAGTCATCTGGGACCTCACCAGTGAGCCAGGACTGTTGGTAAATGATGGAGAGTGGCATTGCAAGCTCATCTGCCAGCTCTCTCATCACCCTGGGATGGACCCTATCTGGTCCCACTGATTTACGAACATCCAAGTGAGTCAGCATTTCTCTGACTGCCTCCTCCTGGATAACAGGAGGACCATTCTGCTCCCGGACACCATCTACCAGCCCAGGAGGACAGCTGTCCTGAGGACAAGCTACCTTCCCACTAAAGAAGGCATAGAAGCACTTCCGCCTTCTCCTCACCTGCAGTTACAAAGTTCCTCTAGAATCCAATAGAGAATGAAGGTTGGTACCATTCATTTTACCATTTTACCATTAATATATTTGTAAAAATATTTTCTATTATCCTTTACAAAAGTTGCCAAATTAAGTTCAAACTGAGCTTTGGCCTCCCTAATTTTTTTTCCTACATGACCTATCAGCCCCCTTAAAAACTTCCTGAAAAACCAGACCATCTTCCCAAAACTGATATATCCTCTTTTTATTCCTAAGCTCCTTCAAAACCTCATTGCCCATCCAGGCTGGATGTTTTCCTCATTGACTCGTGCTTTGGCACACAGGGACATCTCTTCCTGTGCCTTCAAGATCTCTGTGTTGAAAGCTCACATTTCCTGGAGTCCTTCATTTTTAAGGGCTACTTCCCAAGGAACTCTCTGAATAAGTCTCCTAAAGAGGTCAAAGTCAGCCCTCCAGAAATCTGATATAAAAGCCTTGATGTCTGATGTTCCTCCTGATTTCACCAAACATTGAGAACTCTATAATTTCATTATCACTATGGCCCAAGTGGCCTCCAACCACCACATCACCCACCAGCCCATCTCTATTGGCAAACAGGTCTAACATAGTCCTTCCCCTGGTGGGCTCACTCACCAATTGTGACCAAACATTGTCCTCCACACACTAAAAGCTCCTGGACTGACCCTCTTCTGCTGTATGAAGTCCCCGGCAGATGTCTAATAGGTTAAAATCACCTACAAGAGCAAGAGCTGGTGATCCTGAAACATTCTCCAGCTCCTTACAGAATGAGTTGAGTCCACCTCCTCTTCCTGGTTGGATGCACAACAGACTCCCAGTAGGATGTCAGCCTTGTTGGCCTTCCCCCCTAATTCTTACCCAAAGGCATTCAACTTCAGCATCATTAGTTTCAATATCCATGGCATCAAAACCCTCCCTAAATAAAGGGCCACCCCTCCACCTCTTCCCTCTTTCCTGTCTCTCCTGAAGAGCTTGTAGCCATCCTGTGCTATGTGAGTCATCCCACCACATTTCCACGATGGCAATTACATCATAGCTCTGCTGCTGAACGATGAGGCCTCCAGTTCTTCTTGTTTGTTACCCATGCTGAGTGCATTAGTGCACATGCACCTCAGCTGGGCTGCTGATTTCACTCCTAACTCAGGCTTATCACCCTTGGGCCTGCTTCCAGAGAGCCCAGCAGCATCCCCTTCCCCCTTCAAACCTTAGTTTAAAGACCTCTCAACGTGTTCTGCCAGTTCATGAACTAAAATCCTTCTGCCCTTAACAGAGAGATGGAGCCCATTCAGTTCCAGCAGGCCAGGTGCCAAAAAAGTTGCCCCATAATCAAGGAAGCCAAAATTCTGCTTTGAGCCACTTGTTAATAACATGGGTTCTCCTGTTCCTTTCAACATTTTTCTCCACCACCAAAGGGACAGAGCAGAACATGACCTGTGCTTTTGCCCTATCAACCACTTGACCCAGTGCCCTAAAGTCCCTTTTTATTGCCCTGACACTCCTCTTTTCAATCTCATCACCGTCAACCTGGAGTATGAGCAGTGGGTAATAATCAGAGGGTCAAATCAGCCCAGGGACTCTCTTGGTAATATCCCGTATCCTGGCCCCAGGGAGGCAGCAGACAACAATGGGTCTAGTCAACAAATGGGGCCCTCTGTTCCCCCCAGAAGGGAGTCATCTACTATGATTACCCTTCTTTTCTTTTTAATGCCAGAAGTGGTGTTCTGTCTGGCAGACAAAGCCTAAGTAGGAGATTCACTGGGCAGATAATTTTCTTCTACGTCCGCTGGCTGACCTTCTGGATCCAGGGCCTCATACCTATTCTGAAGTGGGACCTGGGTAGGTGATGGGGATTGGGAGGAGTTTTTATTCCTCAAGCAGGGACCCATTTCCACCCCCCTTCATCCACCAGGCGTCCTCCTATTGACAGTGGGAGACATAGGAGTCTTCTGACTCCGGATGGATCTCCCTCATGGATGGAAGGGCTGAACTCCACCAATCTATTTTCCTTTCACTTTCCCTGATACTCCTTAGTCTTTCAACTTCCTCCTTAAGCCTGGCCACCAGCAAAAGGAGATCACTCACCTGTTCACACCACAGGCAGGCTTCTTCTGCAATGCCCCCCTAGTACCACTGATAAGCCCAACCACTCTGCACAGGAACGGGTCTGGACACACACATCCTTTTTGGAGGGTTGGCAACATACACTTTTACTAACTGTAGTTTTTGATTGTGTAAAAACCATTACCAACAACAACCAAAAAAACCCAACAACAAAAACCAACCAACCAAAAGAAACAACAAACCAAAAACCTCACCAGCAGGAGGAAACCTGCCTGTGCAAACTGCCACACAAACTGCCATGCCATGCTCTGAGAGCCGTGTCCTGCTCCCTAGAACCCTCTTTTAATTACCCCACCACTCACAGGAGGAAAAACCTGCCCTGCACCTGCATGGCTAACAAGAATGACCAAGCGCTACCTGTAAGGGTCAATAGAAAGCTTGCTACCAAAGCCTCACTCTGCCCTTTCCATAGCTTGGCATTGCATTTACCCCAGTGAGAAGGCAAGTCTGCAAGGAGGAATAGGTATGTGAGGTATCCAGTGCCTCAGCTGGCTCACCCTGGTCTGCAACCAATGTGCTTCCCTGCCATTGCAGCTGGGTATGTCCTCAGTGGACCCTGAACACAAACTTCTCCTAGGGCATGGACACCTGTGACCAGCAGATGTTCTAGTCTGTGTTAAAGCAATTAGCTCTTGAGGAGAAGTGCAAACTTGTACCCCGTTTTCATAGTGAATAAAGCCATGGGGGTTTTCTTATGCATGGGACAAGAATTGCAAACCTATTCGTGTTGCAGTACAAATGAATGCCACAGTGTATAATTTATCATTTATAATTCAACACTCATAATTGCTCATAGTGAATGGGACAAATATTGTAGATTAATACTGACATTTTTCATATTGCAGCCTGAAAGGATCTTCTACTCTGCAATTTCCTAATTAAAAGAGGATGTGTGCAATCACAGAATGAAAGAAAAGCTCTGATTATCTTAGCCTATGTCAAGCCAACACATTTGCCAGTGAAACTACAATGTTGAGGGTTAATGAGCAGCATTACTGTAAAATAATGTTAATTCTGCATATTAGCACTAGCAGATAGCATTATTTCTCAACTATGAACACAGTCTCACAACTGAGTATTTCATTCAGTGAATCACACTGTGCTGTCATTTCAAAAGAAAAATCTCCTGGAATTTTACATCCTACTCAGAAAGGACATATTTAAAAAACCTGAACCATGCAAAAGATCAATGGTCATCAAATAATACTATAGAAGTGCATAGCAGAAGAAGCAGAAGGGGAAAGAAGGCAGAAAAGCACGTGGATTGAACTGAATTCCAGTTCTGTGGTCAGTTTGCAGCAAGCCAAGTCAATTTTTCTGGCCTTCAGTTTTCTTCCAGATGCCCTTTTTCCTGAGGACTCTACGGAGACAAGTCACAAGGTGCATGAATTGTCACAAAATCTTCACCTAGCTTGCACCTAGCTGCCTCCCTTCAAAGGATCCCTCAAGATCTGTCACTAATTATTCCATGTTTCTAGGAAGCCTCAGGTCTACCATTTAAGCCCAACAGAACTGTACTATATTCATAACTGCTTTTCTGTTAGGGGATAAGTAGGGCCCACTGCCACCATTAGGTAAAACAACACTGCTCACTGACTAGAAAATATGATCATCAGGCAAACATAGATATGCGTCAAAATACTCTTAAAAGGGCATCACTTTTTCTTTATTAATCTAAATTAGGTAATTCCTAAGCACATCAGGACTAGGAACTTCCAGCAGGGACACAGAAATTTCAGATCACTACAAAAAAAGGCCAGATGAAAGACACCAGTGATTAACTTTTTCACAGATGGCCATTTTTAAACACTCCTCTCACCAGAAACTTTGTCAGCACCTCTCTCCTTCCAGTTACCCTGCTTCCCAGTGACCTAGAGACATGGTGATTTTCAAGATATGTCATTTGTATACAGACAGCAGCACTTACAGTAATGATATGCCAGCGCCCTTTTCAGAGTGAGAAATGCAGCCAACACAGTTAGTGCCCAGGCAATTGTTACAGCTTCTTAAACCTCTATAGAAGTAAAAGCCAGAATAGTGATGCATCTGTAACACAGCCATAGGCCCCATTCTTACAAAGCCAGAGGAGCTGCAGCTACAGAACATTTTTACAAAGGAAATGTATTGGTAATTTAAGTACCTAGGTGACAGCTCCTGATTATCTGGACAAGAATAAACAAGAACTTTTCTGTACAACAAATGTTGTGGAATCTCTTCTTTCCACTAGAAATTAAAGAATAGGGAACAAGGAGAGAGCCTGGGACCTGTCCAAGGGACTCTACAAAGAGAACACACCCTGAAGAAAAGCAAGGATACTGTAATATTACTCACTATTGTTCGGCCCATTTCCACAGGACTAAAAGAACTTTGTTCCAAGAAACTGAAGAAATTATTCAAACTAAACCTAGAAGCCATGTTCAAATGTGCCCAGTGTCAAATTAACTGACGCTACTCCTGGCTCATGTGCAAAGTACCATAATAACACTGAACTTCTAGTGGAAAGAAAAAAACTACTTTCACAAACCACGCTAAAAATCTACCAGCACTACCACTACTACATGATAGTAATTTAGACCAACAAATAGTCACCATTTTTACTCCACGCCCACCTTGACTGAGCTTCTCAACAACAAATAAACAGTTAAAACCCTTAACGATGATGGTAAGAATGAGGTAAGAATACACATAAGTGTATGTTTACATTAACTAATGTTTTGAAAATTAAAGCTATTTCTAGACCATTTGAATGTATCAGGAATTAGAGTTAACTTTTCCAAAACAAGTGTAGTGTGTATACCATATACACAAGTGCAAAACAGTGCTAATACACATATAAAAACATCATTCTTTGAAAATAACCAGTCCACCACTTCAATAACTAAAATGGTTTGACTTAACAATGGAGAAATTCTCTCAATCAGAATCTGGGGCAGGTTCATGCACCATCCCCACAGAGCAGCTGAGCAGCTCATATCTGCTGAGCAGAACTGTGGACAGTATGCCAAGGACTAATGTGTCATTTTCCTGCACCAGTTTCAAGTTTTCTGCCTAATTCAACAGTAAATAAATATATGCTGCTGGGCAGATCTCTGCACCAAGCTATTCCCATATTGATTTTCTGTGGCTTTTTCAATAATTGTGAGAATTATTTATACAATGACGGAAATGTTATCCTAAAAGTATATGTAAGGGAGTAGTCTGTTATTTGCCACTGATGCCCAAATTTACACGTTAGTAAATGAGTCTTCTTTTGCTGATGCTCAGGTCCGTGAAAATCTGCTTTACTAACTGATTTACCTGAGCCTGAGTACTTATTTTTACCAAATACTCAGTCCTAGAACTACCACAAAAGAGTCAATTGCTGGATTCATATCACAGGGGAAAAGACAATTGCTCTAAACATTTGTTATGTCCAGGATAACCTAGCCTATTGTCTTCTTAGTAGTTATAAAAATGACAGAACAGGTAGGAAAACACTCTGGCAAATCAGCTTCAAATGCAGTGCACCAGATGAAGAGACCTTTGACACAGAGTGGTTACAAAAATTTTCTGGAAACAAAAAATTCTTATAGGTTTAACAAAATTTTTAGTGCGCCGGTATTTTAGTGGGTTTTGTAGTTTATCATACTCAGGAAGCTGAGTATGATACATACAACAGAACATACAGTATGATATACAACAGTATCATACAACAGAAGCTGAGAGGAACTTGCAAATTCCCTGCACAAATCAGCTGAATAGGGAAATATAGTGGCAAACAAAGTCAGTAACAATAAATAAAAAGGAGAAAAAAATTACACTAAGAGTCCCAAAATGCTTCCCATTAATATTATAACTTTTGAAGGAAATTGACATGTCATTATAGTTCAGTGAAGGGCTTCATTCAACGAAAAAGTGTTGTCAGAAAAGGAAGGGAATGAGCCATTGAGAGAAGAGTTTAATAAGATTAGGCCATTCTTCGGCTCTCCAGAATATCTGAAAAGCTGCTAATTGACATTAACGCTCTTTCAAAGATATAGTCAGCCTCATGCTTCTGGAGGCAAGCTCACCACCTACAGGTGACTTCACACTAACTCACTGCCAGCTCCACACCCTTTCTCTAACTCAGCTGGTACTGACAAAAGACAAGGTGTGCTGTTGGCAGATCGCTGCTAGGCTCCTGTGAGCCCAGCAACCTGGCGCTACTGTCCTGGCCGTACTGCTCGCCACTCTCGGCATTACACTGACCTCTGCTGGGCTGCAGGAAAGCGAGACGCCGAGAATTAACGCGGATAAAAATCCAAGGAAATCATACCCTGCAACTTCGGTGGGAATTCAGCAAGGGCATGCAGAAAGTCTGATTTTGCAAGTGCCTCAAGACAGCCCAATAGGAACACACTAATGCCTTGCTGCTCAAAAATCACTTTAGAGATATTTCAGTTTTTACAACGATGCTCCCTCCAAATAGTCTACTGTGTTGTGTTAGGATTTCCTGTAACACCACTAAAATATTGTGCACATGGTGGCCCCTTAATCTTTATGAAGAAAAGGAAGCAAAGAATAGGTGGATCTGCAAGCTTTCTCTGCAACATACATCTCAAACTGAAGTACATATGTTTAACCTTTCTTGACTCTTCTCACGCTATATTGAACTATATATATTAATTTTATTATCTTCTACTGCACATTTTAGTGTGCCTGAAGGCAAATTGCATGTTTTTGGGACTCTGACCGTTTCAGTGACCAGTTTTGTGGCACGCTGCCACAAATACCAGCACTGACAAAACTCATGGAGCAGTTAACTGATGTTGGGAACTGAAATGAGGCCACATGGCAGGAAGGGCAGGAACTGGTTTTCTTGCTGAAGAAAGCACAACGGGGAATTTAAGCCTTACAAGTTAGTGTTGGAATTCACTCAGGAAAACTAAGGACACACCCAGACAGAGTGGAACAAAACAAGGTGTTTATTAAAGATTCAGATTTTGACTGCTTATTAGCGTTCACAAGAAATCAATGACTACTGAAAAGGATGAGGAGCCAGAACTGTGCTTACTCCACTTGTAGAGTAAGACTGAATATTCACTCTCCCTTGTACACAGTAATAAATTTATAAAAGAGTTAGTTTGACATTATATTTCCTGGGGCATGGTGGTGCAGGGAGCCCCCTTCTGACTATGTCAGTTGCCAGCTGTTGAATTCTACTTTGAAAATAAGTAAGAGTGAATGAAGAGATCATTTATGACATGCAGTACTTTTTAAAACTGAAATTAATGTCATCTAAAGCCTAATGGGCTCTTTCAGTACTAACTTGTCAGAAATATTCTCAGGTCTGACAAAACACATCAGTAATAAGAATAGGCCTTTTGTGCATGCTCAGGAAGTGCTTAAGAATATTTTAACAGAAAGGAAAGATCTCAGCTTATGAAGCTGTTAACAGCAGACTCACTTAAGTGCTGGGTTTGAAGCAGCTCAGCAGATCTTGAAAACACAAATGCTGTCCACACGTACTCAGAGACACAGGTACCTTGCTGCTGGAAGTCCGCAGTGCCATTTGCAAGTTGGTTAAACAGACTGAAAATACATTTGTGCAAAAGAATGAATACACTAGAAAATGTAGTCATAATCATTGCTTCCTCCCATGCTTTCTCCATTTGGCAGGATGACAAGTAGTGCACACTGACTGAAGCACTTTCAGCCAGCCAAATGATGACTTTTCAGGAAACCTTCAAGAAATTAATATTCTTTAACCCTTTTATAATTTGGCTTCAAAAATATTGCCAATTGACACTGAAATAATTCCAGAGATTAAATAATTGATCACATGCTTAGGAAACAAAAGAGAAAGTAGTACCTTAGCATTAACTTCAAAGACAAAAACCTGAGTGTCTCATGCCTTTCACTAGGTAGATTCAGCTTTTCTTTTTTAATCACTGTAGGGTCAAAGTTGTCGTCTTGTGCCTTGTGGCTGGGTTGACAAATTGGAATACATCGACCACTGCATGGTACTGGACAGTGGTTTAACTCAAATTCATCATAAGAGGCCACAAAGCTACAACGGGGCTTTGTACCAGAGCAGATATTCAAGCTGCTAACCATGCAAAATGTGCAATAAATAATCTGAACAACAGGGCCAACTGCTGGGACAGAAGTGTCCTGACCTGGCAAAGCAGGACTCACGCTTTAACCTTCTGTTAAACCTCCCACATATTTAAATGTGGTTTCTGTTTACACCTCAAGAGGTTTTTCTTATCTGCTAGGTAACTAAGAATTATTGTTAGTTATGTCTTCTATCTTGCATGTCCTGGGTTTGGGGGAATACTTGTAACAAATAAATTGATCACAGACTCAGAGATTAGGAATTCAGATTCACTGTGATCATCTAGAAGAGAAGCACATTAAGTCATTCCAATTTGAATTATGTTGCCACTTTCCAGAAAATTCTAACCCTAATAGGACTAAATGAATCAGTTTGAAAAAGTAAATAAATCCAGCTGTGCAGTAGCATCTCCTGTCTTTTGTAAATTGTGCCACTGATTATTTTTACTGTCTTCAAAGTTGTTCAGTAAGAAAAGAAAAACAGGATGTGTGATCAATGTCCCTAACCTGTTTATGATCTGAAAAGCTTTGATCACTGTTTGATCACTGTTAAGACTTTAAAGCAGCCTTTTGATACTTAAAGGGAGCTTGTAAGAAAGATATAGACAGGCTTTTCACCACTGCCTGCAGTGACAGAACAATGAACAATGGTCAGAAACTAAAAGAGGAGAAATTTAGACATTAGAATTGGACATAAGGAACAAATTTTACTCTGAAGATAGAGTCAGATTGCCCAGGGAAGCTCTGTGGATGTCCCCATTACTGGAAGTCTTCAAAGCCAGGGTGGTGGGGTGTGTTTGCACAGCCCGGTCTATGAAAGATGCCCTTGCCAATGCCACAGAGTTTGGAGTAGCAGGTCCCTTCCAATGCAGACCATTCTGTGACTCTGTGACTCAGTAACAATTTCTGGGTTCACTTGAAGTGACTATATCGTTCATACAGTCAGTTAGTGTTCTATAGATGCAACACTTAGCTAATCAAGTTCTCCTTTATCCCCAGGCAAAAATAATAAATGTCACAGACATTTAGAGCTTTTTCCTCACTATACTGTTTACTTAGATAATCAAAACCTACTTATATCGGACTTAAACTTCCTTCCAGGCAGCTGTCCCTGAGCAGCAAATCAACACTTGACTGTTGCAGCAACACAGAGTAACAGATCCCCACTGATTTAATAGCTTGACTGTCACCTACAGTCTCATCTTGTCCCTCCAAGACCACTACTTGTGAATGATATGTATCACTTTACTCAAAGTTCCAACCTTTATGCATGCATAAGTTTGGCCTGAGGCAATGCCTAAGAAAATTGTGCATCTTCCTCATGTGCAAAACAGAACTCAAATGACAAGCCAAAGCTATTAGAGGTCAATCTGTTTTAAATTAATGTTAATGTTACTTTAGTTTAAGCTATAAACAGAGCACTAATATACGCTTAGACATGTCTAAGCATAAGGACGCAAAATCTAATTTCTGTAAAGCAAACTAATGTTGCACCCTGCAAGTACGAAGGCTTTCCCAGAAGCTCTAAGTGATGACATCTGCTTGCCCCTTAACTTTTCCTTTTATTTATCTTTATTCCTCCTAACTGTCTTGGCTGCAATGAATCATGTCTCTTTGCCGGGGCATTAAGCAGCCTTCTCGTAACCTCCTGTAATTTAGCTAAGGCGAACACACACCTGCAGAACACACTTCAGGCTGTCCTGCAGAAGTGACTTGGCAACTCTGCCTTTTGGACACTGTGTAAGTACTTCCTCTGATATTCCCAGGTAAGGAGGAGCCAAAAGAAGCAAGCAAACCACAGCAGCGCCAAGAAGCAGAGCAGGGTGGATTCCAGCAAAGAACATGAAACTCCATCGAGTGCAAGAAAATGCTGACCACAAGCAAAGAAGCAGGCACACAGACATGAACCGCACAGACATTCCAACTTACGTCTTAGGTCTTGTGTTTCACCCACAGAAAATTGTGAATGGTGGGATTTATAAGTGTGGGAATCAGTAGTGTTGTAGAATTTTTTGTTAGATGATAGCTTAATCCATCAGAGCAAGGCAGGTAGGAGAGCTGTACAGGTTTCCCTATAGCTGGCATCAGCCTCATCCTTCTCTGTCCTGGACATGCTGCCAGTTTATCCTCCTGATGTACCTGCCTGCTCTGATTCCCCCTTCTCACAGGATTTCAAATGTGTGAACACAAGGTCAGGAAATGTGGAAAATATGCACTCTGGCAGAGCTTTTGCTAGCATTCAAGCCTTAATATCGAGGGCTGTCTCAACTTGCAGTGTGCACCAAGACCGGTTCCTCTCTCCATGTGCCCCCAATGGAGCAAACAGCAGGACACTCCTGGGATGGATGAGGCACATTTTGGCTCTCTGAACAGACTAATAAGAGCTAAGTTTAGGAAAGAAACATTACTTATTTTGCAAGGGAGCAAAGTGGAGGTTTCCGCCAATCAAGCACACAGAAGGGTAAAAGGTCACAGCTTTCACACAGCAAAACATCCTCGGCCCACCTAATGCATGTTTATTTCTGTGATGTAACCTTGCGCAATTCTTCAAACGCAGCCCTTTTCTTTATTAAGCAACTTCTACTGTATATCATCTGAGGGCACTGATTATGTTTACAAAAGGCGAGGGGAGTTCAGCCTGGGGACAGACAATTTTACCTGAAAGCACGGCAACCATGAGCGAGCCGTGCACGGGATGGGGTGTTACGTGCAGTCACCTCACCGTGATCTGCCCCCGTAAAGACAAACGGAACCCCGGGAACTTGACCGCCGGGAGGGCATAGGGAACACAGAGAGCCCCCACAAAGGCCCCGGGTACACAAGGAGCCCCACAAAAGCCCCAGGAACACCGGGAGCCGCCACAAGGAACAGGAAGCACCAGCAACTTCCCCGCCGCAGCCCCCACGCGCCTCGGCGGGCGCGGCACTGCGCATGCGCACACAGCGGGATGCGACATCGCCTCCCTCTCGGAGGCGCCTCCATCGCCGCGGTAAGACAGTGGGGAGAGCCGATGCTGGTCTGCACCCCGGCGCCTTTCCAGGGCGGTGTCGCCTGCTCAGAACTCCTTCTCCGTGGATGGCCGAATCTGTAGCCTCGCGTCTGCGGCAGAGTCAGTACGCGGCCGCTGCGCTGCGGGAAGAGGTGGAGGCGGCGCACGGCGTACCCCCTCCTTTTCGGGAGGGATGGTTCGCCCCGCGGGAGGCACGCCGGGAGCGGCACGGCGTCCGCGGCTGCTGAGGGAGCAGCGGTGTGAGGCTGTGGTTATTGGCGCTGCTTGTCTTCGAAATCGGGCACTTACCTCTAGTACGTCCTTTTAGTTTCCTTGTACTGTTCGTGTGTCTCTGTCGCTCTTCAAAGTATGTCTTCTCCCTTTTTTTTTTTCCCAGATGAAAGCAATGGAAGTTGGTCAGTGGCCGGAGCGTGCACCACCATGACCAAGAGGTGTCCCAGGATCATGGTATTCTTGGCTTTCTCTATTAAGTGTTTGCTCTGTATATGATATTACTTAATTGCGAATTTTGAAATATTTTTCAGCTGATTAATTTCTCTTTTTCATAAACTGTGAACTTAATTTTAGGAGTAAAGAGTTTCCGTATGTAAGTTTTGGCCTTTGTGTTGCCCATTCATTCCTGTCCAGGATGGATGTGGTGTCAAAAAAGGCAAACAGGAATTCTTGCTCAAACTGGTTTAGGGAGCTGGTTATGTACCTTCCTCCTTTCTGTTTTTGCAAGAACAAAAAACCCCAAACAACATGTAGGAATAGTATGGTTGAGTAGCCATGTAGTAGATTTTATTTTGCAGCCTTTTAAAGTGGAGAATCTGACAGTTATTAAAAGAGGAAAAATTAAAACTATAATGGCCACTTTTAGCATTTTTAGCTCTCGTGTCTGTCATTACATCTGCAAGTAATTAGTACATAACTTTCCAGGCTTCTAGCAGTGGCTTCTAGATTTTCTACTGTAAAAAGACATTTACAGCTTAATACTCATGCACAGAAAAGATTAAATCTTCTTAAAGAGAAAAAATTGTGTTTTGTTTCTGTACGTTTGTGGGTCTATTATTCAGTATTGAATAATATGTTGTGTATTCTTTTGCTGGGCTTTCCTTGATGCTGTTTTGAAAGCATAAAGTGTTCTTGGATGCTGTCAAATTCCTGACAGAACGTTTAATGCTAGGAATGCTTCTTACAGGTTCCTGGTGTGTTTTGCTGGAAGTTTGGGATCTCTCTGTGTGGTGAAGGCCTCTGAGCTTGAGAAAGGCACGTGGGAAGAAGCTGCCAAGTGCTGATTGCAGAGCTGTGATTAGCAATAATTCCTTGTGCAACTCTGTCCTGTAGCTTGCTGTTAAAATAAAGCAGGCTTTCTGCTGAGCAGGAGGCACAATGACTTTAGAGCAGAAATCAGAACTTAAACAGTGAGTGAGATCTGCCTGATGGCTATATTCTTATCAAAAAGAGCAAAGTGGAAGATACAGAATAAAAATGTTGGTGTGGGTGGCTTTGTTAAATCAGTATGTGGCTGCCAGTGTGTTCAAGACAAGGACTTGCTTTCTCATGTTTGCTTTTAGGGGTGTGATATTGTGGAGCATTTCAGAACATAAAGGTTGAAAATGTTAAAAAGACTGGCAAAATATGAAAGAAAGCTTTGAATATACCAGATACTGCTTCACTGTAAAGTCTTGGAAAAGCCAACACTACTGAAAAGCTGAGTAGCGCAAGTCAGCCCAAATTTCATTAGTACAGACAAGGTATTAGTAAAAATCACATGCACTATCAAGTCTTTTTTTTTTGTAACCTACATACCCAAGGGTGTGACATGTAATCCAAGTCTCTGAAGCCAGGAACTTATAGGTCAATACTGGAAATCTGGTGTTAGAATGATCCTGTACTACATCGCTGTAGATTTTGTTTGGGTTGGGTTTTTTTCAGGAGAAAATACAACTAATCTTCAGTGAAGTGATGAAACTCCTCCAGGGTGGCCATAATGCTCTTGAAAGTAATAACATCTGAAAGTTTCATCAACGAAATGTGAGAATCTGCTTGAGCAACACAGATGCAATGAATCCTTTACCCCTGCTGCTGGTAGGAAGTGAGCCTGTGAAATCCATCCACACATACTGCACCCCAGGCACTGTAGGTAAGGTGGGCACTCTGTGGATGAATCTCTCTCTGGGAAGAGAAAAGTTTGTGTAATCCATTAGTAGTAAAGTGTCCAGTAACAGGGCTGATGCTTGTTTTCCAACATAAACGTGTATTATTGGCTTACTGCTCCCAGAGTGTTTTCTAATGCATAGTCATGTGCACAAGTTAGTACTGCAGAAATTTCTGTTGATTCCCACTAGCCAGAAAGTGTTATTACTGCCACCAGCCTGTATTTATCATCTGAATTCTTGCTTCGGTGGGCAAAAAAACCTCTCTTACAGACAGGCTTCCTAAAAATTAGATTTGCAAATTTTACCTTTTTGCCCATGGGATGAGGGGAAGCTCATCTTTGTAATACTGTATTAGTGTTGGGGATTTAGATTTAGAGGATGTTACTGGAAGGAGCTGTGTGCTACATATGTCTCACATTGTGTGTTTATTTTTTCCTTAGGAAGAATTGCTAGAACCAGCCTGAGAGCAATGCCCGTCTATTGAAACACTCCTGCCTAAGAAACAAACAAACTGTTTAAAAGATGGACTACTAAGCCTCCATGTAGTAATACAAAGTGCATTTAACTGCATTGTGTCAGTGTCTGGTAATGTTTATATAGACAAAAAAATAAAGATTTATGTTTCTCTTCTCAGAATTTCTGTCTTTTCCAAGTTTTAGTGCTTCTGTTTCAGAGTTCAGACTTCTTTGTGTTATTGTTGGGATACCAACAATCTCTGTATGAAACTAAGCCTAGGAGTGAGTTGGGATGTGATGATTTAAACCATGGTCTCCTGCAGTATTTGGAGATAGGGTTGGCTAAGATTTGTATTGTGAGCAAAAATAGAAATTAAAAAAGTAAAAATTCAGCAAACCTGGGTTTAAAAATTGCAGGAAAGGTGTTTATCCAGCATGGAGAATGACAAGCTTGGTTTATTATCACCTTGACCAGCTACATCATGTGGTACTTCAGCATAACTTGGAGTGAAATACTCTTGAGATAATTGGGATTGCTGCTTATTTTTCTAGGAAGACTTAACATGGTTTATCAGAAGAACAAATGCTTAAATTGTGTATCTTGCACTGTGATTTTTCAGTACTGAATGTAAGCATGTTACTAATTCTAAGTGCAAGGTTGTTTTTGGTTTGTCAGAGAGAAGGAGGTTTAGACAAGAGTAATTAATTTTTAAGAGATCCAGCTTGTAATTATGGGATGTACTTGAAAGTTTAGGGTTTTTATTAGGGATTACATTCCCTGAAGATACCATCTGTTCAGGAGTTCTGATCATGGGCCTTTGTTCTTGAAGTATAAGACCAAGAGGAGTAGCATTTTAAAACTTAAAAAAAAAAAATCTCATGAGCAACAGCTAGTGACAGGATTTGATGATTGGTACATAACCCCAGGGTTAGATACTTGATTGGTATCAACCTCAGGGTAGGCTTCCTTTCAGCTAAAAAAGATGTAGAACCCCAAGCTTTAATATGTAATACAGGGGTTATAGTGGGGTAGAACAAGGTAAAAGTGAGCTACATGAAGTAATAGGTGCTTGCAGGGGTCACAGATTACTTAAATAATGCTGGTAAATGTGAAGTACGATGTTAAACATTAGAACTGCCTTTTACTTTGTATGACTGGCTAACTGAATTGCACCCTTAAAAAAAATCAGAGTATAAGAATCTGTTCAGCAATATAAACTGAAGAGAAAGGATAAGGTGTTCATATTCTGGAACAACTTACTACATGCACTGAAGCCCTACTTTGCAGGAACTGGGTGGACACCATGTGCTCCTGGGAAGTAGCAAAAGTAAATCTTTGGAGTTTGGTTATTTTTTGCTTTTGCTTCTGCTTTACTAAACTCCTTTATCTTGACCCACAAGGATTTTTTCCATCTAATTCCTTTGCCCATCCTGTTAAGGAGGGGAGTGATAGAGCAGCTTGGGCACCTGGTGTCCTGCCAAGGTCAACACACCACAGTTCTTACTCAGGAGAACAAATACAGGAATAAAACCAGACACTTTAAGGAGAGAGTGTCTACCACACTGGCTCTGTATCTGTGTTTGCTTTGACAGCTTACATAGTCTGCTGGTTGCTCTCTGGTGATTCTTAGGTGAGAAAGGAAACTGGTATAGATGTGCACTGGAAATGCAAAGCTTACACTGACAACTTCCTGCTACAAGATAAAGTACTTAATCTGGAGAAGCTGTATCCTCAAGTGGATTTTAATTGGTACTACACCTGTTTTTACCAGATGGTGGTGTCAAATGAATCTGTGTTTCTGAAGGCTTTGCTCCTTAGTGGAATGTAAATAAGACACACAGGCAACCATGCAATGCCCTAAAAATTCAAGTTTTACTTGACTTTTAAATAACCTGGACACAAGTATTGACACAGCCATCTATCAAACTCATTTTAAAATAAAGCACACAGTTGCTTCATGAATACCTAATGTACATGGAACAAATGTATCACATTGGTATGTTCATGTATGTTGTCTTCAAACACCTTTCTAGGGAGTTCTGAATTAAACAAATCTTCCCAAAAGAAAACATGCTATCTCTTTAGTTCAATATCCACCTGCATAAAGGGAATGACTTTGGCAACTCAAATAGGAATGACTTTGCAACAAACATCAATATAATGAGCTTGGTTAGAATACAAGTTGCAGAGTTAGTGATCCTGGAAGGGGTGCAATGTAGAAAACAGCAAGTCCAGGCTAGTTCCAAATGAAAGAAACCAGCCAACTAAGGAAGGGAACCAGTATAGGATATACTACAGTGCTTTTGTGCTGTGGTTAGCAAGCCCTCTTTGTTGTATAAAATACATGTTTTGCAAAAGGTTGTACAAATATATTGTAATTGTTGTTAATTAGTGAGAGTTCTGTAACTTACCAATGCTTAGCACTTATGGAAGTCTCAGAAGAGGTAAAGGCAGAGGCACAAAGTTAAAATCACCAGCCTGAGATCAATTCAGGAGAATTAAGATGAGAAGGCCTCAAATACCAGTCCTTTGTCCAAGTGAGCAGGGGTCTGTGTATGGCATTCAACCCAAGGGTAAACTTCCTGACACTGTTACACATCTCATGTCTTTTGCCTGATTCTTCAGGATGTACAAGGATTTCAGACTGACATCCAGACTCCAGATCTGAAAATGCAACTGCCTGAACGTCCCAGGAGAGCTGGGGAAGGGTAGCGACAGTGGAGGGGGCAAGGTGTAGCTCAGAGCTGTAAGGGGCTGATCACTTAGACATGTAGAGCTGGTTTAGGTGTAGAAGGCATAACTGTGACACAGTGTTTTCAGTGATTGATCACTTGTGTGTATCTCTCACAAAAATATAAAAAAAAAGATGCTTTTCCTCAAATGATTGAGGAAAAGAAGCTTGAAGGGAAAGGAGGATCACATATACGAAAAAAACTTGCTTTTCCGTACTATTGCCTGACAGTGATACCCTTGTTGCAAGTTTTGCCTTGTTTTGGCACAACAAAACATTTGGAAAATGTGTAATAGAGGCATTGTATCTTTAGTCTTTTGTGGACACAAAACGGGATTGTAGTGGCCCAGGCTAACATCAGACTGGCTAAAAACCTGCTTCCTACATAGTCTCATAAGGGAGAAGATCACTAACTCAAATCTAGGGCTCTCTCTGCAAACTTCTCTTCTAAATGCAAAAAAGTTGGCTTGATTACAAAACAACTCTCCAGTGACTTGAGAATTTAAACCTTTCACTACTGGACTAGACAAGCTATTTTCTGATGTAGTGCAGTAAGTAAAATACCATGCACTTGGCTGAGGGTATCCAGCAATAACACACAAAAGGCCCACAGGAAGATGAAAGCATACAGAAAAGCATGAGGTTTGATATAAACCTTCTTGATCAATATTTAAAGATTGGCAAGATAGGTACACTATGTACAGATAATTCTCAATAACACAAATCCCCCTGCAGTAGTAGATATGTGATACTTACCTGTCCTGGGTAAGGATAGCAAATTAATAGTAATGATTAGACAGCACCAAACTATAAGCAAATGTGTAATGCTCCAAGCTGGAATATGTTCTCAAAGGAACAAGGAGCAGGTACTAATCAATTCTTGTATAGTTTGTCATTTTTCAGTTGCCTTCCAAAAAGACTGTGATGCTCTTCATTTTGCCATGGTGATTTTTTTTTTCCTAGGGATTGATCAGGGTTTTTTGTTGTGGTTTGGGTTTGGATTTTTTTTTTTTTTTTCCCATTTTGGTTTGGTTTGTTTTTTTGTTTTGTTTGGATTTTTCTTGACTATTGTTCTTGACAGTACTACAGAAGGTCATAAACAGACCCTACCGGATCTCTTTAAATTGGAGCAATGACAATGAAATCATTTAACAAACTTAAAAAGCTGAGCAAATACTTTAAACCAAGCCCAACAATGTCCTAGAATTAAATCCAGAGGAAATTCAAAAAATTCTAAAGAACCTGCATGAAAACTGAATTTTTACTACATTAATTTTTTTTATCTTGCTCTTTCCTTCCCTTAGATTTGTTTACTGAGACTGTAGAAGCAGAGCTGTCCCAAGTAAATGACCAAAGAAAAGTATTTGTTACATGACTCTGCCTTCCCTGCAGCACTTGCTAGCCTAGAGGCTGCTGTATACTGTGATAGGAATATACAAACTGTATGGCGGCCACCCTGGCTGGTAACATCCACCTGACCACATCGCGAAACAATGAAGAATCAAAAAATGAAGTGGAAAATAAAACACATTGTACAACATTTTGCTTACCAGTCTAGTCAGTTAATATGTGTATTAGTAATCCCATGCCTCTTGTAAAAGTGTAACTTAAACACTTTATGCTAACTCCAGTTCTCAAGCGATGTTGCTCTTGGGACAGGGCTGCAATTCCTTGGTGTTGCTTGGACTGGAAGACACAGGATCACTGCAAATCTCTGTGGGTTGTGAGGGTTGAGTGTAGAGAGGACAGATGTAGAAAGGCACATGAGCTGCTACAGCTGTTTGCGACACTGTTTGACAAATTCAGTACTTAGTTCAATGATTACACTTAGCAAAAAATTACTTCCACAACACAAAGACTTTGCTAAGCTCTATAGCAAGACAGCAACATCTGAAGGTTCATCCATGTGCTGACTGTGGACAAATGGGAGGCAGAGAAGTGATTTTCAGATATATGTAAGAAGTGATAGGACAAGAGGAGATCCAGGCATCACTTCAGATATATATTAGAAGATAACCCACTCAATGCGCAGCATCATTAAAACTTAGTATTCCTACCATGACAATAGAAAAAAAATTATAGTTCTCATACCTGAAATACTGCCTTTGTCATTTTAACATAGTAGAAATGGCTCAGAGAAAAGTGTCAGATTATTTTATATGAGATATTAAGACAGATTTTGCTAATCTAGATTAAAAAAAAAAAGGCGCTATTTTCTAGCTGTTTTGAATACTACTCCACAAGTTTCATTTAACCAGCACTGAAGTGCCTTGTTAAGCAGTCTTAACACAGTGGGTCAATTTATCTTCCCCTGTTTCCAATGTGCTTAACTACAAGTTGGTAAATGTATTTCTGTGGTATGGAATGTTCATTTATATAGTCCCTATACACAAATGGACATTCAAAATTTAGAACACTTAAACCTGCCCAAAGCAAGGTAAGTCTGTATCATCTCTGGAATGCACTGCTACAGCATGTTACAGAGTCTACTGTTTTTGAGCTAAAATGGGTTGAGTCAGAATTTGTATCAACAACACAAGCGTCTGTTATTGTGCTAGGTTAAAATAACTCTTGTAAGAGCTATTATTTGTCCTTATGTCTCAGAACATAAGTTGATCCCCATATATATTGTGAAGATAATTTCCCCATGTCACACTGTATTGCACAATTGACCAAAAATATTACTATTTTACTTTTCTTGAAGCATCTGATCCTGATCATGTCAGTTAACAGTCACTTCTTGAAACAAGGCTATTCAGTTACAGAGCAGACCATGAAGCCTGTTTTGTTGCAGCAATTTTTTTTGTTGTTGTTCATTTTTTGGAAATGTAACTACTGATCTTTCAGTTTTGCAAAGAATTTTGGTTTTGGTTGTCTATCAGGCAGCTTGTTCTCAATCAGTCACACCACTAGAATGGTGTTGGTGATAAAACCATTGCTTGGTCTTCCCAGCAAGCCGGCTGCACTGCCAGGTGTCCTGAAGGAAAGACCACTTCAGTTCCTTCTGTTGCACACATAAACAAACTCTCACTTTCCAAAGACCAAAATCCATTCACCATCTTCAATTCATCAGTCAAGTCTCCACCTTGAAGCGTGACACCTGTACAGTTTTTACAGTCTTAGTGTTGGGTTTTCCATCAACATTATTAGTGGATAGCAGAGATGGTTCTTCTATCAGGCTGTCCTTAGATCCATTCTGCCTCTGAAGAGCATAAATTAAACATGTTGTTGAAAACATAGAGCAGAATTTAAACACTGTATTTTGCTAACTTGCTATGAAAGCCTTAGGCTATGGTATGGCAATTCATGTATACGTATATATACATGCATCAGGAATATTAAAGTCTCTACATTTATTTGATCAAACAGAACTTTTTTCCTTTCTTGCCTCCTGCCAGCTGCTGCCCCTTTGTGCTATTGCCTATTCAGGGAATGCCATGTTGATATTTAGCAAAACACTGCAAGTAAACACCCACAAAGAATTAGTGTCCACTGTCGTGAGGGAGCCTGGGACAGAGGGAAAAGAGAGGTATTTGCACACACTGAACATTTTAACATTATTGGCAGTAAGTTAGGTGTCTGGAATTCTCCCTTCTCCCTTCCATGTTTTGGTTCTCCTTTTGTGTGTTTGCACAAAAGACCTGTGAGCGCTTTTGAACAGAATTTGCTTCTCACATTCTGAGCTCAATAAAACCATCAAAACTGAGAGATATGGTAGTGTAATATATGATGAAAGACAGTGATTAAGTTAGATTAACAAAGGGCAACTACTGTCCTTTTTAGATGCCAATAGCCTGAAAAATTATTTGGGATTGGGGGGGGCGGGGATAAAAGAGAAAGGAAAATAAAAGAAGCACTGTTTCAAGCCCAAGCAACAAAACTCTTAAGACAACCTTTAAAAGAGATTAATAAATTATGTGATTACATCTGCATTACAACCACATCTGCATAATTCAAGAAGTGGTAAAAGTCAGTTTTCCTTCAGTGACAAGCAGAGATGCATCTTAGGAATGCATCAGATTGGGAAAGAGTTCTCCAACAGCTGGAGCAGGTGTTCACAGGGGTTTATGCTACAGAACTACATGTATTTTGGAATACAAACAAAGTGTAAGTAAAATACAAAAATTTGATTAAAAAATAAATCTCATCTTTATTTTTCACTGTAAATCAAAGACTATCTTAAATAAAGCACTAGACTTCCACTTCTCTCTCCAATCAAAAGGAAAATTGAAAAGGATGTACAATCACTAACCTGTTGAGTCATGTGGATGCTGGGAACTTTCCCATCTGAAGATCGTGTAACAGGCAGTGGAGGGACCAGATCAGTTTTGACACTGGAATTATGATATCACAAAATGGATGTTGCTTTAATGAGGTAAACTATAACTGTGCAGAGGAAGAACAATGAAACTGATACAGACTGCTCTATTGATCTGAAGGCCTTCTATCACCTGACTTAGGACATCTGAAAGCTGTCATGCTGATCCTCTGTGGGCACCTTCAGGGCATAGCCCATCCCATTCGGGTCTTTTCCTGGTCTTTGGAAGGAGCCCAAATTGATACAACATCATTGAATAACAGAATGGTTTGGTTTTGGAGGGACCATAAACATCCTCCAGTTCCACCTCCTGTTATAGGCCTAGATACCTTCCACTATCCCAGGTTGCTCAGAGTTCCCTCCAGCCTGGTCTTGGGCACTTCTAGGGATGGGGCAGCCACAGGTGCTCTGGGCAACCTCTGCCAGGGCCCAGCCACCCTCATGGCAAAGACAAGTCTCACATGAAATCACGGGTGTGCCGCACCTCCTTCAGGGTGCTATCCAGCTAAAACTAGCCTTCCAGGTGGGGACTGCTTTTCATGTTTTTATGGCTTGCTGCAACTGAGAATGGGGCTATTGCTTTTCCATTCATCAGTACTCTTCAGCCTTCTAGGGAAGACTGATCCACCGGTTGATGAAGGGGGTTGTACTAGAGTTCCTGTGAAAAAAATTACAGGTCTTACACTGATAACATCTTAACTCTATCAAGGATGAAGTTACTTGGAAAGTAACCCACAGACTCTCCTCCCCTAAGCAGCTTTATGACCTACCACTAAAGATCAATACAGGTTTACTTTAGCCTTTTCAGTTTTTCTTCCTTTCAAATGGATCAAGAAAACCACTGTGGCTGAGAACAGACCATAAATGTTTTTGGAGTTGTTTCCTTCATTTTTAGCTCTGAAGACATACTATTCAGGGGGTTGCCTGAATCCTGTGCCACCAACAAGCCACATTTATGCAGCTTCTTACCACCATGACCTCTGTCAACTTTTGGGCTGCACTAGACTAGTTCAGTGCTAATAACCATGTTCACATACTTCACTTCAGACAGGACAGATCTCTCCCCATCGGAGCACTGGGACCGCCGGTACTGCCGGTAGCTGCGAGGGGAGTGCGAGTGCCGGATGCGGATGGGGTCGCCTTGAGTCCTGAGAGAGACACAGAATTCACACCAGGGTTTGGTAAACCAGATCTTTGGCACAGAACACAAATTCAGCTGCAGACTGAGTCTTCACATTTCGTACTGAAGTATAACAGACAGCTTCTTCTTGCACTGGCTGAATTTAAAGGGCTGATGCTTCTTTTCAGAAGTCTGCATTTGGAATTCAATGCTTTAAGAGAGCAGAGGTCACAAACTGACATGCTCATATTTGAGAATGGAACTTTAATGAAGAATGCATTAATTTATATGTCCTTAACATCAGCCTTTCCTGCCTAGTGGTGTTTGGAAGTACATTATAATGCAACCCAGGATCCCATTTGTGCTTGCACTGACACTTGGAATCCCAAATGGGCAATTATTGCAGTGAAATGGATGTTGGTTCTTAAGGAAATAGGTATGCCCTGGCAGCTGCCCATGACAACCCAAGGAAGGGGTTGCAGAGATTAAAGAGTGCCTTGGATGATTAGACTATTTAAAACAAAGAAGAAGTTTATGAAAAAAATATTTTCTTGTTTGCATTCACTTCTTTCTGGTACTGTAGTTTATAATATAAGTTTAAAAGTTAGCATAGGGAGACATACAGAACATACAGACGCGTTCATGAGTGTGTGGGATAGATTAGGAGAGATTAAGATGGGGTTTTTTTCTTAGTTTGAAAAGTAAAAATATTTGATTTAAGATGATTAAGTATCCCCACCCAACCCATCCTAGGGGAGTATTTGGAATAGATATGAGCTTATATATTGTATGTAAATCCATTCCTATTTCAGTAGGACACATTTCACAGTTAAATAAGAAAAGTGGGCTTTTATATTCACAAAAAATAAATTCTGACCAAACTCACTCTACTTTAGTGTATGGAATTTCTTTCAATTGCTCCTCAGATAGGCCAGATGGATCCACAAGCTCCTTCCTATAAAGGATTAGGAAAAGTAAAAAATGTAACATTAACTGTGAAGTGCAAAAATTTTTATTATATTTGGCTAAAAAGATTTACTAAAACAAGCTGTTGTCAGCCCTGAAGCTATCTTGACATCAAAATAGGACACTTACTTTGAAATAAGTATAACTTCACCTTGATTGCTTCAACTGCATGTCTCATCCTGTTCCACCTTCTTCTCACCTCCCTGCAAGTCTGATCTTGTTGCTTCACAATATCATGAATATTATGTGTGCTGAACAGTGAACACGCTTTGGAATTGCTAAATATTTTCCTAAGGGGTAATGGGGTGTCACACTAAAAGTGTCAATATTGATATTTTGGAAGCCACACAGGAATAAATACCTTAAATTATGTATTGTTCTTTAACAATTCATTTACATACGATGGTCATCTTTATTCAGCGCACTCAGTGACCTGCAGTATCTTCTGCATCTTAATATATACATAATTTACTGAAACTAAGTCAGTGTAGTGCCACAGTGGAGGGGATTTGAATAACTACATTAAAGGCAAACCAAGCATCTCTCAGACCCTACAAGGACCATACTTACTGAATATGTTTCCACAGTTCTTCTTTAGCTTGTACATCTGGGCTTCTCCTATAAATATCAACAAAGAAAACACAGGCTCAGCTGTGAAAACCATTGTCTGACCATGTTGCTGTCCAAATAACTTTTAACAGCACAGACCCTGCACAGAAATCATGATAAATATAATCCACCAGTGACTTCAATTTTAAGGTTTGTTATCTCAGAAAATTCATTAATTTCATCGCTGTATTTCAACCGAAAAGTCGTTCTTGAATGACAGGCCCTCAATCACAATTCCAGTTCCACCAGCCTTCAGCAAGAGTGTACATAAAATATAAACAACAGCAGAATTCCCCAAGCCAAATCACTGCCCAGTCGCTGCCAACATTTATCCCTCCAAGGACAATACGTTTTGGAATGACACTTCTGAAAAAGGCCCTCAGAAATGTCCTGTGGCCCACAGAGCCCTTGGTGGGCAGAAGGAAGCACAGGCCACAGATCAGTAATCCCAGCCATTACCCATGGATACCACTGGGAAAAACTGGAATGAAACAACTCCACTGCAATCACAGTGCAGCCTTTCTCTTTCTGATCATCTCCAAAAAGGTTTCTGCTTAATTTATAAATTTTTGGTGTCCAATACAAAAAAAAAAAAAAAGCAACAAACTAATCAAAATAGCAACTATGCCTACTTATGCACCTAAATATTTCAGCAAGTATTCAATTCACACACAAAGAATTTACTAGAAATGGTAATCTCCCTGTTGCAGACATAGAGATGGAGCAAAGCAAGCCTGAGGGGCAGATTTCGCATTTTCTACTAAATCACAGAATAGATGCTTCTAACTAGAACACCTTTATTTTTACATTTCTTTTGCTTCTCTATTGCAAGGTAAGTGCAAAACCACCACTGTTGTTTAAACTGCACTTGGAATTCACCCAAACCCATTCAGAGGAATAGATAAGTAAAGATTTTAGACAGCGGCAAGGACTTGTATGGACGGATCTGGTAACTCTTTTCCTTGTCATTATATAAGCTCAGTGTCAACAGCTAGACTGTTCCACACTATCTAAGATGTGAGGGATGCAACTTTTAGACACATATAGCACACATAAACACGCCCAAAGTTTCTTAAATACTGTCTTACACCATCAGGTCATACAGCCTGATTTTTTTTCTCAAGGCAAAAAGGCCTAACATATTCAAAGATGCTTTAGGAGGGATATTATCCAAATTTAAATGCAAATCAAGGAGGACAGCAGAGATCTTCATTTTTACCATGTTTGGCTTATCAGCCTAGGAATAATGTTCAGAGACATCTATATTGCAGTAAACACTATACAGCTGATGTAAAGGTGGAATATTTTGGAATGGTAGTGTTTTGGGATGTTTTTTAGATTTTATAGGAGCAGAAGTACTAGGAGATACTACTTAACTGGTTTATAAACACCAGAGAAGGACCAAAGGATGAAAAACAACCTAGCATTTGTGTTTCCCTAGTAGGGCTAAAATTAATTAATCCATAACCACCTCAGGCTCCAAGACTTTCCAGGCAGGATAATTCCCATCCTTGACAAACTGCTGTCCATTCCAGCTCCTCAGGTTCTCATGATGGCAACAGCTACAGCATGGGTGGTTCACAGTCCATTTGTTGTCTGTGTTCAGAGCTTTTTAAATATTTTTGTGTTTCTGTTTATTATAATGCATTAAGTTTTCTCTGATTTTCACTTCTATCTGTGCCTTCTGCTCTCTGTGACCAGCTTCAGGTATTTTGCTCTGTGATCTCTGAAATTTTCCCCTCTTCCATCCCTGCAATTACACTAATAATAAAGACTTTGCTGTACAATACAATTTAGCAGTATGGCATCCCATGGAAAAAAAAAGGGCTAAGTACAATACTCCTAATACTCCTTCACTCTTCTTGCATTTACTTCACTTTATTGCATCTGTCCATGCTGCTTTTAACTCCCTGATGCACTAAATTCAGTGGCATTTAATAGCCTTTTTCACCCCTCAGTTTTGAACTGATTTCTGCCCCCACGTAGCTTTCTGCTCACAAAATAGCAGCTGCAAACCCTGCAATCACCCTGGGGCTGGAAAGATAGGCATCCTCTTCTGAGGCTGAATAATCAGACAGCAGGGAATGTGAAAGCTCCCTGGAAAATGCCAGCTTCTCCAGGGAGGCTTTGTCATGCTTACAAGCCCTAGTTTGCCGAGGAAGCAAAGCCCCAAGGTTGCTCCCTAACCCAGGCACCACACAAAGCAGGGTATTGTGCACACCACTGACCCATTTGATCAGCTCATGGCTTTTACTTATTCACGGAAATACAGCAGTTCAGGACCTGGCCTTAAGAATCAAGTATCACAAAGCATCATGTAAAGCCTCATCAACAGTAAGAAATATTAATTGTGGGGCAGCCTGGAAAGAGAATGGTTAAATAAGAAGACGTCGTCATTTCTCCACTTTCTAGGAACTGTGCTTCCTGCTTTCTGTGACCGGCTCCAGGTATTTTGCTCTGTGATCTCTGCCACTTTCCTTCTTTCCATCCCTGCAATTACACTAATAATAAATACTTTCCTGTAAAATACCAATTTAGCAGTATGGCATACCATGGGAAAAAAAAAAGAAAAATGGGCTAAATACAATGATTCCTCAGACCAAACTTCCCTTAGACCTCACATCCTGCAACTAGTTATTTTCCATCTGTTTAAGAAGTGTTACCATACTGGGATAACCTTACAGCATTTATTTAGGTTAGCTCCCCACCAAAGAATATAAAGAAATATGATGCAGATAAAGTAACTTAATTAAGGCATTTTCTTTCCATAGGCCTGTTCCCCCTTCCTTTGAAAGTAAAACGACAGAAAGCTTACAAAAAGAAAAGTGAAATGTAAGATGAAATGCAGGTATTGCATATACTGCATGGGACATCCGTGTTGGTATGGTTCTTAAGGGCCCACAACAAAGCAATTCTTCTGTTAAATCTTTAAAGTCAGATCACAATTCCTCTTTTACTTTGTTTTCATCTTTTTACTGTGAATTTTTTTTAAACTCACTGGTTTGATATTTAGGACTCAGACTGTCCTGTCTCAGTATCTGAATCAATACCTTCTGGATAATTTGCATGCTAATCAGTTTCTCTAATGCACAAGAAACCTAATGGGACTTCCCAGTAAGTGATGAATCTCATGGGAGATTTTGGGTTATTTTTTATTTCATTTGCACAAGCTGGAACAGCTCTACACATTAATAAGGTCTACATTATTTTTTGTGCCTGCATCTGCACCCTTATTAATATTTCAGTTTGAGTCACAAATGGTAAATTTAAATAGCCATGGAATTTTATGGCCATTCTTCTTAATTAGAAAAAGCCCTTTGGCTACACAGATGTTTTACATGAACTCTTGAAAATAAACCCTGTGGAACTAGAATTGGGAGCTCTCTGCATTTGTTTATTCCGTGAGGAAAAAGAAAGGTCAAATTCCTGTCAAATACTTTTATTCCCAAGTCCAAGGAGACACTACCTTGCCACCACGAATGATTAATATTACTCATTATCAAGCAAATTAAATGCACTATGCCAGGCACAGTAACAAACATTTCAGACACTACTTCACATTTCCAAAGGGAAGCTCCATTTAAAAATGCAACAATGGACTTACTGTGAAAGAATTACCCGTTCTACTAAATTTAACGGTTTGTATCAATTTTTGAATGGGCACCTTGAAATGACCATTTGACAACATTTAAAACCAAAACAACCATAACCTATGGAATTATGTTTCCTTTTCGTCTGAACCTTATCCAGTCAAGTAAACAAACAGCTGAGCCAAACTAAATGAAATACATTCTCTTATAATGTACTACATGTTACAGTAAAATGCCTTTTACAAATTTATTTTCAAAAATTAGTTTGGGCTTATTTCATTGTGGGTTTGTTTGGTTTTGTGGATTTTTTTTTTTAACCTGGAGAGTAGGATAAAAAGGAGAAACTCATGAATAACTAAAAGAATAGCAAAAAGAAATGAGATGCCTTCCAAAATCTTCAGGACTTCTTCATTTCTTTGCTTCCTCTTGGACCTTTTCTTTCTAAGTTAGATTAGCTAGCTTAACATCTATGTGGTTTTGCTATAAGTAGTTTAAATGAAATATAACTCAGAATGTCACTGTGCTTGAAAATCAAAGCCATTTCATAAGTTAAGTTAACCACAAGAGGGAACCCGTGCAGTCCAAACAATGAGATTTACCTGGCCCGTGGGTAAAAAAGAAAAGCTGGCTACAAATTTAATGTAACCACTATTAACTGAGTACATTTCCTAGTTTACAGCACTTTCTGCATATAATAAACCAAAATCATATTAAATGAACTGTATTCACTGGATTCCATACAAGTAAGCTTTAATATTCCTAAAGTTTAGTAATATATCATTGTATAATTACACCTAATAACACAAGACTTCTGCACAGCTGAAAGTGAACAAGTCTGTACAAAGTCTGTTAAAGAAGGAATTCCAATATTTGGATCTTTAAAGGTAAATTCTGTTCCTCATAAAGAAATAAAACTCTGCACTGTAAAACTGGAGACAGCAGTGTTCTAGCAACATGGACAACTGAAGACAGAACTCAAGTGGATTTTAATGATGGAAACTTCAATGCTGACTATGATTTCAGTGATACCAAACACTGTGTCTCTGCCCCAAAAGCAGGCCGTTTTAGAAGAAAAAGATAAATTAAAGGAAATCAACATTTTCATTAGCTTGAGAAAATTAATTTCAAAAGCTGATAACTTCGCCATGTCAGAACAGGCTGCAAGCAGGAACAGCAGCGCCTGGCAGTACGGCTCCATCATGGAAATCCTGACATTGGGATGCAATATATCACTGACTGCTGCTTGTCAGGGATAATTTGACATGGAAACATGAGCAGCTGCTTTCATCTGAAACACCACTGCAGATATTATATGATTAAACAGGTGTGCGTGTATTCCATTACAACGTTTGCAGCTATCAAGTAAAATCTCAATGCCTCCACAGACATGCTGCCCAGAAAAGAGGAATCACTGTACTCATTACAGAACTCATGTTCAATGAGCCACAGAACCATCCTGGACTTCTTCCCAGGTGATGGACAGAGTTTCTCAGAAGCTTTGTTACAAAGTCCTGTCTTCGTTATTTGTGCCCTAAAATTCAAATCGCGAAAAAAAGGCAATTTGACCACAAAGACAAATCTGCTAATGTGGGAGTATGCCAGATGAAAATCTCTGCTCCTCAGCAGCGGAGAGCCACCGCCACACTGGAGATATTCCTCCTGCTCTTTAACACGATTCAACAGCCTTAATTTACACATCAAAGGGTTCAAGGGTTACGTACGATCGAGATCTGTGCCTGGATCGCCGGTAGTTTGGATCTGCCTGGGTTTTCCCCTTCTGCCGCCGCAGCACAGCTTCCCACTGAGGAGCCAAGTCAACCATATCATTCTCCTGCCGCAATCTGCAAAAGAGGTACCAAGAGTTTAGTCTGAGGGCTCTCAGGGCAGGATGCTCTGAGAAGCAATGGGGTATTTCCACCCCCACCCTCCAGAAAACCTGCTCCTGCAATGCTGTATTTAACCTTCAATTTCGCTAAATTTTAACTAATACTCCCAGACTGCATTAGTGTAAGAACTATATAAAAAAACCCCTGCTGATTTGTTATTTAGAAACAGCATGAGCCAAAAATGTAACAATCAATGCCTTTAAGGACAAACCCACAATTTGCATTCTTCTTCCCAGTCCAGGCGAACATCTGGAATTTTTTCCCTGTTTACATATTCCCCTCTACCTCATCTGCACCAAATGGGAGACACACATCATGCTACAAGGTTCTTCTACTACAACTTTCAGAAGCACTTTACTGCACTTTACTCATGCAACTTCCTAGGATCCAGGGAAAAATCCTCTCCGTAAGTCCCTACTCAGAAGAATCATCCGTTCATCTTAACCTGCAACAAAGCTCAGGATGCATGCAGATCTTCATGGCATTCCTGCACCGTCCCCTGAGGGTTTGGTCCCTGTCATGGCTTGTGTGGATCTAAATGACATGCTCTGCCTTTTATTCCTTCTTTTTAAAATCCATTAATTCATTGATGGAATGCATTACAGATTGAGCCAAATATCAAAATCCTGTCAACTCAGCACATTTGTTAGGAGGCTGCAGTGATTCCAAATGCCACAGCCCTCCAGGCAGATGCTTCCCACAGTTTTGAGGTTGCACATATGACTGCTGGGATGAAGTGCTAAGGTAGTGGAGCAAATGGATATGTTGGTCACAGCAGTGAATTTAAAATTCAGCAGGGATTTCAAAACATCCCTGGAAAATATCTCCCAAGTGTAGATTGCCTGATCAGATGGTAGGGCTGGGATACTGGAGAAACCAGGGGGGAAGACTGACAGGTACAACAAACAAAGAAGCCACCAGAGATAAAGGGATTACACTGGAGATGTAGGCAATGCAAAGTGTGTTGTTGTTGCTCTTCACTTCAGATGTACTTTTCTCTTTGAGTTTTGAATTGTATCAGGCTAAACCAGCTACACAGGCTTCTGCTTTTCCTTTAATCAGATCTTCTCTCACATGCATAATGAATTTTGAGCTCAATCCCCAACTACTGTAAACAGACAGAACTCTACCAAATGGTATGAAGCATCTGGAGAAGACTGCAACCTCAGGTTTTGATTTCTAAGCAAATCATTTTAAATCTGTAATCTGCTGACAGGTATTAACATAAACTTCTATCTAAGGATTTAGTAGAAAGACTCACACAGCAACAAGTAATGAGTTGTGATTTTCATCCCAAATAATCCAATTTGTGCAAACAGCAATCATCCCATATTGTATAGACACCACCAACTGCCTCCCACACACGGCAGCCACTTGCACAAAAATACTGAAAATCTAAATATATCAAGTTAGCATTGCAGCTATTAAAACAAGTGGTGTTAGCAAACTCAAAGTACTGTTGCACAACAGCAGAACTCTGCTAGATGGAGACATGAAGAACATGCATTTTGCAGTTGCAAAGAAAGGCAGTATACTCACATTTAACAAGGTAAAAGATGACCAAGGTATCATGATCTCTATATTAGATACATTATTTGAAGGCAATGTTCAAATTCTAATCATTTTAGGACAATTTTTTTAGGGTTTTGGTGACAGAAATGACAAAAAAAAATGCTGAAAGAAACTTAGCTCAAATCTTAATTTTCTATTTAAAGATACTTTTGAATAAAAACTGTTGCCCTTGCCCCAAAAGCCCATTACAGTTTTCCTTTCAAACTTTTCAGTGGCACAGGCTGCCCAGAGAGGTGGTGGCATCTCTATCCTTGGAGATACTGAAAAGCTGTGTGGGAATGGTTCTGGACTACCAGCTCTTGGTGGCCCTGCTGGAGCAGTGGTTGGACAGCCAAAGGTCCCTGCCAGCCTCAACCATTCAGTCACTCTCTAAATCTATCCGATGCATCTTCTAAGTGTAGCCAGGAAGGAAAGTATGCTTCAGTAGGCACTGCCTGCTCCTTTAATCTATTTTTATCTACACAATAAATTTTGGCCACAGCACTGAAAATGCCATTGCATTTCTTCTGTGATTGAAATATGCTCATCACAGGCTCTTCTTCACTTTCATATGAACATCTGCTTAGGAGAAAACATTTCTATAATGGAGTGAAACCTCAAAGATTGAGATCAGGTAAAAAGATCTTCCCCAAGATTTTTCTAGTTTTCTACCTTCAGAAGCTCTCATCTATGTTTCTGGTTTTCTCTGATAATTTGTTTTCTTCTGGCAAATAGTTCACAGTGATCTCTTGTCATGTGAACAATACAATACTACTCTAATGTGACCAGAAGCTGACTTCTTTGGTTAATGTGAATATTCAGTATTTTTTTTCAATAAAATAAACCACTTTTGTTTTTGGTTGTGTCAGGGACCTGATTACTGTACTGGGAAATAAATTGTATTAGTCTATGCAACAGCAGAAATTTGGGTAACAGCAGTTGCAAGCCTCATTATAATGCCCTATTTAACCCTGCTAGTGCTGGCCCATCTCTGAAAACAGGAAAGCTGCTCAGAGCCTCTGACCTTCCAGCTTGTTATGTTCCTGCTATGGCTGCTAACAAAATGCAGAAATTCATTATGACTGGTTGTTTTCCTGCACCTGCTCACAAGGAACAAGTCTTAGACTTCTAGCTCATTTAGTATTTGTTTAATCTAACACTGATAATGATCTTTTTTCTGGTCAGATTTCAAGTGATCACCTAAGAACAACAGATGCTCAAACATTAACATTTTTGTTGCATCTTCCATTTCTGAAAACGTGAAAAACTTAGAAACAAGAAAAAAAAATGGATCTTTTTTTCTTTTTATTTTAATTTTTTTTTTCCATTAAGTGAGGAAGTGTGGGTAAAAGCCCTTTCATTCTTCAAAAAATGATAGGCAGTACTTAATCCTTCTTACAGTTCAGTCTTTATATTGCCAGGAGTTCTTAAAAACATTCTTGTGGTCAGTCTCTAATTTCTTTCACTTGCTTGTGGATCTCCCTGCAGAAGGAGTTTCACAAGAGGGAAAAAACCTGGCAAGAGTGTTCTGGGAGAAAGGGATACAAAATACCATGTACTGCTAATCACTGAAACTACACTCAGCATGTCATTTAAACTTCAGCTAGAAAATAAACCTTCCAGGCACACTAGGTTATTGTTAGCCAAGTACCCTACAAGACTGTGCTCTGATTTAGGTAAGCTTCAAAGAAAACTCATGTCTCAGATGTGCTTTATGCCATCCCATGTGAGTGTCACAATGGTTTTTAATATTTCTTTAACTACTGCAAGTCATACTGAAAATGTAATTATACTGCATACTCCTGCTGCACTATCTAGCATGCAATTTCTCAGACCTTCCAGAGATCTGGAAATCATTTATCACTGAATATAAGACATGAAGATATGATGGCAGCTCATGCAGACAGTAACTTAGAAACTTCGCCTTTAAACAGTTCCTCTTTTGTCTAGTTACACTTCTCTTGCATTGTGTTTATGCAATATGAGGAAATCCTATGTGCTTTTAAAAAGTGTATTTTCAGAAATACCTCCAGGATGTCGTGATCTCCAGTGCAACATAAAATACACAGCTTTGAAGAGAATTTATAGGAAATCAGTAGTTATGTCATCTTTTTCATACCAGCAACAAGATAAATAGAATATATAATAGAGAACTTGTTAGCATCACTTGATATGAACTATTGCTGTCCTATTAAAACTTGATGCTGTACACATTTTAGGTTTGGGCCCATACCTGACATTTTGGAAAACAAAATCTTTATACAGTTAAATACATGAATTTAAAAACAACATTGAGATTCATAGCCACTAAAAATATTTTTACCTCTCAACACCTTATTTTCTGCTTGAAAAAATCTGCACTTGAATTTGTCAGGTAAAAGTATATGCTGAGAATATCATTATCAAGATATTATCCACTTCATTTGCATTTATATATATAAATGTATAAATGCATTTATTTGCATTTATACAAGTCTTTTGTACATGTGCCCTGTACTTGATCTTGTGGTTCATTACTGAGCTCTTCCCAAGGAACAGGAGAGCAGGAATTCATTGCATAATGATGTATTCTGGCAATTATCACTCTTCTTATTCAGAAAAGGGTCTTCAGCTGCCTCAGGAGAACTCTATTCACATAAAATATGTTAAATCCATTTTTACTGTGTTTATCTGAGAAAAGTCCATCTCCATTTGTGTGTTTAACGTCTTCATAAAGACACGAAATTCTTCATGTATTCCTGTCTAAAATATTTAATATATTGTCACCTGTTTCTCTTCTTCCGATGCTCTCTGTTGGAATTTTCGGATTCACTGCCACTGCTGGTGTTACAACGGGACCGTGACCTGGAGAAGAGAAAAGCAACATCTCAGGATGAATGTATTTACTAACACCAAAATTACTGCAGTGCTAAATGAAGAAAGAACAACACAGTAAAGACATTACTCAGAAAACCAGAATTAAAAGACTCTGGAGTGCTTGGCTACACCTGAAAGTTATATTATCTTTTTCTTATTAATTGATTGGGAAGAACAGCTCCAAAAGTAGTGCACCCAGACTGTAGTATCAGGTAAGTGCTGTTTTCATTTTAATAATTTCACTGTTTCATATATTTTTAAAATTTTTTATTATTTTATTGTTCAGCATTCTTTTTGTAAATGCCACATCAATTTGCTTCTTGAAGTTGTGAAATGTTTCATCTCTAATCTGTATGGCTTTATTCTTCTTGCAGATTCTGGTACACCCAGCAGAAATTACTCAGAACTCTGTGTTTGCAGGCAAAACAAAATGCTCACAGGTCTATGTATTCTATTCCCTTCAACTGTGTAAGTTCTTAAGTCCTCAGTCGATGGAGTCTGTTCTCCTCTCTATGCTAAATTAGAAAATCATTTGTTCTAATGTCTCCCACTCAAACAAAAATGTGTTAGAAGAACAGGACAGCTAAAGTCTAGAAAATCAGTTCAACCCAGCTTGTCTGAAGGGAATGGCAGCATGGAAGAAACACTAGTAGCACTAGGATTCTGCTGCTCTGTATGGAAAAAAGAAGGCTGTGCTCCCTACAGGCAAACTCCTCTCTACTAACTGAGACCCTTAAATCTGTGACTGCACTTTGGAGAACACAGACCAGATTGCAGGGCTTTGGCCCTCGAATCCAGGACTCTGCCACTCTACCACTGGCTAAAGCTGGCACTCTCATAACAGTCTGGTTTGGACTATTTGCTCATTAGTATGAGGATGGCTTGGGAATGGTTGGATTTGATGATCTGGAAAAGGTCCTTCCCACCCTGAACATTTCTGTGATTCCAAAGACAGACATGTTTCTCTGCTGTACCGACAGCCCAGCTGATTAATGAGGAAAGCTGGCTGATGTTTACAGGAGCTGGTCTACAAGGATTTAGGCTGTCTGAGTTGGAATCAGTGATGGTTTTGCTTCAATGGAAAACAGAATTTTTCTTCTGAGGTCTCTGGCCACGAAATAGGACCTATAAGGGGATAACTCCTGATGATGCTGGTAGAGATACATATTTTCTTATGCCTCCTGGGTTTTCTTTCACTCTTAGTTGACATTTCTAAGAGGGCAGATTTGTTGAACTACACCTCAAACAAGCCAAGGAGACAAAGCAGTTCCTTAGGTGTGAGTAACAGGTAAGGGGAAGCATTTAATGACAATATAGGAAGTTCCTGACTAGCACCTGCTCAGTGCATATTCTAATGGTTTAGGAAGAAGAGCCCAAACAGGATGAGAGAAGATTGTTCCCAGGGAACAGCACGGATGCAGCATGAAGCTGTTCTATCTGCTCAGGCACACATCATTCTGCTTTCTGGAGGACTAGGACTAAACGACCAGGACACTGTTACAGATGTCACTCAGACACACCTGAGAGCCTCATGAAATTCTCCATAATACCAGTGAATTATAGTTGCCTCCAACAAATTGCTGAGGCTTTAAATCCCTTGGTCTATGGAGTCTGTTCTCCCCTCTCTTCCAAATTAGGAAATCATTAACTCAAATAGCTCCCATCCAAATAGAAATGTCTTAGAATAATAGGACAGCTAAAGTCTAGGAAAATCAGTTTAACCCAGCTTGCCTGAAGGAAATAAATTTGGTAAAATGAAATTTCCCCCAGAGAAGGAGCTTCTCCCTGTTGGAAAAGATACCAAGTTTAATTTTTTTCCCAATTTTATAGCTTTAGTCAGGTTTGTTCACCTTTGCCCTGGGGGAAGGAACTGAAGTTTTTTTCAGGGCATTGTTCCACTAGGCAAGGCCTGATGAACTTAACATCTTAACAGAGTGGGAGTAGCACAGAAGAAACACAAAAGATAACAACCATCAACAACCATTAATGACCATCAACTCTAAATATCAACCCTGGCATGGTCAGAGACACCAGGTCTGGGAAAGGAAAGATAGGAATGAGGACCAAATTAGCATTGGAAGAAAACAAATTCATATCCAAAAGAAAACCAAATACTGGGAACTACATAACTTGAAACCAATGAACATTGAACCAATTAATCTCTATGGGTTTTGACTGTATAAAGTTAGTGAAAAGTCTGGTAAAATACATGCGTAATGGAATTATTTCCTCTGCACACTGAGGCTATGTGAGGATGAAATTATTTCTGTTGTTCTGTGGACATCCTGGTCAGAACAACACCCAGAATAAAGTAATGCCTTGATTCTCTAATACTAAAAATTTTGTTGGAGGGTTTTTTGTTTTTCCCACAGTTTCAGTGACATCATCATCCCCAAACTTCATAATTTAAAGCCAGGTTAGCTGTGCTGCCAGCTAAAAATACACTTTTCAGGGTGAAGCTCAAAGTGGGAATAAAAATTATGTGTGTTAATACAGAAAACTGTAATCCCAAAGGAAGAAGGAAGATTAAAAGATTATGTCAAAAAGAGTCACTCATGCACAATGGAAGAGTGAAGAGCAATAAAAATGCTCTAGAATTGCAGGAGACTTATTAACACAGCCAAAAGGATACCCTTCCCCAGCCCAGTCTTATCAGATGTTTAATAAATATACCACTAACATCAACATCAATAAGTTGTCTGAGCAACACTTTTCTTTCACACTTCCAGGTCATTAACATGACTCTTCTACATTTTTCGGTATGACAAGAAGTTTTTTCATGTGATTTAAGTAATTTATATCATAAGGTACCAAAACAGCCAAAAATCACAGTATGGCAGGCAAAGGATAAGATAAAACATCCAAATTGATCAAACTCAAGATGAGCCTTTCTCTAACTTTTCAGGAATGAAAATCTGATTCACCTTTTGGATATTGCTCATTGAATTACCTGGTGTTTCTTGTCAGGAAAGCATTTGTGGGGAGACAGAAGGACTCCTGAGCTGTCAGCTGAGTGGCAGCTGCTCATGCTTGTTTGTCAGAATATTATCTTTCACTGAATATTAACTATCATCTTTTATTAAAACGAATAAAATACCAAAAATTGGTAGGAAAAATATAGTTTTCTAAATCGGGTGCAAGAATACATGAGATCATCCCTATCTCTAACAATTTTAAGGTATCTTTTGTCCTTTATTCCCCTGTTTTCCTTGTCATGCAATATATTTGATATTTTGCAGGTAGAATACATATATACTCTGGCATAAGGAGCCAGAAAGAAGTCATAGTCAATTTTACAAGAGACACAACAAATACAGCCTAGGATGGGGCTTGGAGGGCTGAGGAAAGCTCACATTCTGGCACAGTCTTTTTCTGGGTAAAATGAGAGGAGAATAGCCAAATTGTGAGGAAGTGGAGAAGGTCTTTTGCAATGTACAATAACAAACACGTGGTAAGAGGTCCCTTCTGAGCCCTGAGGTTTTCCACCTGAGATGCTTAACTAAATCTTTCCAGTTTTATGTGCTGGACATCTATCACAAGATTACCACTGGCAGCTTGTAATGTTGACATCCTTCCAAAAAACATTCTGCTATCTCATAATAAGTACAAAGTGCATAAGCACTTTCTCTGGCTTCCTGTGATTGTCCTGAGATGTTTGTATCTCTGCCAGAGTTCCTTTCCCGTGCTGCTGCAGTGATTCAGATCCTGGGAGTGCCTCATCGCCTTCCCAAGCTCCAGGAGCCCTCTGACACTGAAATGCACTCCACTGTCTCCTTATTCCAGCAGTGCAAGCAGGAGCACAGGAGCAAGGAGGAGCACTAAACAGAGTCATGACAAGCTGATGTGGCAAAAATCTGTCAAAAGGTGAGGTTGTTGAAGGTCACAACCAAATTCACACCTGCATTTTATTTGAAATGTAAAAACTAGTCAAGTCTGAAATGGGAGATGGGGGCAGGCAGAAGAAGCTTAAGAAAAAATCGACAAAAAATGTACAAGACAGCAAGAGGACCATCAGGAGTTACATATGCCTTCGCACTTACCTCTGGCAGGACAATTCATCTCACATGATAGCACACTTGCTTGCAAAACAGATTAATTAAAAGTGAGTAGGGAGGCTGGAGAAGTAAAAACAAATCTGCAGATACAGAATCCAAAAGCTAGAAGTTCTGGAACTGACTTTCAAGTTGCAGATAAGCCCTTAGGAAATTTTCACAAGCTGCTTCTGACATGGGGTAGTAACAATGTGCTGCAAGACTCTGCTGTGATGAGGCTACACCACAGAGCATTTAAGCAAAAGATATGAAATAAAAAATAAAAAGGTCATAACACAACAAACCTTTTAGACATTTAGGAAGATGAGGCAGAAAAAGGAAGGAAGAGAATGCAGTGAAGAAAAACATGACCAGTACCTTCAGTATCATTTCATAGGTGCTATAGATCATATATTTACCTTCTCCTTTGCTTTAAATCTGAATCTTCACCACTGTTTTGATTTTTCCTGTAACATTAAGGAAGTTTTAATGAAGTGTCACAGAGTGACTTATTACAAATACACAGAACTACCTATAAAAATCCCAAAGGGTTTTAGTTTTTTGATGGATTTCTTTTTGCCAGTATGATGTCAGGCAGAGAAAACAGGGCATGTGCTTGTTTTAAACCCTTCAGGACATCTTTACAATAAGCTTTGAAGGCATGATTCCATTCAAGCAAATGCAAACCTTGCAAACCCTTGACTTGCAAAATTAACCAGAGCATTCTGCTCTTTAGAGTTTCCTGCTGTTTCCAACATAGCAGAATGTGGTGGTTTCCTCTTAACTCCAGTAAAGGGTGCATAAACAGCACAGCTATTGTTATTAACTGTTGGAAAAGGAAAGTGCATGAATAAAACCAAGACTCAGGAAGGCATAATTAAGTTAAAATCTACCTACCATTGTCAGTCTTCACAGTCTCACATATGAGATAAGACTTTAAAAAAATTTTGTTCATGTGGTAGCTCAAGAGAAAATTTGCTATTGGCATGACTGTGCACTGACTAGATCAGCCCAATGCAAATCCCAGGTGATAAAACAATTTCCTGCCGCACAGTGCACAAACACTTTCCTTGATATGAGAGATCTTTGCATTGCACATCTCTACTCTTTTGTTTTTACAAAGCCAAAAGAGCCCTTCTAACAACGAGGCTAGCAATGCACCAGAAAAACTGTGCTGGTTTTGACTGCAGTGGAGTTAGTTTTCTTCACAGTGGCAGGCATGGGGCTGTAATTTGGGGTTGTGCTGAACACAGGGTTGACAATATAGAAATGCTTTTGTTATTGCCGAGCAGGGACTGCACAGAGCCAAGGCCACACTGGGGAGGAGGCTGGTGGTGCCCGGGAGGCTGGGAGGGGACACAGCCAGGACAGGTGACCCCAAAGTGACCAAAGGGATATTCCAGACCTTGTGGCATCAGGCTCTGTGTATAAAGTGGGGGAAGAAGGAGGAAGGAGGGAATGTTTGGACTGACGGTGTTTGTCCTCTCAGGTCACCCTTAGTGTGATGGGCTGTGTGTGCTCTGCTGGAAATGGCTGAACATCTGCTTAGCAATGGGAAGCAGGGGATTCATTCCTTGGTTTGCTTTGCTTGGGTGTGTGGCTTTTGCTCTGTTTCTCAACTCACAAGGTTTCTATCTCCTACCCTTCTGATTCTCTCCGTGCTGGCAGGGGAGTGAGTGAGGGGACTTGGCTGAGGTTAAAACATGACAAAACCCATTCAGGAAACACATTGCTGTTAGCACCTACAAGGGCTCTATCCAACAGAGCAAATAAACATAACTCTGTTGCCTGAGAGTTACACTGATTTCTTTGAGGTCACTAAGCATGCACTGTGGGTGAGTTTCTTCTCTGCTGTCCCAGACAGCTAATGGCAGATAAAAGGTCTGAAACAGTTCAGAAACCTGACAAGGATAAAAGCTCCACATGAAATTGGATTTCCTCACCAATATAGCTGCATTGTCAGAGACCCCTTTGCCAGCTCTGGCTTTGAAGGCCAAACAGGTACTCATTTCAGAGATGTCAGAAAGAGATGTAACTCTCAGGTGCTGGCTCCTGAGGCAGTTGTAGAAGACTGCAATGAATATGGCACAGTATCTGTGTTTGTTTATACTTGACAACAGATCACATCACCAGGCAGAGTGCCCCAGTGATGAAAACAGCTTCTCAGCAGGACAAATCATCCCAGGTAACACACAGTCTTCTCAATCCTCTATTGCTTCAGAATTGTCCCTGTAATTTGCTTTTTGGACATGTTCAAGGACACACAGCACAGAATCTCCACCCATTCTATTTTACTCCTCTAAGTCATTCCATTCAGTTTGTACCAATTGAAATTTTCACTAGTTGTATTTTTGCTGGCATCCTTTCTAATGCAAAGTGGTTCATATGTGGGGCTGTTGAAGACAGTTTTATGGCTCATTTGTGTAATCCTTGGGGCAGTTAAAATAAGGAAATGTACTTAAAACACCTCTTTGGAAGCTCAAAACAAGAAAGAAAATCCATCAGTGCTTTCATTCACCAGACAAAGAGCTCCAGTAACTAAAGGAATCTTGCCATGCCAATAATGCAACTTTTCACATTTTTAACATCATTTCCCACAATAGCACACAAGCAAACAACCTGACCAAAGCTTCCTTTCCAAAAACAGCTGTGGTGCTCTTGCTTGGGTGTTTTTTTTTAAATAGCAGGTAGGTTTTTTTTACTGGCCCCTGGAATATCCCCTTTCCCCGGACCCAGCTGTGCCTCCACGAGCTGAGCACTGAGCATGCAGGACCTCCAGTTTCTACACAGAAAAGCTGGCAATAGTTAATCCTGAGGCTCCTACCTCCTCCGAACTGGCTGCCCAGACTCATTCTCACTGCCACCAGATGGGTTCCTTCGGCGAGAGTAAGGAAACTTTGGTGATTTATTGCGGTCACTGGCAGAATTATACAGTCCACTAAGGTTAAAAAGGAAGAGCAAAGAGTCAGCTTTAAATTTTCCAGGGCAGTTAGGGCAGCTGAGATTCAGCTCACAAAAATGAACAGATCCATGCACGCACGCACACATTCATGTACAGGTGAGCATTCAGCTATGTGCACTTTTCTGGGTGTTAGTGCATGTTCTATGTAAATGCATATAGCACTGCTTTCTAGCAATAAATTCTTCACACTGAACCTTGAAATGTAGGACAGAGACCTCTTAGTGTTGCCAGGTCAACAACTCTAAGATTACAAAGTATGGATTTTAGCTCATACATATTCTTTTACCATAATAAATTTTCTGTGCTTTAGTATGGCGTATCCAACCCAGAGCTAGATATTCTTCCTGTTTTCCATGGATGTAAGTATGAACACTTCCCATGTTTTGTCATGACATTTGTCATCATCACAGAGCTGATGCTTGGGAACATGAAACAATTCTATCTCCATTTCTCTTCTGTACATCCACACAAACCTCTCTGCCAATGGTATGGAGGTGTTCCAAGCTCCAGCTTTCTTTCTGCTTTCCTAAAAGCCTCTGACCTTCAAATTTAATCCATTCTTCTTCATCTACCTCTGCACACAGCTGATTACAGCACTGCTCTGCAAAGGTGAAAAGTTCCCACAGCTCATCTCAATGAGAATTATTGAGAGCTGTGAAAGCCTCTGTGCAACATCCAGCCTTCTTATGTGCCTAAACCTGCATAGTGCTTTAGAAATAATAGTTTTGCAAAAACTCAATCCTACCATTGTTTGCCTTCTGCAAGATCAAACCTCCTGCTGTCCTGAGAGCAATTGAAACACTGGAGACAAAGTGACAAGCTGACACCACTTTTCTAAATATAACCAAAGAAAGGAGTGTAGCAAAAGAACATTTGCATGCTGCTTTGTTTCCACTCTAGAAACTACTGCTGTTTACAGAAGGAGCACAAGGGGTAAACCATCAGGGTACCCCAAATGACACATCAGGTATAGATCTGAATTGTCACAGAAAGGTAGGACCATTCTGGATTACACTGTACGTGCTGTCTGGTCCAGTAGCCTGTTTGCAACAGCAGCTGTTAATAGCCAGCAACAGGAAGCAAAACCCTGAAGGCAGCTCCCCAGTGTTCCCTGAGTCCCACACCATTCCCAGACCAGGGGACCTACTGAGCCAGCTGCTGCACCTCTGTCTCCACAAGCCCTTCAGGATTTTTGTTCCATGACTCATCCAGCTTCCCTCAGGAATTCACCTCCTTGCAAAGGAGGACCACAGGTCTCCCACTCCTCATGAGTCACTACTGACTGCCTTTTAAACCACTTTCAATACCTTCACCTGAAGAGCCTTAGTTCTTTTACTGGAAAAACAGAGTCCTGGTAGTTTCCTCTTTTCTCAGTATAACTCTTGATTTTCTATACATCATCCCCTGAAATTCCCTCTTTTCCATTCTGAAGGAAGATTCCTTTCTGCCTCTGCCCTTGCTCCTTGTACAGATTTACTGCAGAGCCTTTCACATTTTTGATCACCTTTGCTGCTTGTCTCAAAGCCTGTGCCTTTTCCTGAGAAACAGGAACACCAGAAGTGTGTCCAAAATGTGATCCACCAATTTATATAATGGCATAATTCTGTCCTCTTGCTTTACTAATAATTGCTAATTGTTTTTCTGATTGCTACACAGCTGATGTTTTCTTTGTTATCCATCATCATTTCATAGCACTTCATATTAACCAGAAATCTAGGGGTTTTTTTTCTCCTTATGTACCTCTCTTTACACTTTTTGACTCAACAGAATCTACCCATCTGTCACATTAAGAGTCTTTCTGCCACTTTTCACAAATTTCTCACTATCTTAAACAATTTTGTATCATCACCAAACTTTATTACCCCCTTTTCAAATTCTTTGACAAATATTCTAAATATCAGAGGTCTATGAACAGATCTCTGTAAAAAGCCACTGCTGACATTCAATCACTGTCTACCTTGTCTAACACATACTTTCTTAATTTTTAACTGTTTATTTATCCATGAAAGAACATATCTGCTTACATGCAATACATATACATTGCAAATCAAATAACTCATTAATATATTATATTAATAACCTTCAAACTTCTGCTGTGGTATGATATTTATTATTGCACAATACCTAAGACATCAAGTCATGCCTTACCTTTGTGGGCCATTTTCCTCCCACGGAGCGCTTGTTTTACTTCTTTGTGTTTCTGGACTGTTTTCATTTTTCATCTTTTTAAAGCTAAATAAGAGTGCAGACAAATACACATGTATATATATTTAAAAAAAAAAACCTACTCAAAACATTGTACACATAGTACACAGATCACATTTTCTTTTACGCTGACCACTTAAAATTTAATTTTAAAGACATACAGTTATTAGAGAGATCCACCCTGGCATACAGTTACTTATTTGTCATGTGAAAGAGGGAAAAGAGCTCCTATGTTGAAAAGTCACTCCCATAAAGAGCAAACATAAAGAGAAGAAGAAAGAAGGAAAAAAAAAAAAAAAAGAAAGAGAGAGAAAAATCATCTCTGCAACCTCATAACAGTGGCAGCACTAAGTCAGAAAAACAGGTAATCCTGTCTCCAAATAAACATAAGCAGGTACTTAAGCAAGAAGTCTAACAGTAGGGCAAACATACAGCATCAGCTCATAGTCTTCCATAATATGCAGTCAAAAGATTATTGAATCAGAGGCTTTACCTCCTTTTTATTTTACAAAGCTCTAAGTGAAACTTTTTTCCACGGGTTTACTTAAATACCTTGAGAACATTTTTTTAATTTTTGTCATAAATAGTGGCTAGTGGAGAATATTCCGGTATCTGGCTATGACATAAGCAATTATTTAATGTTATCTCAAAACTTCCGCCTGGTTCAAAACTTCAATCTCTTGTTCCTGTCTGTTTCTGTGATTATAAAAAGAAATAAAGAAAAACAAACATCTATGAACGATGGCTCCCTAAATCAAAAACTCCACCCCTTATTGGTTTTTTGCACATTTTTAACTGTCTAATCCCTTTTCCAAGTGAAAGAACCAGACTATTTAATCTCTCCCAGTACAGGAGTCACCACATACCTCAGGTTATCCTTATCGTATTTCTCTACCATCTTTCCAGGTGTACAGTACATACTTTAAAAAGGGAGCAACAAACTCAGGGGTGATGAAAACTATTCCAAGCATGACAGATCACAGGTTCATAGGTTCACAGAGTAGCATATCCTTCTCAGACCCTCCCCAGTAAAGCCTTGGGTTTTATTTTTGCCAGAAAGACATTTTTGTGAAAGAGCTGACTTCACTGACTGCTGCAAGGCAGAGTAACAGAAGAGTCACCTGGCTTGAGAGGTATGTCAGCATTTGTAACCAGTCTCCCACCATACCTATGGGGATAGGGGGGGGAAAGCAGTATGCTCCAATTCTCCCTTTATTCCTGTCATTCTCACATGTCATGTTTTACAGCTTCTGACCCATTAACACTCCCAGATAACTGCACTTCAAATGCTGGGAAGTGGCTCTTAGCTGAAGCACACCGCTGTCCAAAAGCTTGGCAGAGCTTTTCCTGCAGCACCATCTCTAGAGCTCTTTTCCTGCAGTGCACCTGCGACAGAGCAAGGCAGCCACACTGATTTCCACTAAGGTCATCAAGTACTACTGACAGCGACCCTGCACAGTCATTAATACACCATATAGTTAAAAAGTGCAACTCAAGCAGGATAAACAGAAGCTTTACAGTTGCTTACAGAGAGGAGGATATAAGCTGGGAGTTCTTTCCCCAGAGCAGGAGGTGACAGACTCAGCTTTATGAAGGAAACGTGGCTACTTAACTCACTAATCCACTTTTAACCTCAGCCTTTGGTTACTACAGGTCACTGAGTTAATCATTTAATTTTCACAGAGTGAACAAAATGCAAAGCTACAGTAAGTCAGCTACGTAAGGAAAAGAAATTAAATTACACCTTATCAGGTAAATAATTTTCTTAATACTGCACCCATTAATTATTGACTCATGGATGCATGCAATCTATTCCCAGGCTTAAAAATATATGCTTACTACAGACTGAGCAAGTAACCCACATAAATACATTTCTGTCCCACACTGCAGAAAGGAATTGATTAGCACAGCATACACTACTACCTAGGCTGAACTTAACTGTGAATTCTGTTTTCAAATCTTAAAAGGAGAAAGAAATTGTACCTGGAAGGTGAATTTAATGCATTAAATTCCCAAGTCATTATTCATTTTGAGCAGACACACACTTTACAGACAGAAAGCTAGACCATGGCAGCGCTTCAAATACCAGCAGTATCTCCAGGAATGCAGTTGCAAAAGGTACTCAGTTCATTCAAAGCATGTGAAAGAGTTAGGATGTGAATGTCAAGTGAGATCCATTGGAGGGTTTTTATGATTGGAGTTTATACCACTTACACAGAAGTGATTGACTACAGATCTCAACAGTGAATTAGATGTTAAATATGAAAACTCAGCTTGTGAACACTACTGAAAGATGCTCCGCAAGCATTACTAACAATTAATGCAAGAATTACACAGGATGGAGCAAACTTCCAAACCGTAAGTGCTACACAAATTTTGTGTGCTACCTCTCACATACATGATGCCTGGCAGACCCAAAAGGTGTTTTTCATGTGCAGATAGAGACACAGAGAAAAACAAATCAAATCCTAAATGGAAAACCAATTTCCAACACCTTTTTTTTTTTTCTGGAAGTGACTAACATTGTCTAAAACATGACTCAGTAAGAATCTGCCTGTGAACTGCTTTTAATCTGTCAAGGTTAATCTGTCAAGAAACTAAACTCAGTAACCTTGAAGCTGTTGTATTGAGAGCTACCTATTCTGGTTCTTAGTCTAAAACCTGTCTATCCATTTCTTTTTAACAGCTCATTGTTAAAAATTCTGTAGTAAAGGACTCCCATGCCTCCTAAAACAATGAGCTCTGTGCTGTGGAATAATGGTACCTTTTGTTTTATATCTTTCTTTCTCCTAACAAATCACAGAACAACACAATGGTGGGGCCATCAGGGTCCTCTGAATGTCATCTGGTCCAGCTGCCTGCTCCAGCAGGGTGACCCAGACTCAGTTGCCCAGAACTACTCCCAGACAGCTGGGGTATTATCTCAAAGGAAGGAGATGCCGCCACAATTATGGACAACCTTTGCCAGTGCTCAGTCATCTGCACAGGGAAAAATTTTTCCTGACATTCAGAGGGAATCTCACTGTGTTTCAGTGTGTGCCCACCAGGTCCTGTCAATGGGCACCACTGTAAAGAGCCTGGATCCATCCTCTTTGTGCCTTCCTTTCATGTATTTTTTAACCTCTGTATTCTTTTCTACTTAATAGTTGAGCTTCAGCATGATCAAGTGGCAATCATAAACTCTTTTAAACACACAGTTAGCATTATTTTCTAAGGGCTGGAATAGTGGATTCAATTAGGCAATAGAGAATACTATCCACCAAGTATTTGCAGTACATCTTTTAGATCCTTTTTCCGAGTTCAGTCCAGATAACTAGTTTGTGAAGCCAACAGCCTCAAAGCATAGGTAAGCCCAGTTAAGGGTTACTCAGTCAGAAAAAATACCCAGCTGTCAGGATTGCCAAGCATGCAGAGACAGATATCTAGGCAATTAAGCAAAAGTTAGGTACAGTGTTTTTGACTCATTCTTTTGTAAGATCACTCTTCTTCTGATTGGGGCACATAAATTCCACCTAAAATTAGAGGTGGGGATACAAACACATTTCTGAATCTGATCCTTACCTCTTCCTTTCAGATATGCTTAATAAGCAGAGATGTGCACTCCAACACTGATAAATTAGACACGGCAGACCACACAAGTCCAGGGGACCCCTGGCAATTCACTACTCCTACAGATCAGGAACAAACATGACTTGTACCTGATTTTTACTATAATTTGAACAGTGTAATGGGCACTCACTGCAAGATTAACAAACCTGCTGGAAGGGAGTCCATGCCCAGCCCCTCCCTGCCACACACCCCAGTCTTGCCCTGTTCAGAGACAGAAGGCGCATGACCTGAGGGCTCTGACAGCCAGCCCACAGCTCCCAGGGGACAGACTAATAGGACTTCACAGGACTACCCTGACCAGTGCACTTTGGGTTATTACCTGTTTTTTTCCTTTTTAAACCTGAGACTGTCTGCCTTCCCATTAACTTGTGCTGATTTATGGGTTTTCAAACCATGTGTCACCTGAAATCCCTGTTCCATACTGATTAGAAGATCAGGGTTTTATAAAAATAAATACTCGGCAACACTCTCTGACCTTTGTCAGCAGATGATCAGATGGTCCTGAACTCAAGGGCAGAATAAACTAATAGTAATGATTACTAAATATGTTCCTCTATCCAATGCATTGTATAATCTCTTAAAAGCTGTAAGGAAATGTGGGTCTACATACCTTTTTACTGGAGAAGGTGCAATAATTTTGGTAGTTCCTTCATTTTCCCCATTTGTTGTAATCTGGCTCATGTTCTTAGAACCTGGAAAAAAATAAAAAAGCCCAAAATAGTTGAATCCTGTAGCATAAATATTTGCACACCTACTCAGTATAATCACCTACAGGGCAGCATGAGAGATAAAAAGAGACACAAAATATCTTGCGCATGCTCATCTTGTTAGAGGTGCGTAAGGATCACACCTTTGTGTCTTAGCCTTATTTCTAGTTGTACCAGGACACATTAACATGAAGCACATTCATTACTCTTTCACATAAGACAGAGAAGTCTGAAGCAGTTGTTCTCCAAGAGATACTCTGCCACTGTCAACAGAAGGAAATTCCCTGCTCAGTCAGCAATGAGAATAAAGGTGTGAGGAGAAAACAGTTTGATTCCTGCTGATGCCATGATTTCAATTTCCATGCCATGCTGTTAATATCAATCTGTAATTTCCCTTCAGTTCACACATTGTGTTTCCACCTAATTGGCAATTTCAGACATTTCTTACAAAATTATTACCATCTATAGAAACCGATGTCAAGTAGAACAACAAAACAATATCATTATTGATGTAGACCTCCTCTAGACAGGATTCTGAGCATGCTCCTTGAAGATAATTAAATAGATTGAAGATTATAATATGATGTCCTCTGGACAAAATCAACAGCATCACAATGTTGTTAATATAGTAGTAAAAACCCCAAGCCATTTTGACTGGCTAAAACAAAAATGTGATGTCTTAATTTAAGCTGTGAAAAGATTTTGCATGGTAAGTTTTCCCCTCAGCCTCAGAGAAAAGATTTCTTCACAATCTCCTTCAACTTCCTATACCACCCCTTTGGCATACAAAGTCTCTGGACCCTACCCCAGTATAAATACTTGCAATTTTCTGATGCCTTTCTTTCTGCTCATCAATTGGTTCTCTTACAGATTAGATTTGCCAGTTATCTGCAGACATCAGCAAATACATGACTTTTTCAAACAAAGGAATTTATCTCAATACTTCACATATTCTTCTGTGAGGCACTTTTCAATTAAGTCACAGAAAGTCTTTGTCATTTAATGGAGTAATAAAAACTTGCGCTCCAAAACATCCCACAGCTGCCAGAAAAACAGTCAAGGGTCAGATGATATAGAAGTAATAGACACCTCCAGAAGTGATTGTTTGCTATGGTTGGTAATATCCTTACCATTCTGCAGACACCCAGTCACCTCTGGGTGTCAGGCCATGTTGGGTTAATCAGGAGTTTTCTGCCCACACCCACAGAAATTGTAATGATTGTCTCCAAGTATGTTCTACCTGGTGTGTCTTTCACTGACTACAGTACTGTTCTACCAGCTTATATCTCTGTATGATATAATTATCTAATATAAAAAAGCAGACTCCAAAAATACTGTCCAAACACTAACCCCATTGCAAAACTGAAGTATATTGGTGCTTCTTGCTTGCCAAGGCTACAGGCCTCTCAAAAATACCTTAAGCAGAAATCTTGACATCTCATTAGTGGCCAGTTTCCCTGGTTGTTTACATTTGGCTGGAAAAGGTACTCTCAGGATTGAGTGCACTGCACTGAACTTTTCCAATGAAGTGAATGCATACACTTAATTCCCCTTTACAGCTACATTAACGCTGATTTGTCCATTCAATTCAAGCCAACTATTACATTTTTAAAAACTCAAGTGTCCAAAACCATATCGGCCTGGCAAGTTAGTTAACTTGTCATGCCTGTTTCTTATCAGGTAAAGCCACTTCACTGACATTATCAGGAAGCAGTGTTTGTGTTTAAACCGAGTCATGAGAGCAGCAGATAGTGCAACCAAATGGAAAACATGCAGTAAGAGCTCATGCTTTGCATCCTGGGCTACTGTGAGCCACAAAAATCAATGGACTTTCATATGTCTACACCAGTACAGCCTACTCTGTGATAAGGGCTGTTTTTCTTAATAGTTTCTAAGCCTGTAGCCTCAAGAGTTTGTTCATCTCACGCCCCATGACTGAAATGCGGAAGCAGTCACACCCATCCTTTTACCAAACATTGGATTTTAAGTAAACTTTAAAGTATAAAGCTCGAAGTACATAAATTGGGAAACAGTTAAAATCACCTCAAGATTCATTCTCTCAAAAATCTCACTTTCAAATCCAATTTTACAATTGTCTGGGAAAATATTTTAAGTGGGCCAGACCAACACCTCTACCTATCACAGCTACCAGTAGGGCTGTGAGAGGCATCTGTGGCAAAATGTGATTGCTTAGGGAATATCACAATACAGGCAGTACTATAATTGTAATACACCCAGTTCTCTGCCTGGCTTCTAAACACTTATTTTACACAACAGTGTTTATACAACTACCCCACGTGCAAAGGCAGGGACAAACCAAGTCCTCAGCTACCAAACAACAAGAAACCCTAAGCAACATGTTTTCCACCTCTGAATAAACTCAGAATCACAGCAACAGGTGTGGTCACATCAATGTTTGTCCTGAGAGGATGTTCCCAAGGAGCTTTTCATGTTCAGCGCTCAGCCAAAAGAATAATGAACATTTTCACCGTAGGTGGTGAACGCTGAATATTATCAGTCAGCCCCTCAGACAGTATAACAGAACAACAAGAGATCTTGTTCCATGTTTGAGTTTATTATTTGCAAGTAGAGCAAAATGCAACTGTAATTCTCACTCACATGAAGGGGGCAAAACAAGCAAACAAATGAAGTTACTCTTATCTCACTCACAAGACTTGACAGAACAAAACAAACAAACTCTTTCTTTAAATGAACACCAACTTGAATATCAGCCTAAACACAGAGCAAAAAATCCCCTATGTGCTACTGTAAGAACACAGTCTAGATCTAATATAAAATCATAGCCATTAAAGTTCCCTGATACGGTTTTTGCACTAGCCCTAGAACAACTGAAATATGAAATGTATCAAACAAGTGACAAAACAGAGGTTACTACCTTTTAAACCACAGCATTCTGTATTCTAAGAAAATACTCTGCCATGATAAAGCCAAAAGGTCTGCACTGTTCATCCTGTCAGGGGAAGCAATCTACAGCAGTGGCTTGTATACGCAAGAAATAGTTTCTCTCTGTTGACAGTATCATCTCCTTCAATCTTGATGTTAAACCACAAATATTTTTACTGAAAACAGAAATAATATTTTCTGTCATTGTCTTGGCTGGCACATGCTCCAGCTCTTGACCCAGAGTTCACCAAGTGCATGCAGTCCTAAGGACTTCAGGGCACTTTAGTGGACCAATGAGACAAAGAAACATTATTGCTCAACTCTGCTAGAGATAACAACTAACCTCTATCTTCAGGTGACAGAAAAAATATATAAAAAGCACATACTATGTTTATAACACCCAAACATGTACACAAAAAGAAGCAACAAGGAGAAGGGTTTTATTTAGATGTCAGAGGTTAGAGGTTTTAGCACTTCATAGACACTTATCTGATGGAGGCAATGCCAGTATTATATGCTGCAGTCATTCACTGAGTTCTAGCTGTCCCCAAAGCCACTGCTGTGGCTGGTCCCCTCACTGGTACCAATAGATTTTAAAAATACTAAAAAAATCAAAATGGCTAATTGCAGAGAGTGCAAAAATGAAGCCTTTAGCACATCTCACTTTGCAGTCTTAAGAAAAGATAAAAAGGGAAAGCAGATGAGGAAAGATGCTGAACTCTGAAAAGGTGAAAGGAAGTTATTTCATACAAGCTATTTGTGAGCTGTTGTTGGATTTGGGGAGGTAAATGGAAACCTGACTTTTACCGAAAAGAATTAAACTATAAGACTTCATCTAGCTAGATCCTTATTAAAGGTGTATTTGACTGAAAATACCTTATGATATAATACATGTTAACTGAAATAACCTTGTTTAAAATGTTGGACAAGTAATATTTAGCCTTAGTATACTACATTACAAACAGAAAATGAAGAACAAAGAACTAGCCATCAATGATGACCATCTGCATAATGTCACTATGCAAAAGGAGTATTTAATTTAAGAAGAAATGCAATTTAATTTTCTCAAATATTTTAGTCTGGCAAACTTTTACATAACCTGTAAAACTTAGCACCAGGTAAATTTGCAAGATTAAAAATAGTCTACAAATAAAACCTACATTGGGATAATATATTGAAGTAAATGATGGTTAAAATATGCCAAATAGTCTTGATTCATTGTGTGAAATGGACTTTGTTACATCTAAGAACAACTTTAGGTAAAAAGAGGCAGATTTATTTAATGCAACAGACTATCATATGTTGCCTGACACAGCAAGGAGAAGCAGCATTAGCCTCCATTCTTCTTCTGAAATCTTGTTTAAATGGAGGAAGAGTATTCAATGTTTATCACTGTGAATAGCAAAGACAAAATTTTTTTAAAAAGGAGAAAATATGTTTATTTATAGGGCAAGATGGCATTTGAAAGACATAGCTCTCTTCCCTCAGCCCATATTTTGAGCTGGAAATTAAACAAATTAGTTTAACATTAATATCATCTAAGTTAATACATTTGTCCCAGTGATGTGACGGCACATTTGGAACACATGGGTAATCAATGAAGCTGAATTTGAAAAGAAAACGGATGATAGATATTACACAACTACATGTATGTAAAATGGTGAAAAAGCAGACGTTTTATTTTAAAGTGGGAGAAAGTGTTTAAATGCATCAAAATAGCAAACACATATTGCCCAGAGAATTCTGATTCCAATTACATCAACAGAAAAGTTTCAGTTTTACTTCATATTTCCAGCCAAAGAGACTGAAAACAAAATGAACAAACACAAACACATGCACAGCCTCGCAGCAACACAGACTGACCTCCTCTGCCTGGGCGAAGGCAAACATTATTTTAAACCAAGAGCTGAATTTTAGCTGACAAACAGCCACACAAATTTCCTGAAACAGAACCAGGGACTAATGAGGTAGGAAATGCTGTTTGGCTTGAACTGCTGCCCTAAGAACAGGACACTCCAGCTGAACAAAAATTTAAGTCATTAGGTTCAAGGGTCATTAGCTACTTGTCCTCTCAGACATCCACTTAAAACTGCACACACAATGAAATATATCAGAATCAGAAAGCAAAGCAATTCTTCTCTTTTTACACTAAATAAAATAAAATAAAAATTTAAAAAATGTTGTAAACTGCCTTTATTTTCCAAGGCTACACTTTTAATTATGTGACATTTCATAGAGCCACCACAGCTAAAAGGCAGAGTTTTGTTTCTAAAAGCACACCAGTTTTGTTTCTAAATCAAAAGACCACATTCAGGATAACCACTGGAGGTTTCCAGAGGTATGTATCTGCTCTCTTTTTAAAAATAGGTTCTCAAAATCTATAGTGGCATATTGAACGGCAATAAAAGAGAGATACTATTTACATTTTAAAGCCCAGACAAGTTTTTTCTCAAACAGCAAACACACACACACACACATGCATGCTTTACTCCAGGCACAAGTTTGACTCAAGTGTGTCTGCCTTGTTGTCATAGATGAAGCTAAGCAATACCCCATGTAATCATATGTAGACCTGGAGCTTAACATCTCTATTACCAAATTTCAGGAAGCATCCATTATCTAGGGCATGACTTCTGTGATCCTTAATCCTATCTCCTCTAACACCTGTGAAAACTTCCAGCTTGCCATGACAGCTTCCACATGCAGAACAGATTTCCAGCTCACACATCAGAAGCATGTTAAAATTGCACGGCACTAACTTCTGTTCCACTTAATATCAAAAAAAAGGGATACTGTCCTTGAAATGGGAAGAGGGTCCAAAAAGTGGCACCCTGGGTCAAACAGGCGAACAATGGGATACTAACCAAGACACACAGGTACAAAATTTGTTTGCAAGAGACAGGTCTCTAGAGGAAAAAAACATGTTCGCACTGCCTGTTTTCAAACTTCCCTTTCAACCTTTACATTAGACCTACACACATGAGGGCTTTTCCTCTTTAATCCACAGCAACTCTTTTCCCTTATCTGGAAAGCTGGAGGTTTCATATCCTGTTAACCTTAGATATAAATACTGACTGAAAGCAAAACACAGAATCCATTCCGAGAGAGCATCAAGGACACTGCAGCAGTCCTGAGTCACCTCATGATGACAAATAGAACCAAAAAAAGAAGACATCTGCCCCCAGGTCAGTAGAGAAGGACCTACCTGTCTGTTGTGCTCTTTTGGGGTAAGTCTTGCTGCGACTTCTTTCAATGCTCTGGTCAGGCCGCGGAAGCTGCACAGAGGGGTCTCTGGTCATTCGCAAAGATGTTTTTCCACTTCAAAACACAATAAAATCATGAGAAAACACTTGGGAAAGTTATCCAGCAGGATCCTTAGACTGAAAAAAAACATGCTGTTAACTTCTCATCCCACTTCTGAGTGGCACTACCCCGAATTTTTTTTTAATCAGTCACTGGCAAAATCATCAATAGATTGTGCCAACCACTCCTATATTTGGCATTTCCAAGTGGAGATATGCCACTAAAACAAAATGCTTTTTGTTAGGAATAGCTTAAGGTAGCATGACCTTTTCTAACCTAGAATATTTTAACATACGACTTTCTTAAGTAATATTATTTCTTCCTGAACTTTTTCTGCAAGTTTCCTCCCAGGAAAACATGTTTAATATTGTTTACACATATTTTATATTGTTCAGTTCCAGTCAGTCAGGGGCTACTCCTCTGGCATGTGAAATGACAGCCTAAAAGACTGCAAAACAAACTGCAATAAAGAACTCTCACTAGCACAGCCCCAGATGGCAACAAATTGAGTAAAAGTCTTGATTCTTGTTTACAGTAAGGTTTTCCTTCACTGCACCATTGAAGTAAATTATTAAGTTTAAATAAATTCTTTTATACTCATTTTAATATTCCTCTCAGTGTGACTAAACAGAATATAGTGGTCATGACAAAAATCTAAAATTCATATTCCTCCCCAAAACTCCGTATTTGTTCCTGGAAACTTACTGCAGAAGAGAAGTAATTGTCACTATTACTTCCTTAACACCTGAGGTTTTATCATTGTGAAGTAAAATGATTGTACTAGAAAGTACTAAGCAACTATACAGGAATTACTTATGTAGATTTTCTGAATTATGTGAATAGACTCCATGAAATACTGATAATATTTTCATCAGTAGCCCATCATAGATATTCAGTACGGCAGAATTTCAATGTTTTCAAAATTATAAAAAATTGAAAGATAAAAGAATCTCAAATCCTAATTCTACATCACAGTATTGATGTAAAAATATTTTTTTTGTTTATGTAGTTAGTTTATAGCATGCTCCCAAGTTAGCCAGAAAACTCATCTGCTCAACTTTTAAGGTTGGCAACCATGACAGTACTGCAAATTCCAGAAGCAAGTGTAACAAACATCTGGGAATAGGACTTTCCATTCCCACTAAGACCTCCAAAGGATCTGATCTTAAGACAAAAAAAATTGCCTTCATGAAAACTGACACACAATGAGAAGTCTGTAAAGGATTTAACAAAAGAAAAAAAAAAAAGAAGGAAGAAGAAAACAAAAAACATACATACAAACAAAACAGAACAAACACAATACCACAAGACAAATGAAAATATTACAGTCTCCCCACTTACCCAGAAAAACAATGGGATTATGGCTTCTGCTCTGAGTTAATGATGTGTACATATACACAACACTGTCACTGCTTTTGATGACACAGTGGGGGACCAAAGACAAAAAGGAAGACAACCAAAATTGTCAGTTATGACCATCACCCCAACATGGCACGCCTGATCACTTATCACCCATGACATTTATTAAAACAGGAAGATGACCTGAACTGCCTCACCAAGAGCAATAGCTCAAACACAGTTAACTGCTTTATGGCATGTTTTCTTTTAATTGATTGAAAAGTTTTTGCCAGTACAAAGCTTTCTTCTCCTCAGGACCAGTGCCCTGCTCCAATCTGCTGAAGTGATCCAACAGAAAAAACTCATCTGCAGTACTCTGGCAGAAATCATTGAGCTCCTGCCCATTATCCCAGATGGGGCAATGCAGGCCAGGATCCAGTACAAATACAAAAGGCAGGACAATCCTTGCCCTGTTGTCCACAGAAGGAGAATCTGGATCATGATAGAGAGTGTGATAACTCAATCTGGATTAGAAAATAGGCAAAATGACAAAGATCTGCCTAACTAATGATTGTCAGCCTTACTCATTATGTTCCACTTATTTCTTGCATGATAGTGGAAACAGTGCTCCTTATCTGTCCTTAATTTCAAGTTACAGCATCTTTCAAAGCTTAGAGCCTTGAACATTTATCCAATATTGTCACCTGTTCAAGTCAGAAAAGATAGACACTCATTTTGGTATTCCCCAGCTGTCAGGAAAACCTCTTTAGGACATAAATGTAATTTCAGGACTTATAAGGAGATAATGATTTAGAGAATTGTCAAAGCTGCTCCCACTTTGAATACACTATAGCAAGCCTCCACGCATTCTGGGGATCTGAAGAAGAAACATTTGTCCCAAAATTTTCAAGCTCCCAAAGACAGTCTGTTAAAAAGGCCCTGATTCATCTTTCATCTTCAGAACTATTCTGGGTGGTGGTTTTCTTTTACTGGAAGGAAAGAGGAGAAAAGGAATGAAGAAGGAATGAATTGAAGTTTTAAACAATCAAAAAAATTCACCTGTACCGATGTTTATAACCTATGGATCCAAACTTGCTGACTTTTCTTGACAGAGAGTTTGATTCATTCTCTGGCACCCTGTGTAGTTTGAAAAATAAAATAACAGAGTAAGTTGCATAGATAGGTCTGAATTATAGTCCCCTTCCCAAGTCAAGAAAAAACAATACAAATTTGGGCTCAAAAAAATATTTTTTCTGCAAGTTCCTCTTCATCCCTACCTCTGGACAGATTCTTACGGGGCTGAGAGTCTCCCAAAGACACCTGTTTGTCCCCCCTATTTTGACGACACATCTCTTTATTTCAGAGTCAAGTGTAAATTGCTGGCACCAGCAGCCTTTCACCTAATTTTGGGAGAAGGCAAATCCACCCTGACACAGTAGTGAGACTGCAGGAGGGATTCTCAAGTCACTCATTTACAGCATGGCTAAAGGCAGCCCAGAGGATTCCATCCACCAGTTCCCAGTTAGGCACCTTAGCACATTTCTCTTGGTGTATTTCACAACAGTAAACTCAAGTGCTTTGAGATGTGCAGTACTGAGAAGATTTTATACACCTCAGTAAGTAAGCAAAAGGTTATGGAAATTCAATGAATTTCTATTAAAATATACATATATATTTCTGTGCATGGTAGAAAATAGTAATGTCTGAATTCCAAAGGCCTTCCTCAAGCCAATGCTGCTACAGAAAAGCTGATGATCAAATACATCCAAATCTATTTGGCAACTTAAATCCTGCCATCTTTCTGATAAAGTCTACTCTACACAACCTGAAGTACTGTTTAGAAAAGAATGGTAACATAAAAGAAACCACCAAACTACCAAATTTTAAAAACATTGTTTCACATCACTACAAGAAAAGGTGTTGGCTTTTGAAAGCAGTCTATAAGCAAGAGCACAAATGTGTTTCCAGGCAGCAAGCCTTTGTTGCACCACTCTGCAGGTACAACAAGGCTCTCACTCAGTGTAGTGGCTCTAAGGGAAACACAACCTAACTTCTGCATCACTCACCTGAAAAATGTATGATGCTCTACACAACATTTCCAGAGATGTTTGCATGTGACCTTGTTACGTGCTTCAAAAAAGAAGGACGTTTCATTGCACTAAAGACAAAACAAAACAAATTACGTTCTGATGCGGGATCCTGCCATTGGAGTGAATCTCATTTACTGAACACCAGAACCAGCCATTGCATGTCAGTCCATGCAAGAAAAGAAATCAGCACAAAGAAAAGCAGGTTCTATAATTCTGTAGAATTCTTCATTTAAAAGTGTTTTTCTTTTTGAAAAGCAGAGAAAAGAGATTATTGAAACATTCATGTTCCTTTGTTCGTACACACCTTCTTCCCTAAAAAAACCACGAGTTTTCCTAATAAAACACAAGTTGGGTTTTTTTCCAAAAATTATGTTTCTGATGTTTTCTGAAATGGCAGCTCAGATGTCAATCAAAAATATTCTGGTTAACAGTATAAAAAAAGGCAAGAATAAATGAAAGAAAGAAAGGAGCTCAGGATCTGTTATAAACAGTTATGAAGCAATGACAGAGGAAACACACAGAACAGGCCAAGGTAAACCTGAGGGGAAAAAAATACTGAAGAAGGGAAGAGTTTTCTTTTTTAAAGAAAGCTAACTTCAGAATAATTCAAAATGCTAATAAAAAGTTGAAAGTCTTAAAACCCAACTTAAAATCTCTTAAGGAAGACAACAACAGCCAGAACAAAAGCATATACACAGCTTAAAAGCCAATCTCTGGAAACTGGCAGAGAAAAGAGAAGTGGGATGCATACAAACTATGAAATACTTCCAACAGTAAAGGAGAGGCAACAGACACATCACAGTGCTGGTTTTCAACAAGCTAAACACTCAGATGTGTTCCATCTATTATTCACTTGGTGAATCAAGCACTCGGTGTTTCAGCTGTGATTTGCACGAAGAATGAGCAATCCCAGTGATGTCAGTGTGAGAGTTCAGCATGGCATGACACCCTCTGTAACAAAACTGAGTCTCAAACCATTTCAGCAAGGTGTGAATTACAAAGGAGGTGTGATTCACACCACCTTCAGCAGCTGATTTTGAACAATCTATGTCCCTGCATTACTTAAATTCCCTAGCGTCATGTGTACACAAGTAAAAAGCTCAGGCAAGTTTCTCCCTCTCCTCATTTACTGCTGTTTATTATTATCTGCAAGCACCTTGCAAACTGTGAATTAATTCTCTATGTTCTCTAGAATTCAAAATTTCACCTATAACAAAAATCCAGTTATGTCCCCATTAACAGCTGTCAAGCAGCCTCACAAAATCACAAATTACCTCCTCAAGCAGCTTTTCCTTCACCTTGAAACAAATAACAGCAAAACAACAGAATTTTGCGCCTGTGGTTAGAATAATAGAGATCTAATTCCCTGACAAAAAAAAAAAAAAATTATACATGAGTTAATTTTCTCCCATGCCTTATTTTAGTTAAATGTCTGGCTGGAACAGTGCCATGGAACAGGCAAGGAATTAAAATAATTCTCTGGTCTTCCATCAAAAGCACATTTTACTCTCCATGGCAAGAGAAAATAATACAAGCAGTACAGTAAGACAATGACCACCAAGAATGTTGAAACCTAGGATTCATCTGATACTGCTGTGTATATAGTAAAATTACTTTGCAGTACAGAAATTGAAATAGAAATATATAGGTAAATATATAAGTCCAAGAAATATATTCCCAAAGTTCCTCAGGTTCGATAGGGATCATCATCTCTCTGCAGGATTCACAAGTGGTTTAACTTATAGACAAAATAAAGTCTTCCTGAAAAATCTTGAAAATAGTCAAGGAGAAAAATCAATTTATCATGGACTCGTCTCGAGTCACAACATTGCTCTTTCTCATCTGATGGCTAGAAACAAGAGTCAACCCACTGAAAAATCATAACGCATTTTACGTTGTAAAACTATTAAAGAAAACATATAAAGTGGTGCTTTGCATTTGCTTACTTTGCACATAGCAGAAAAGTAGCTTTGGATTTCATTATTTGATTTAAATTACAATTTCTATATTAGACTGTCATCTCATATGATTTCATATAAACTCACACAACTGTACTCATCTTCAAAAGGATAATATCAAACTGCATTGTAGTATTGCAAACTTGATGCAATATGATGAATCAGTTTAGCTTCTGTTAGGAAATAACTCAATGACTCACTTTTAATATGCAGGATCTTGCCCCTTCTTTGTTCACTCCTACTTTTAGGTAAAGAATCCTCTGTTGCACTTAAATGTATTTAATTACATAATCTCAAAGGAAGGAGTTTCTGGTATGTGGGAAGGGAGAGGCAAAGAGAAGACAGGTATGATTTTTTTCTTTAAAGAGACTTTTTAAAATAAGGTGTTTCTGCCATATCTTACTGTTAGACCAATTTGAATGCTGCTGGCATTCAACAACAGTGGGAAAAAGTTGGGGGAAAAGTTCTGTTCCTTTGGGGGAAAAAAGTTCTATTCATCCATTTTGTCTTCTTTAAGTCACAGTTTTAGAACTTTCCCATACACAGAACAAACAACAGGAAAAAACATTAAAATCAGTAAGTGACAATAAGAGGGACCATATAGTTATACTGCCATTTCCTAGAAAGATCTGACCAGCAAAGATTACTGATTCCATCACACGAAGGCATTATTTTCCAAGGCAGAAGAAAGTTCATCCTAGCTGGCAAGAAAAATGTTGATGATGCTGAAACACCTAAACTTAGTATTTAGCAATCAGGGGCACTCAGGGAGGGCAAAAAATAGAAGGGCTGGTGGGGGGGAGGTGAGATGAGGATAATAACTCTTTAGATACAATTCACCAAAACTTTCTGGAATTCAGATCTGGAAAATGAAACAATTGCCTAAAAGTCATAGGACAGACCAACAAGCCTTCTGATAGCACCCCCAGGCTTATTTATTTGAATTTGAAGGAAAACCATATGTCTAAAACTATGGCCTCACAACTGATGCTTGGTATAACTCAATAGCACAATTAAATTGTGCTATTGAGAGGAAAAATTGTGCTATAGAGAGGGAAAAAAAGCCTAAAACACTCAACCCCATCAAAGGGGAAGTAATTCATAATTCTTTCACCATTTCTCAGATTATCTGGGAATTATTCTGTAACTTACTGCAAGCAAGTCCAGTATGACACTGCTTACAGCACAGCCAGGTTTAGGACTTCCTCCATATTCCTTTTAGGACTATTTAAGGCTTGTAAGAGTAGTGATTACCCTGACAATTTATAGATGCCTATATAAAAAGTAATCAGTACTGAGAATATCAATACCTTTCTGGATTAACATTTCTCCCCCAAGGGAATGAAATTATTTATATTAGTAAAGCAAAGATGGCCTTTCCTGTAAAGACCATGACCTTTTGTTCCCAATAAAAGACAACATTTTTAGCATTTTGAACATAGCAATTTCCTACAGATAGTTAGTGTTAGCTGGGTGTTTTGCTTATTATTCTCATATATCTGAACCAAAAGAAACAAAGACCTATTGTAATTTTACTAATTATTTATAGGAAATGACATTTCCAAAGTAATTCAGTGCTCTTTGGTGCAACACAAGCTTCTCCTGGCTACTCATCATGCTGCTTTCAGAGTGCCCAGTGTACTAAAGATGAGGCACTGTAAATCATGAACTCCTTCCAGAGCAATCCTGGCTTCTGCATTCTCTGGCGATCTCTCTCCTTTGAGCCACCTTGTCTGTGTGTTCTTTCAGGAAGCCCATTTTGCTGATCAAACAAGTAGAGAAACCACTTACTTTTGTATGGTTATTTTCAATCCCATCTGTGATTTGCAGGAGCAAGGGAGGGGCAGGAGGATGGGACCAGAGGCTGCAAAAGGACCCTTGCAGCAATAACCAAGCTGTGGGACTGCCTCCTCCTAACCCTGACGAGGCACACACCCTTTGTCAAAAAATGTGAGGACAAACATTTAGATATCTAACGATTAGATATCCTTCTTCTTTTAGGTGCTTTGAAAACTTGTTCTGCAGTCTCCAAAACATGCCACAGCTCATACTGCTAGTACCTCACCACCACTTTTAACCAGAGGAGGAGAGAGAGACTAGCACAGTGGATGCAGATAGCTTGTCTACACTACAAACTTATACACAGATGGACAATGAAGCCCTTGCCTGGTTTATGGTGGCTCCCAGACCAGCCAGAAGACTGATCTGGCAGGGCCTCTAAGACCTCCACTAGAGAGCTGGGAGTTAGAACAGTGCTGCACCCTAATACCCACACCTCTCAGGTGGAAGATTAAAAGCGTGTTACAAAACCCTTCAAAGGAGACAGGTCAGAAGGGTCATTGCTCTGTCTAAGCACAGAACACCTCTGGAACTAGTACAAAAGTTCAGGGGTGCTTCCTGCTTGCTTTGCCTCACCAGCCTGATTGCACAGCTTTCAGACTCAGAGATGCTTTGTGCCCAGCTAGCTCAGCTCCTAGGCAGGGCAAGCTCAGCTCCACCTGGAAGAGAAGACACACACTTAAAATGACAGCTCTTCTCTCTGAGGGCCAGAATATCCCGTGTTCTTGGAGCTCATGGATTACTCCCAGGATAAAAGGCCATTGTCAGCACATTTACACTCATTGCAAGGAGAACTGAACCTGCCCACAGAGCAAAAATGATTCAAGAACCAGAGATGTAGAGCAGGCTTTAGCTACTTTAATTTACAAGACATTTATGGGCTCCCAGCAATGCAGGCTCAGAAAATGAAGAAGAAAATCCCAAAACCACATCAGGAGCCAGGCCAGCACACACATCACTCCTCCCAGTCACAGTGAGCACAGGGAGGGCTAATGCTACACAAGGAGGGATCTTGCCCTGTTACAGGACACACTGCACATGTAACAGAATTATTAACACTGAAGCTACTGCTTCAGAACATAATTCTTTGCCAGAATAATTACTCTTAGGCACATACCTGGGTACCATCAGCTCTAAATTCCAATAGGAAGCATTCTGGTTTTATATATAGACATATGCAGACAAATCACAGCTTATGTAACAAACAATGTACTATTACTGGTTATACAAGGTCAGTCTTTAGGAAAATGATACCAAGTTGGCAATTCAAATTGAAAAAACTGTGCCAGTTGCATGTCAACATTGAAACAAACATATCTTAGCTTTACAGCAATTACAGCAATTCAACAACACTAAGGAAGAATTAGAAAAAACGAAAGCTGACAGTATCACCTTAGTGTTAGTGAATTTAATTTTATGCAGGCTTTGAACCAATCTTACAGTCCTTCTATGATGGCTCAGAAGGCAATTAAGAAAAGACAGGAAAACCCCCAAGCAACCAAAACAAGCCAAAACTGTTTAATATGATATATTAATATCACTGAGCTTCTTCACCTCCACCCTTTTATTATCACTCTGAGTTAAGTGGGTGCAAATGCAAATGATGCAAAAGTCATTTGCAACTCCTAAACCATAAGAAAAATCAAACCACTATTTTTGTCTGGAAACTACACATAAAATTAATTTGACTTAAGAGTGAGAGTAACATATCTTCAAATCCTGTTCAATCTTCCCAAGAAGCTGCAGGAACTATAAATCAAATTAGAAGTTCCTGGCTGGAATTTGTAACTCAAGACAGAATACAGCATTTGATAGGAAAAGAAGGGGTACAGCTGAATCACCTTATTAACATAATTATTTTTCAGACTAATGACACTTATGAGAAGCAGATAAAAAAGATAAAGCATATTTACAGTGTTTTCTGGACTATTTAAAATAACAAAAAAAAATATTGTATTTATACAAGTTTCAGCCACACAAAAAAGGGAGGATTATGTACTTTGGACTTGCATCAGCAGTTGGTATTGTTCCCAAAGAGTCATCACCAATTTCACCTTGTGAATTCATCTGAGTATGGAAGACTGCAGAGGAACACACAAAAATGTGGAAATAATCTTTAACTGCACAGATTGAGAGATTGTTTTGACTCAAAAATACCCAAATTTCAAGATCTCTTGAAATAAAAATTTCAAAATTCAAAAAGGCCTTTCTCTTACAGGAAAAGTTATGAAAGCAAGTGTTTTGCTCATTGAATTCTTTCTGTTTTGTGAAACAGGAAAAGTAAGAACAGAAGTTTTGCATAAACCCTGCTAAAGAGTGAAATCATTCATGTGCATGTTCAGACATAGAGCAACCGAAGTAAAAGGCTCAGTTACACCAAACAGCACTGGGGTGCAGGGAACAGCACAGAAGTACTTGGTACCTACAGGCAAAAAAACTCCTCATCTCTCATTCCTGCTATTATCCCATTTACATTCCCAGCCTACACAGTCTATCACAGCATGTTTTTCTCTGTTTCCTTCCATGTCCCTAGTTGACAGAGAAATCTAGGAAGCAGGCTGTGCTCCTCACATGGGGAATCACAGGAGGTATGCTGGGCACCCTTTACACTACTCACTTCCACACAGAGCATCCATTGTGACCAAGCTCTGTTTTGCTGGTGGAGAGGGGAGGGCTTTGGCAGCCACCTGTGTTACTGGATTGTTTCCAGTAAGGTTGCTCCACTGGAAGACATGCTGCCGAGAACTGTGCACAGGCTTTAGATGAATTTCTTAGTTTTCTAAGAAATAAACTTCTTTAATCTTCAAAAATTCTTGGCCATTTTACATCACGTTCAGGGAATGTGAACATGTGAAGCCCTTGCAGGGGAAGGGTTCCTCATTTCTTGCTGATGCTTAGAGGTGCCAGGGAGGACCTAACGCCTTTATAGCTCAGAATTCACAGCATGGATTCATGCAGGGGTACAATTAAACGCTGAGTCAATTATTAACACCACTGAAAAAGAGCTTCAGTCTCACATGTCCATGGATGGCCAAATATGAAAGGCAATATGTTGTTTATGAGGGGGCAACAGCAATTACCTAAGGGAGAAAACATAATACAAGCAAAATAGTGAAAGATAGAACCAAAGTACTCATGGTCATGCTTGTACACAACAGCAACAGGTGTGCAGGAAAAAAAATATGAGGCAGCTACATATACAGGATTATTCTCATGGAAGAGATATGAAAAAGTACAAGAGGTTACACTACAAAACAGAAAAGCCAAAGCAGCTTACTTTATTGTAAGACACTAAGCAATAGCATGTTCTGCTCAGTAAGCATCAAGTTTATGAAACATGAAGCAATGTAAACAAGAAAATGAGCAGCCATAGGTTTGGCTGACACAGACAACAGCGGAGTTTAGGTAGTCTGAAGGCGTGGACTTGTACACTTAGACTGTCATCTGCCAAGAAGATCAGATGTCATTTCCACCCACCTAGTCAGAAATACACAGATTCTTCTGGCATGGTTGAAAAAATGTCACACCAATCCCAGCAAGCAACAACAAAGAAGTTACCACAAGCAACTCCATCCAGGGGAGAGCCTTGCTGGTACTAAAGGCACCAACAGCTTCCTCTTCATGAGCAGTGAAAGGTGACAGTCAGTACAAATAAGGGGAGCTGGTGTGTGTGGAAACATGAATAAAACCCACCCTGCAGAGAGTTTTTACAACTTATGGAAAGAAAAACACTCAGTTCACCCAGAAATAATCTGCTCTGTTACACAGTATTAGCTCCTTCACTTTATGCCATAAAGTTCAACTTAAAGGCATTGGAAAACTCCCATTATTTTTACTCCTCCTGAATCTCTTCTGGAGCTCTCTACAACTAACTGGAATAGATATTCCAGACTTAGTATACCACATCTGATACAAGGAAAATATTAATTCCCTGGGCTGTAAATTATATTACAGGAGGCAGGATGGAGTGAAAATGGTGTATTTACTCTCCTGTAATATACTCATGTGTCACATGGGAGGACAAAGTGATAGCATTTATTAAAAAAAAACACAAGAGGAATAAAATAAATTAGTGAATCAGATTTTTTTTTGAGTATTGGAACATACATGAATACACTGATGAGCTTTTCCTCCTCTGTGTAGAACAGCATAAATTCTTATGTCAACTTTAATCCAGAGACTGAAATTACTGCCTGCTTATTCCAATATATAATTTTGTTCAAAGTACCCCCAGATTGGTAAAAAAAGGGAAAAAGAAGATTTCTCTAAGCCATTTTGGCCCTTCCTGATCTTGTTAGGATATGAAGTGCTGTAGAAATACTCCAGATTAGTATTAGTAGCAAAGGCAAATTTAGTGAAGGTACACACCCCTGTACTTACTGTCCTACCCAACAATTCCTAGAAATACCTGTCAAGGCTTCAAAGTACCAAGTTCTGTCAAAATGTTTGCCTTATCATCACAATGGTAGGAGTTCACCAGCCGTCAATATTCACAGCCTCAACTTTTGCAAAACCTTCCAGGTTTTCTACTCAGTTTGCTAAGCCTTTGCAATTCCATATGGTTAAAAGAAAACTGTGGAAATGTGGCATCAAAGAGAAGCTATAGCTTCATTCACTTCCAAGCAATTCACTCCGAGTCAAACTCAGACTTGTTTGTACATGAACTATCACTCACCCTTTACATGAAACATGGTGAAAAGTTTTCCCAACCTTCCCCCAGCCTTTAAATAACTCTCCTATTTCAACAAACATGCCTTCAGAAATAAAATTCCCATAGATTGCCACACCAAATATAAACAAGTCACTTGGGAGTAGCAAAAGAGAGATTTGCCAAGACATGTGCAGTGACACCAGAAATGCTGTCCACAACAGGAGCAAGACAAATGCCCTCATGGAAAGACCATGGATGAGACTGACAACCATTACAAGGATGAACAAAAATGCTTAGATAAAAAGTAAAGGGGATTTTTGCCAGCAGGTTAATATAATTTAAAACTATTAACTACAGTCCTTATGAAACTATAAACTTTCATGTTCCAAAAAGACATGAAAGTATTTTGAAAAAATATTTCAGCTAACTAAATTTTTAACTAAACCAGACAGCAAAAATCACAAACTGACCGCAACTATGTTTTTTATTGCATGTCATTATCTTTTCCTACATTCTCAACAGTCTCCTCCTCTCTCTATTCCACATGCCTTGTAGGAGATAATTTTTTTTTTTCTTTTTTACTTACTGCGTCTTAAAACCTCCTCTCTTCCTATCAACCTGCTGTCCTTGCCCCACTGGAACCAACATTGCTTTCTCTCAAATGGTCTAAGTGCAAAGTGATGTTAAACTCTGACAAATGGGTTTCAATCTATACAACGTGGCTCCCTGTTTTGTGCCTGAGAGCTTTGTGAGGTTCCCTTCACCTACATTTGGTTTCCTCCAGTAAATTTCAATAAAACCCATTAGACTTCAACAGACACACTAAATTTCAACCTTCATTAGACCTAAAATTATTTTTTTGATCTTTTCAGGCCTAAATGAAAACTTACATCTTTTCCCAGGACTCGAAGTTCAAACTGTGTTTCCTTGAAGTGAACTTTCGTAATTCTAGGCCTGTAATATTGAAAAAAAAAGACAGACCAAACTTCATGACCTTTTAATTTCATGTGTAGTAAGATATAAAGTTGTATACATTTGCATACAAAGACAAAAAAAATTCACAGAAGATTTATTTTTCAGGTATGCCCTAGATGTCAGCAGACAATTAGTGATATGCAAACATTTCAGCATGAGTATGGTAAAGGTGATCTATCACCTGGAATATCAAAAAAATCTGCATCATCCAAAGAAATATTAATAATTCTATGCATTATTTTTTGATACTGCTATGATTAAAATTTTAAATAGATACCACAAATTGTAGACATCCATACAACATTGTTATTGTTTTAGTGCAGACTGCACATTTGAATAGTACATACCAGAAATACTTTCCTACTTGTTTTTTATTCTTGTAGACAACAACTCCTATGGGTGTTAATCCTAAAAAGTATTCAGATTTGTTTTCACCCTAGAAAATAAAAATCTATGTCATTCATACAGTTACAAGTAGAATCACAGTATCAGTGAGATCCAGTGAGAAATTCATCCTGGTGACTTGAATATACTGTTTCACTCTGTACAAATGGAAAAATAGTACTTGATCTAGTTATGAAAGCTTCTATAGAAAATTTGTAGATCTGGGGGAAAAGAAGCAAGAAAAATGGCAGTGAGAGAAAAAGAAAGGGAACTTCACGCCATGGTGAAAAACAAAAATACCTTTTTTTCTGTTTTCTTACTGAATTAATTTTGCTATTTGGCAAATGGCCAAAACTCAGAAACTGAACTCCTTATTCAGGCATGAATGCAATAGATATCCCAACTTTCAGCTGAAAGTAAATAGTGATTTTCTGACCTATAATACAACCACACAGCTGCCTTCTCCCTCCTAAAATAGTGTCAGCTGCTGCTGCCTCCAAGTGAAGTAGCTCCTTTGGGAGAGTCAAGCTTCTTTTTTCTTCTTCAGAAAGGGCAATGGTATGCAGGGAACAGCCACACGCATCAACTCCTCTGAAGGAAACCATTCCTGAAGTCAGGATACAAATCTCAAGCTGCACTGGGTAAGAACAGGGTGAAAGCCCTGCTGCTGAGTGGCAGAAGGTCCCCACCTCCCCAGTTCACAGTCAATAACCAAAACCAGAAGCAGGTTACAGCTGAAAGAGTGCAAACCCTAGTGCATGAGGTTAAAAGAAAGTCAGCTGGAAAAGCTCATTCACCTGCCTACTTGAGGCAATGAGGAAAAGCCCTGCAAGTCTAAACCAGTGGAGCATGAGCAGCAGAATTATCAACTGTGAGAGGCACTGACTTGAGACACTGAAAAAGTGTCCTGTGTGATTACAGGGCTGGCAAAGGTCAAGCACACCTGGCAAGCTCTGCCTGTGCTCCTCAGTGAATTAACTGCTAAAGGCAACTTTACTTTAAATGTGACCAAGGAGGAAAATAACTGCATCTCATCGTGTGTGCAGTTTCACTCTCAAATGAGGGCTTCTGCTGCCGATGCAATTTAAGTAGGAACAATGATGTTCACAGGTTACCCAGGCAGGGATTTCATTGCACAATAAAAGCAAGTTATGAGGCAAAAAAATTCCAGGCTGTACTAATTTAACATGATTTTGTTGGATCATGTTGGATCTTGTTCCAGTAACTCCCCATTTTTCCATTGGTGGGAGGGGAACAAAGCCTGGGATATGAATATAATTAAGCCATAGGTTGCATTAAAAGGTACTTTATATTGCATCCACACATTTTTCAGAGGAAACACATATTTAATCTTCAGGTACTATCTTGATTTCTTTATTTTATTTCAAATAATTTTACAAAGTACTGATAACTAACTCAGAGAACTATCTATACTACAACTCCCCATTTGAACTCCTGATTTTCTTCTATTCAAAAAAATGCCTGCCACAAGCAGAATAATTCCAACAAGATAGAATGATGTTTTCACCAGGAGCACATACCCTCCAGGTAATGACTTGGATCCAGTCCCAACATACATGCTGACAGACAAAAGAAATGGAAGGGTTTTCTGAGGCAATACAGACAACTTGCAATGCTGCATGATACAACACGGGAAAAAAATGGAAACATACTCTGGATCTTTAGCAAAACCTTGACAACAAATATTTTAAAAAGCCAGATATGCTACTGCTACTCCACCCTAATTTTTGCCATGGTATTGAAAAGGTTTCAGGACACATTTGCTCTTTTTTAAACTAAAATAATGTGCAAATTCTTCTGTCAAAAACAAAGGTGATAACCCTCACTCATGTCTCCTGACACTTGCACAAATTTCTTCTTTTCTGTCTGAATTGTTTTTATCCAGAATATAACTCATTGGGTTTTAGAGGCATAACACAATCACACCATTTGATCTGAAAATCATTAGGCTTTTGTATATATGAATAACTGAATCCTCTCAGTCTGTAAATACATGTTCCTTTGCATTTCTTGAGTAGTGCTCCCTTTTCAGTTATCCTGTGGCAACAAAACTACATAAGTACTGTTTCACACATTAGTGCAGTAACCATTTTTCACAGTTAATACTTACATAAACAGGATGGAGATCCACCCCATACATTTCCAGAGATTTGGCCACACCTAAGTAGTTCACTTCTGCCTCAGCAGGAACTTGACCCCTGTAAACACAATTATTTTTAAGAATCTTGTAATTCCAATCAACATATCAAAATAAATCATATTAATAAAAATAGTTTCCTATACGCAGGCCTTCTTACCAGTTTTTTAGACTCTCATGGTCTTTTCAACTCTGAACTTCTTATTCCAAATAAGACTAGATCTCTAGAGGTCTCCTAGCACAGACATATATGCTATCATATATATAATGTTTGCCTAATGCACTGCCTTTTGTCTTTTCATTGCTGCCACAAACATACTTCACACATTTCATTTTCAGGCTTCAATAAGCAAATAACTTTTTTTTCCCAATAATTACATTATTATTAATAAAGCAGGAATAGAACGACTGGTTGGGGTACTATTCCCCATGGAAGTGTTGAAGCTCATGAAAGCAAGGTGGATAACTTCAGAGAAATTATTACATTCTCCGTAAAATCTTGCCTACAGTAAGTCACACCAGCTGGCAGCACGCAGGTCTGCTGTGTTGAAAACAAGATTTGGAGTCTGTCTCATGAGATTAGCTATTTCAAAGATCCTGCCTGCCTTCCTAGCTACAGATATCAATCCATCAGTTTAAAAGTACCACTGGCAGGAAACAACTGGGAAAACTGGTAAGGGAAATATCCTGGCTAGTAGGAACATATTTGACATAACTGAAAAATAACTTATTTTCAAAAGACCAAAACAACTAAAAAAATTCAAAGCATTATCCTCAGAATTTAATTTGCTCTTTGCTTAGTATCTGTCACTGATACAAGAACAAGATTCTCTTTTGTAAGCCTGAAAGAGCTGAAGTAATGTTTTTGTTTTCACTTCTTTTTAATACTTATCTGAAAGCAACTGGACTGTTTTGGGAAAGTACAGTACATCTTGCAAAAATATCAGCTCAAAAAGATGCATATCCTGCTTAATCCTGTTGGTTTTCTTGGGAAATACTTCACTGGATGCGCTACCTTTCAAATTCAAGGTGTGAAGTAGAGCATTCTACATTCAACATTTTGACCAAAGATCTGGAAAATCCTGCAATAGGCACATTCCTGCTTCTTGTGTCACCATTCTCTCTAGCCCAGAAGCTGCCATCCAGTTTTTCCCAACTTTGTGTTATGGCTGACAAAAAAAAAGGACTTCCAAGGTCAAAGACATGAAGCAGCAGTGCTAGCATTAAAGCAATACATATTTAAAGGTATTCAAAGGCATTAAAAATGACTTCTTTGTATCTGGGAGATGGACTGCTTCATCTCATCTTATCCATGTAGCAGCACTGTCCCTTTTCCAGGTGCTCTTCTCTCCAAGGACTCCTGGAAAAGCAGCAGACCTGAAGCTTGTAAGAGAAATCCCTTTCTTCAAATCCCAGTAGATGTGTCATTCATTATCTGTATTCAGAACACGTAGAACACTGGATATTCAGCACATCAGTAATGTCACATCTGTCACATCTTTTACACACTTTTGCTGTAAAAATTTACTCTGCAGCCTGATTTTTAAATTTGAAGTTTGCAAGTATATGTCAGGAATGTAAGCAAAATGGTCACAGGGGCTGCATTGTCTCACTGAATTTGCAAATAGGCTAAATACCAGTCCTGAGCAAAATGGATTATTCCATTACTGAATTAGTGCTAAAATACAATTCCAATTTAAACCCTGCTGTTAGTCTTTCCTTACTGATCAGGCTTAGAAAAAGGCTGATGCACTTAATTCTTTATTCTTACCTGCCTTTGAAAGGACCAAGAAGCTCAAATGTCAAATAAATTTTTTGAGTGTGTTTTTATAAATACTTTCAGAGTAATATACCATGTTTTAGAAACCGAATTTGCAAAAATATTGAAGGAAGCAAAGATGTGAGCTGGAGCTTCTGAAGGAAGCAGATGGAAACCAAAGGTAGAAGTCCTCCCAAAAGCAGATGGAGAAGCCAGAACACAAAGCCAGACAGTCCCTGAACTGCCAGGGACTAAAATAACTCTCATTACTAGAAACAGTGTTTCATTTTTATCATGTGTGAAAACACAAACTCTCCTCAGCACTACACATCCCAAAAGTAAAGCAGTCTTTGCCAGTGGGAATGACAGAGCTGGCAAAGTGACAGCCATGCAGCTGACACACACGCACTCCTTTGGGAAGGACAAAGGGCACCTGAGTGCCATTTGAGGCCCTAAGCAACAGTGAAAGCAGCTCTTAAAGCTAAATATCAGGGCCATTTTTGCTTAGCTTGTGCCCCACTGTCAGCGTGAAGTGTTGATTCAATACACAGCAGCAGCTGACTTGCCAAGCACCAGTCCGAGACAAATCTCCCACAGCCTGAAATGGGCACTGTCAGCAGCACAACACCAGCTCTCCTGTCTGCACCGAGGGATTCTGTCTCTCCTCCAGCACCAGTGTTTCTTCCCTCACAAGTGAGCCCCAAAGCCACTGCTTGATCCTCCAGACGTGCCTGACAACATCAGGTCACCTCACACTGCTCTCCGACCTTGGAGTTGTCATGTTGGTTTATAGATGAGACTACAGCCACAGTAGGCAGGCTGCAGAGTCAGAAACCCCCTCCACTTTCTTCCCTCACCTTTCTCAAAAAAACGCATCCTTACTGAATCTCCAAATGGCTATTGTGCTGTGTAAAAAACCCAAAATCTGAGAGGAAACATGCAACCAAAACCAGTTTTTCTTGACATAACCAGGAAAAGGAAGGTATATGCAGTGCCATAGCTGTTTTGAAAAACAAAACAAAACAAAAAAAACCCCAACAAAACAAAAACCAACCAAACAAACACAAGAAGCACCCATGTTTCCATGCTGGGATCCAGAAAGAATAAAACAGTTCTTCCAAACCATATCACACACCTGTCCCTAAAATGTCTCAGGTCAATGAGACAATTTCGGATGCCCACACCTATTATAGCTTCACACTCCTTAGCTGAAGAGCCTGTGGCCACCTGTGCAGAAGTCAAAGCTGGCAGTGCTGATGGTAACAGTTGGGCTGAAGTAGCAATGAGCACACCTTGGCTTTCCTCCCTGTTCTGATGCTGCTAAATCCCTGACACCCAACTGCAGCCAAGCAGCAGAACAGTACCAGGGCTCCAGATCAGTTAGTGTTTGACAGTGATCACTGCCCTTCACAACCACTGGCTTCTGAATCTAGTGACTACAGAAACTTGAGAGAGAGAAATGAAGGCTGCTTAGTTCACAGCAATTTATCTCAAGTCTCATTTCTCACAAACCACTTCTGTGATGTTGAACCAAACTAACAAGCTGCGACTCAGTTCCCTCTCTATGGAATGGAAAAAAACAATACTTTTTTACTTTGTAGAAATACATGTAGCAAGTTCTCTGAAAAGTATAATTTAGTATAAGGCTGTCATGCAACCACACAGAAATAATTAGTAACAACAGACTCTCTTCCCTGGAAGAGAAAGCTCAGGTCAACGTGGCAAATGGCACAGACTCCAATTACTGGAAAACTTTTCAGAGAACAGCTGTGACCCTGAGTTAATACCTGTTCTCATTAAACAAGACACATGTAACATGAACATGCAGTGCTACAGGCAAAAATTACTTAACCTTTATCCAGACTGTGTCTTCATTATCAGAAAAGAATCAAGAAATTTAGATCTACTACAAGATGGGTAACTGATTCTCTTTGCATTACTTTGTCAAAGGCTATGATGAACATCCTCATGAAAGGGTTCTTACTGCTCTCATCTTCATAAATGGTTATATCACAATTGCACCTAACTTGGATTTGTTAGAACAAGCTTCCTTACACTTACCAGGAACATGAACTTGGTGATAAGCAAGTAAATGTTTATTTTGGCTCTACGTGTGAATTTCTGGCATATGTTTTATTAAAACTACTGGCTCTGAAACGCCCATACCTAAGTCTGACACACCTCACATTTCCAGCTATTTTCCTACTGACTTCCTAAAAGAACAACTTCAACATGTAAAATCTCTTCTGCTTCTGAGAGGTACAACTGGACTCCCTGTGTCCTTTCCTCAAGTCTAGAAACCTCCACTTTGCCCCACAGGCTGTTCCTCCCCACCTGCCTAGCATCCCTGAGTCTGGTATTACCTGCCAGGTTCCCAAAAGAACAGAGTTCTTACATCAGAGTCTTGTGTATCCTCTCTATGGCATCCTCCAGCTCTTCCTTCTGGTCAGGAACGAAGCGGTACTCGGAGACATAACCTGCAGTGTGCTTGTATGGGTCATAGTCCCCCAGCTCAGCTGCAGAACACAAGGAGAAAACAAAGGTCACCTGTGCTTCTTCTCAACCAAAAAACGTGTTATACAGTCCAACCACCGGTGCCCAGCTACCCCTCTCCAACTGACGGCAAATTTTATCGGCAGTCAGATAAGAGAAAAAGGAATGAAGGAAGAGAATACAGAACTATTCACCTCAGCACACACAAATGCAAGAAAAAATTGTCTTCATGCATTTTAAAATCCATATAGAAGGTTAGAACTAGAGAGAACTAGAAGCCTTGACAAAAGGAAACCTACTGCTTCTACAGACCAGACAAAATTTTAACTAAACCAGCAAAGTTTGAATTCAATGACATTGATTATTTGGCAGCATACGCAAAACAAGTGTAAAAGAAAAGTCTAGTTTTGTAATATTATGCTCTCATGGTATACTGCAGTATTACTGGCAGGAAAGTTCCATATTATTGCTGGGACTTTAACATAAACTGGGAATATAAATGGAGGTAAATATCCTGTGAGTCCTGGAGGGAAGGTCTTCTAATGGTGTTTCTTATGAAGAATCACAAGCTTTCCTCTTTCAATAAAATATCAGTGTATTTCCTGGATATCAAATTCACTTTAAAATAAAAACAGCTTTCAAAAGATGTTTCTTAAAAAAAAGAATAGTCAATGTAATTTCATTTGACGCAACCCTGAATTTGTTCACATTAGTCATGTCTGTTCATATGTCGTAACATAATTTTAAAACAAATATCATCTTGGCCAGAATTCACATCTACTGATCTTAACTATAATTGCATCTAAGAAACTCTGCAGAAGTTAGTATTTCAATTTTATATAACCCTGGGTAATATTTGTACACCAAGTTTCTCTGAGAAAGATTTCACAGGAGCTTTCTATCCAATGCCCGCTGAGCCAAAACCATAGCCAAAAGGAGGCTTCAAGAGCCAAGAAGGAAAAGACTCATCTAACTACTAATGTTTCTGTTCTAAATGATGAAATGAAGTTGCTAGAAAAAGATGGTGAGCTACTCAGTATGGATGTTGGGAAGTCTCACTGGAAAACCTCCATTAAAATTATGCATTCAGTGTCTGAGACAAACAGACATTTCTCAGGTGTCTTTACATATTTGGAACAACTGCAAACCCTAAACACAAGGATAAAGTTTTTTATAGAGCCCGTAGGAATGCATACCTCCTGGAGCCTGGACTAACTTTAACTCACTGTATGTAACCTTGGCTATGCTTTAACTCTTCTCTCTCCCATAGACTTTCTCATTGTTTTCCACTAAAAATATTTGAGATTAGAACTACAGGAACAGGACACTATACCGAAACAACAGCTCTCACCACCTTATAAAATAACTGAAGGCCATGAATTTACCCCTTTTACTCATTTCTCATAATAAAAATGAAGATGCATCATTGCATATTTTCCTGCTTCACGCTTGAAGTATTTTTCAGAGAAGGCTTGTCTGCCAGTAAACTGAAATGTGCATTGCAAACAATTGTTTAGAGAATGACATGTCATATTTCTTAGATGGCAAAATAAAGTAAAAAATAATTGTACACAAATAAATACTGCCTGAAATTTTGACTTTTCAGATACACATAAAATCCACCACAAAATCCTGTATTAGGCCCATTCCTATTTCATGCACAAGTTATTCTGCCCTGTCATTCAAAATGGATATAAAAAGAGGACTATTTTTTATGTTATATTAAGTGTTGTTGAGTCGCACTTTAAACACCAAAAATACAAATAGTCTTTCCTTGATACATATCACTTTAGACAAATCTAAATTTACCACAGAAGAAATTACTGATAGAGGTCCCAGCATGGTACTTCACACAATTTTTGGTTGCAATTCTGTTTGAATATAGATCTTGAGATGTAATGGAAAAACAATAACAGCTGCAGTAGACAGACAGCTCCTTTCCAATTAGTTCTTCTAACTAGTTCTATTAAGCATGTAGCACATAACCTCCACTCCTGAAAAGATCTCTACTGATGGATGAATGTAGATAAATACTAAATAAAATGAAAACTCTTCACGTCAGGTCAGATCATATCCTCACATTAAGTAAATTTGCATTCATATGGATATAATGTAATTTTTGAGATAATGCTTTATTTTCCAGGTTTGAGGCTACCAATAGCCTTTGAAATCTGTAAAACTCCTGATGAAAGTTTTTTCATACTCTACATGTAATCCAAAGTCATAAAGACTTGAGTACTTGATAAAATATTCCCCAGCGAAGCAAATAATGTTTAGCAGAGTATTCAGACTGATTTTCTTCTTTACACTAATTTCCATATTACTCCTGTATTATCTATTCAGAATGGTCATTTATTTACAGCTCTTGAACTGAAATCAGTCATGCTACTTCTGTTTGGAAGCGAATGCATAAAGTGTTAACGCTATCTTCAGTCATCACTTAAAATAATCACAATGCAGGATTGAAACAAATTAGCTCTCAGAGGGCCAGGAGAACTTACACTGAATTATGTATGCTCCCAGCTGTGCTGCAGTGTTGATTGGACAAGGCAAACGGCCCTGTAGAACATCTTGCTTTACCTGCAAGAAAAACTGATACCTAAAACACAGAGACAAAACAAAGTTGTTATTTTAAGTCCACTTAATATTTCAATATTATCCCTTTAATTGTGCACATACCATGTACCATAACTACGTGACAGTAAATGCCTGTATTCCCCTCTAAATGACTTCCCCTATTGATCCTGAAGTAACAAAGATTCATCCAGTGGAAGGACCCAGGAAAGGGAGCACTCCCTATTTTCCAATCTGCTTATATTGTGCAGATGCAATTACTTATCTCCCTAAAATGTCATTTCCCTCTTTTGAACTTTCACAGAGCAGTCAGGACGGGAAGAGGGAGCAGTAGGGAAGAGGAATAGGAATCAGAAAAATTGAACAAGAAACCTATCAAAGGGCAAAAGTTTAACCTCGTTATGGGATCAGGATGACTGGGTAGTGGATGCTTGCTTACTCAAATATTTCCTCTCCACATACCAGACTATTGACTACAATGCAGCAGGGAAGTTTGATGGAGCCCATGACAAAGATGGATGGGTGTGTCATCAGCAACTAAGTGAATCTGTCATAGCACAGGATACTCTCCTGCTTGGAATAGTGATAGCAGGGGTGAAAATGTAATTTTCAAAGTCATAACCTGCTTCTACACTTGATAAAGCTGAGACCACTTAGAATGAATCAATAAGCCCAAAGCAGATGGAACAGACAAGATAACAAGCCATTATATAAAGGATATGCAGTTTTGCAACATTCCATTATGATTTCTACAAAATGTTTTAAACACTATTTGGATTTTATCTGGTTTTATTACAACAAATTTATGCAGTGTTTCACATCAGCCTAAGTTAATTTCTTGCACTGACTGATTTCCTACAAAATGTAAAAATACAATGAAGGTAATTTTTTACAGAAAAAAAAAATTTCCATACAAGCACATAGCTTTTCTATTATTCACTAGTTCAATTTTATCTACATAGAGCCATTCAGTTACTCTGCAAATAATTTATTCTGTGTTAGTACAAGTAACTTATGAAAGCACCTTGGAATGCTCTGTAAGTTCAAAGTGCACCTACACTGATTTCAGAGAACTTTACAAACTGCAGGTTACATGATAGCTGAGTCGGAAAACTTAAGGAAAACCAAATTTTCTAGACATTATCAGATGAGCCTCTGAATAAAGATACCCGTCTTTCTGATTAATGATTTCCCACAGAGTTTGTGCTGTGACAGATGTTATGGTAGGAATGTCCATCCTCTAAAAAATGGTTAACGTTCTCTACTTTAGAGGAATGGCATTAGCATAGGAATTTCCTGGGAATGTCTCTGGGCAACACAAAGCACAGACACTCAGTGTTTCCTCATTCTAAGCAATACCTCAGTCCTGCTTCTAGTTTATGCTTGCAATCCTACCTAGACAAATCTTCCCTGTATGAATAATGATAGTGACCAAGATGATTTTACATCCTCTGTGAAATACACAACAGCATCTTTCTGATATGAAATGCATTTCTGTTGCACACTCATGTTTCTGTTAGCATTTCTCCACCTCTACAAAGCAGAGTTTGGAAGGAGAGGATGCTAGAAATGTCGTATCCTTGCAGCAGGAACCTGTATTTCTGTAGTCTCAAAATAAAGTAGCATAGGAACCCTCAAAACACACCTGCATCCTGCACTGCTAATTGCTGAAGTGACTACTGTAAGGTGAACAATCTCAATTCCCACAGAAGCCACTGAGCTCCTTGCCTTTTGTCCATACCTATAGCTAAAGCAGACTCATCTTGTGTGCCTGTGTTTGTCATGCATATATTAGAGTGCCAAATTGCAAGTTTTCTCTAGCAAACACTGCAGTGTTAGCTTTTGCCGACAACCAGACAGATTCTGCTGCAAAGCAATTACAAATTTGACAGGTTTTCATTATTTGCAAAGAGTAATCATGTAATGGCACAGATCATCAGAATCTAATAACAACAGAGCTAGCTCTCATGTCCATTAAAGTAATAAATACATGCTCCAAAGAAACACCTTGATTAGCACAAAGCAGTTAACACATCACTGGAATTACAGAGTTAGGCAGAATATTATTATTATTATTATAAAGGAAAAGAGGATCTTTAATACCTCCTAAGTAGAAGGACTTTTAAGAGTCCCTTCCAACCCAAATTATTCTAAGGAGATGGTGGTATTATTATTATTATTATTATAACCCAAATTATTCTAAGGAGATGATGGTATTTTACTATTATTATTATTGGTATTGGGATTACTACTGTTATTTTCTTGAACAAAAAAAAAAAGCCTTTCTTCCCAGTTTTAAGAGCCTATGGGAATAAGTGCTCACAGATGTTGAAGGCAGTTGGCTATTCAATGTGTTTCATAGAAGACTGACAATACCATTATATCACTTTCCTAGGCTGGCCTTCTGTAACACCCAAGGTGCCAGTTCTGCATGACCAAACGCTGTCAAGTCATGACCAAAGGCTTCCTAATGACACTGGAACCTTTCTTGACTGGATTTGCACACTAATCAGTGGTGTAGATCACTGGCTGGCCTTATCACAGAGTAAAGGAAGAACTTGTGAAAATTTAGCCCCCTGGCTCCACCCTGCCTCCTGGGAGGCAATCACAACAGGTTCTGTGGCCAAAGTTCCCTTTCCCAGGGACACCTGTCTTTCCCTGTGAGGAGGATTTAAAGCTCTTCTGGGAAAGTACAAGAGAATGGCACCAAATTTCCATAGTACAGGGGCATCCCATTGCTGCCAGCTTATATTCTTTCACCTGCCAAGTCACAGCATTTTTTATTTTTACCAGACCAGCCTGAGTCTTGTTGCATTGGAGACTTCCTTTCCTGTTGTGCCAGTTGGAAACAAAAGAGCAAGAAAACTCTGGAGCAAGAAAAATATTCCGCCTGTGCTGCAACCTTTGATTTAGGAAAATTAAAAACCTTCCATGTATTCTAATGAATCCTCATGTGCCACATTCTTAGGACATCAAAAGAAGTATTTTGGCATTTGTTAAAGCAAGCCAGCACACTAATTTTGTCCACCTACCTACCCAAATTCTCAAATTTCCTTTTGAACATAAAGTTAATTTTCCGAGACATTTAATAAATAAAACAGACAGATAACCCCAAAACTGTGAGAGAGTTCAGATAACCTTGTGTGTTTGTCTGTGTGCAAGCATGTGCATGTGTTATTGTGTGCATCCTCATACCGTGCAGAGGACAAGCTTAGGTAAAAGAATCAGAGGCATGCAACTCTTCAATTTCCTTCACATATTTTTAGTAAGTCCAAAAGAAATCCCCTTGAAAAACAGTTCTGGAATTTAAGCTATGGCCAATGAAGAAGAAAATTCCCTGTATTTATATCTGATATCCAAGTAAACTCTAAACTTGGTTATAGCATAGTATAAATGCAGCTGTAACACTGTATTACTGAAAATATGGGAAAAAAAAACCCCAAAACCCACTCTTAAAAATGTACATCAAGGCCCTTTGATTCTTGATGCACCAGAGAACATCTTTTCTTCCTGGGCTTCCTAACAGTCCTCACTACCAACCACTGTGAAGTTAATCACAATTGTGTTTATACACACCAACGTTCAAGCAAAAACATTCAGATGTTCAAGAAAAAAAACAACCCAGGCACAACAATATGCACCTGGTTGAAATGTATTGCTAGCCTGAGATCAACAAACTATACTTTTATTAAATACTGTACCTTGTTATTTCTTCCTTTAGTTTACATGGATCTTCTGCATAAAATTTAATGCCAAAATACAGAGTGTATGGTGGTCCAGCTGCATGAAAAAAAATTGGTGTAACAGTGAGTTGTCATGAATGGCTAATTGGTATTAGTTGTTACTAGTTGACTACAAAACAGCTATTAAGAAGCCTATCTTAACATTTTATGAAATTTTACATTTTCAGAAAAAATGTTACATTCACACAGCAAATGGTAATGGTATGCTAAGCATGACAGAGGCATCACAGCCACTATAAAATTATACTAATTAACAATACCACCACTTATTAGCCTATAACAAAATTTAAGAACAGAGCAGTCTTTGGACAATTATGACACTTTTAAGTGATACCATGTGCAACCCATGTGTGAAATTTTGATACAGCAAAGAACTGCAATAACAAACTTGTTAAGAACTATAAATCTGTAGAATATTGTGCCAACTGTGTAGATGGAACATTGTTACTTCATCTTTGTCCTTTAAGTTCAAATTAAATACATACTGTTTATCAATTCTTTATGTTCAGCGAGGGTCTTTGCGGGATCCAGCCAGTACTGCGAGACAGATAATTATGGAAATTAGTTACTTAACTTTGAAAATTAGCACAGAACAATTGGTTATTCATATCACTTAACCTTTTCTTCTCCTAGCCTCATACTGAGCTGACAGGAGGAACTGCACTCTCATCCCTGGAAGAGAGAGTGCTGCTGCTTGTGCTAGTAAAAATAAGTATCAGCTGCCATGAGAAAATATGTTTTTCTGTGAGTGCCACAGGTCTTGAGATCAGCACAGGTGAGATTAAATACTTCAGTGTGGGGAAGAAGAGACAAGAATCTCATCTGCCTTTTCATTTCTCCAGTGAGTACTTAGCTCTGTGGCCATGGCACAAACCCATGCTTAAAATTACTACGCAGCTATTTAATATTCCAAAGGCTGCCAAAATTTTCCTGAAGAATGCAAGAGGTGGGGGGAGGAGCAGGAGATTTCTAACATTTTATTTGCAAGCCAAAGATGAATGGAATTTCATGGATAATGCAAAGGCATTTTTCAAGCCAAAGTCAGACAGTAAAGACGAGAACATTTAGAGATCCAAGAACCCCAACACCAGGGCCCTGTGAGCACACCTGGGCACACCTACGCAGTAATGTGCGCTAGATACTTGTTAAATGCTTATACAGATGGATAAACAGTGTCAGCTATAGTTACACCACAAGCTGATAGGCTGAAGTGCCAAAAGAAATGCAACAAAAAACCAATGTCTCATTAACCCAGAGCGCTTGCACAGCAGCTGCTGACAACAAACCCCGTTGTGGTGAATGCCAAGGCAGCTCCGACTGCTGCCTCTGCCCTTCCCATCTCCTGGCAGCCCCTGGGACACCCCTGGTGCTCTCCCACCGATGCCCCTGCAAACAGCTCACCCCTGCTGTGGAGGACACAGCACCTCCTCGCCCAGCTGCAAGGAGCCAGCACTGCGAATCTAAAAGTATTTAACAGTTACAGAAGAAGTGGGAAAAAAATATAACAATTTTGTTGATTATATTGTTGATAGTTGCATCCCAACTATCCAGTTGCTAAAGGGACTTTGTTCTTTACAAATGCATACAGTACTACTTTAAGATTTTTTTATTTACTAAGACTGATTAAAAAGGTACCATGTTATTAAGGAAAATAGCTCCTTTTTCAATTTAGGTAGAAATTACATTTAAAAAAATGTTTTAAAGTACAGCATAAAGAATAAATGGACTCTTTTGTCCTTTGTCCTTTTACAAACCTGGCTCCCATACAAGCCAGGTATGTAAGCAGCATGCACCCAAGCTCCATGCAGTGTTTCATAATTAGCCCTTTTAAGATCTGCAAGAACTTTACCACAAATCTGGAATCTTAATTTTTTGTATCTGCATAGGGTTAAACTTGGGTCAAATTCCATTAACCTGCTTGAAACAAAATATTAACTAGTTAGAAATGTTTGCTTAAGTATCAATCAATGAAATGTCTGGTGCGGAAAGATCTACCAAATTCAAACTCAATGTTGGACTGTCTTAATTAGATTCTCACAATCAAGGTGTTAGTTTTTGATCACATTTACAACAGGAAGAAACACAGTTTTGGAGAGAAAATGTGTCATTTTTCAATTACAATCTGAAATTATCGAGACTTCCTACAGCCTAAGACAACACTAAGAATTGGAATTGCTATATCAGATTTTTCCTGCAAATATTCAGTGCAAAGAACCTCAATCTGCCAAGTTCAGGATGTTCCTATTATATAAGAAATGTAAAAATTTTCAGGCAATTCTTGCATATAAATGTGTATTTAATGCTACTATCTTTGTTTTTAGAACCTGAAGTTATATAGATTATATTTATTGTGATATCATCACTGAACTGATCCTGCTGCAATCTAAAAGTTTATTCTTACTACCTGTAACTCCCCTGACCATCAGCTTTGTGTCTGTTGTTTTAATCCAATAATATTCTTCTAAATTTTCTTGTTTCTACTCAACATTATCAGTCTCCATTTTCCTTCCACTGGTTATGACATCTAATTTAACACACACAAACACTTCTCTTTCCTCCTAGATAATTTAGTACATCGTGTCTGGGAATGAGTGTAAAAATCCATTTAAAAAACTTCCATTCAACAGAACAGAAGGTAGGTACAATTTGACTTTTTTTCTAAGATCTTGAAGACAAAATATGCTCTGCATTGTATGACATTAATTCCCTGCATTGCCATGGGTTACCTCCTACCTGCTGTGCTCTGAGGGTTGTGTGCTCAAACAGACCTTCCTCTGAACAGGGGAGAAAAACACATCTCCATTGCAGGGTGGGGGCATGGTGCAATATGAATAAATACCATTATTTGCCCTTCTGTATTTGTATTTCTCCTCTTATGTGGTACATTTGATTATAATAGCTCAAATTAGCACTATCAGGTCAAAGAATAAGAATATTTACTGTTGTAAATATTCTTACTGCTGTACTATTTTGTGTATATAGCATGATTCTTTTGGCATTTCACAAAAGGGAACATCTTTGGGCTTCAGGAGGACCCTTTCCCTCATCAAATTCTGCTCAGCTTTTCTTGACATATCATGTATAAATACTGCAATCTCTGCCTTTTGTGTCCCTCAATAAAACACTGGCCTCTTCCATTCCAGCTTGGCTATCCTACACACCCTGGCAGAGCCACAAAGGCCGTGGCGAGGGGACTGGGTGGAGAGCACCTGGGAGCTGCAGCACAGCAGGAAGCAGCTGTGAGAGCAGCACGACAGCCCTCCTAGCGCCAGCTCACCCAGCCCCTGGAGAAGTACACGCCTGGAACACAGTTTTCCCCAAACACTACTGCAATGAGAGACTGCAGTGGGAAGAGTGTGGCCAGCAAGTCAAAGGAGGCGATCCTGCTCCTCTCCTCAGTCCTAGTGAGGCACACCTGGAAAACTTTGTCCAGTTCTGAGCTCCCTACTGCAAGAGTGCCAAGGAGCTAAAGCATACGGTTCAGTGAAGGGTTACAGGGATGGTGAGGGCACTGGAGCATGTCTTTTATGAGGAGAGGTAGGATCTGAGCCTATTTAGTCTGGAGAAGAGATCTCACTAATGCAAGTAAGTATCTCCAAGGCAGCTGCCAGGAGGAAGGCACCAGACTCTTTTTAAGAGTGCAAAGTGACAGGACGAGGAGCAATGGGCATAAAGTAAAACACAGAAATTTCCCCCTCAATACAAGGAAGAACTTCCTTCCATTGAGGGTGGCAGAGCACTGGAAGAGCTGCCCAGGGAGGATGTGGAGTCTTGCCTTCCAGAGTCATCCTAAAACCCCCTGGGTGTGCTCCAGATGACTCTTCTTTGTCAGAGGGCTGGACTGGGTGATCTCCAGAGGTCCCTTCCAACCTAATGAGTGTGTGATTCTGGACAGAGCTTCCTCAGCCTCCCTCAGCCTCTGCTACACATAGTCTGGTGATTGTGTCTCACCTAGAAACAGCAGATGGGGCACAATGTCCTGGGAGATGAGGCAGAAGGCACAAATGTCCTCTCCAGGAAGACCAAGCTGAGAACCATATCCATATTGAGAACCACGAGGACAGTATCTAGTGTCAACTCACATTAATTTGGGTGCCAGTACTCTCTGCAGTAATGCAAAAGGCTCAGGTGAGGGTTAGATGATGGAGCACAGTTAGGGATTCTGTGGCACTCAAAGAAAATTGGTCTTTTTTTAAAGAACTTGCAGCACTAAGAAAAGTACTCAAGTACCACATGAGAAGAAGCACCATGTAGTGTGTCAACAGAGGCACTATTAGGAAACACTACTGACAACATAGCATTAGCTGAACCCATTTGTTCACTGGGGTGTAGTTTTATATAATGGAATTTTTAATTCATTATTAAATGTTGTACTTTAACCAATTATTAGAAGAGATATTGTGTTGTTCCTTTGGAGACCTATCTTGTTCAGAGCACTAAGTAGATATAGGTAATGCTATTCTGACATCAACTTGCAATCTTCCAGAGCTTGATTTTTCCATTTGAATACTGTCCTTTTACTGTGGAGAGTTTAGCAAAACCTGGAATGTCAGTAAAGCAAAATTTGTGCAATATGACCAAACTACTACCCTAGAGACAGGGTCATCCAATTTGTGCTTTACCCTACTTTTCATGCCCCTGCCAGTGCCACCCAGTTCTGTCAACCTGCTGCATCCAGCTGTTCTCACAGCTAATTAGTTTGTTGGTGTTCAGGAAGAGACCATTTTAATGCTACACATTCATATATACTACGTAGCACAGTGAAACCTTGTTCACTCATTAAAGCCCTACTGGTAGTACTAAAATAATTACGACACCACCCACATAAGAGGTAGCTCACCAACACAGCACTTAAAAGACCACCTGGAAGTGCTGAGGCATGCAGGAGTAATGGGGAAATCACCAAACAATCCCTTTCAAACCCTTAATAAGAAAAATGTTTCTTTTGTGACCGATTTATGTTCTTTAAAATACATCATTTTGTCTACACTGCTTTGTTCGTCATTCAGTTAAATCTATAGTGTGACAAAAAACCTGACAGTACAAGTAATAAAACTTTCCCCACCACAAGCAATGTATTAATAGGTAGCCCAACCCCCAAACACTTTTCTCCCTCTGAGACTAACTCAGGACCATGGTTTTAAAGCTAATTAGCAAGGTAACCTTTTTCCTCTTCCCTTAGGAAATCTACTGTGGTCAATCCAAAAAATATCCAATCCAAAATGCAGATCTAGGCTTATTGCCAGCCATTACTGAACTAATTCCCACAACAGCCCAGAGAGTTTTAGCCGCGGTCGGCATGCAACTAAATATATGTTTACAGCTAAAGCACAAGGTGTTTTTTGTTGTGTGAAAACTTTACATTCTTCTGCCCATTCTTAAGAGCTTACAGGAGTTCATTAAAAAAAGCAAGCTAGCAGCATAAAGCCACACATCATAAAACACATAAAACTGCACACAGTAGCGCTGTTTGGCTCATTTATGAACTTTTCAGATGAAGGAGCATCAGTTTTTTGCTATCCTTACATAGACAAACAACACAAACAGGCCTTTTCACAATGGTTTGTTACAGAACAGCCCAGGTGCAAAGGCAGTCTCTGTGGCAGCATCTCCAGGCTGGGCAGTGGCACTCTATAGCCTTGCACACAGCTGATGTCCCATATCCACATGATAAGGCCAGTGTTTGTGTAAGAGCAGGCAAATGACAGAAGTGGGATAAACACCTTCCTAATCCATGGGAAAATCAAGAATCACAGCGGCTTCCTGACACTGATCTGGCCAGAGGATAAAGCCTAAAGCTAACATTAAATTAACACCACTGGAGCACCACACGAGAGAAAAAGTAGAACAAAAGGATGTGCCCTAAAATGTGCTTTTGTGTGTCCCTTTCATAACAGAGGTGCAATTCATTTTTGTACTCATATTTTCATATACACCACTAAACAAACCCTGTGTATGCTTCTGGAAATATTCCCAGGAACAGCCATTTCTATTTTATTGGCAACCACAGCTAACAGGAAAACACTTCAGAGAGCAAAAAATAACTACCTGCTCTTAATTCACACCTCAAATTCCTCAGGAAATCAAAACCACCATTTTTAACAGTCTACTTTAATTCACAGCTGAATCTGGCTTTCATCTTCATGGAATAAAATTATTAGAAGCTCATCAAGGAACTGAATTCATACATTTCTGGACTACGGCACAGAAGTTAAAATACAGGGAGTGAGGCAGTCTGTAGCTCTCAGTAGCAATCAGCAATCTGCTTAATACTATTCTAAATCCAGTCTTTACATGATCAGCTTCTGGTTAACAGAAGAACTCAGCAAATGTTTAGCCAATTCAATAAGTTATTACTATATATAGGTGAAACAGAATCTTGTGCAGTGCGATTATCACTAAACACTGGCTTCAAAACTGTAATGGCTTGACTTAACCATAGGCCAGGCACTATTCCCTTCATAATTTTTAGGTAGCATGAAGACTATCCTGTGAATACAGCACTGGTTCCTCTTGCTGAGCATTCCCTGCTCCTCACCTCTGCCTGCAGCAGTCCTGCACAAGCCTTTGGTGGGGCAGACAGCAATGCTCCAAAACACTGCCTGCTTTGGCTGAAACATCTCAGCCTGGTTGAAACATCTCCTTGTCTGTTTAGGATGGAAACGTCTCGGTGGAAAAAGCCTGGGATGTGGGGTGAGTCCCTGCCAAGGAGGCTCTAGAGAGCATGGGCTCAGGGACACAGAGATGGCTCGGGCAGAGTGAAAATGGCACTGCCCAGCACAGCCTGAAACAGGTGTTTGGCCAGCGTTGCAGCAAGTGAAGCAGGCTGTGATGCACTCAGGGGTGCTCTTTCCCAGGCACTGCAGTGCCAAGTGAGGCTGAGTAGCACAGAGCACCAGGCACTAGCTTCAGGTCACAGTATTAAAGAGGAAAAAATATCAGTCCTAAGTTAATATAATAATTTTTTTATTTGTACTTTCTTATTTTAGTTTTCAACAACATTTAACATTTGATTCCATTCCTATCTAAGATGCTAATGGCTAGTCCAAGATTTTTGGAAATAAACAAAATAAATTATTACTGGAAACCTGAGCCAGGAAACAGTGAAAGTTAGGGGAAGTATGACAATCTAATGCTGTACAGGCAACCAGCGCAACAGGGTGAATTTTATGCATGGCAAATCCAATCTGCTGTGTCTCTCACTCACCGTTTGATGACTTCGGTCACAGTAGCGCAGCCCAAAGTAATCTATTTCCACCAGGTTTAAGTGACGAAATACGTAGCCCAGGACAACCGACCCCTTCGTTGACTTCTGTGGGAAAGAATTTACACAGCCTACTCACAAAGATGCTCTGCTTTTGTCAGCTATGTGCAGTGGCATTCATGCATTCAATTAGCTTTGTCTAGAAAAAAAAAAAAAAATGAGGCAGCTCCCAGTGCCTTTAACAAAAATTTCAGCAGTACAGATGACAATATTTTGCATATTTGAAAAATAATTCTGTGAGACACTATTAGGAAGCTGGCAAGGTAGTAGTTACACAATACCAAAAGAAAAACAAACAAACAAACAAAAACCCCATGGTTCTAGTGAACACAGCATTTTTCAAATCCCACTCACCCTTCCAGTACAGACCTGTCACTCAAGCTCTGACAATGGAGAACAGGAGGCAAAACTGCTGTTAAGACCTAAATTATACATCATTAACTTCTCTGTTACTAATCTTTGTAAAGAAGGTTAGTTTTATTTGTTTTCTTGTAAAATATTTTTGATAGTAGAAGGGAGAACAGTCCAACACCCTGAATTGAAATAATCCCACTGTTTTCTTGAATAGCACTTCATTAAGTGTCTACGACAGTATTTGCAAACAATGTCGGGGACAATATGCTCCACAAAAAGCTCACTTCCACCTGAATGCCTTGTATTTGTTGGTTCGCCTGGCAGCCAACAATAAACAGATGAGGAAGATGGAGAATAATTACACAGAATGATCCCCTCTCAGAATCAATTAGAGCCTTTGATGATTACAGTCCTAAATTGCACAAGAAAATACGGACGTAACTCATAATAACGTTTTGCTTAACTCCTTCATATTTTATAAACTACTCGACTGTAGTAAAATCACCACAGAGAAAAGAAACAGAAAGTGGAAGCTGTGAGATATTGTTTGTGCAGTTTCACTTTCTAACCTATGAACAGGTATTTTCAAAATTAAAATGGCAAATAATACTGATTAAAAAATTCTTTAATTTAGTTCTGCTGGTGAAGTATTAATCACATCACAGCAGTGAAGGTCTGGTTTTTTTCAGCAGGTGCCTTTGGTCAGGACTCATATCTAATCCCACGAGCAGGGACAAGACAACAATTTCAGGTGGCCACTCACAACTAAGCAAGCCATGACAAGGTAAACATCTCTGGTAGGCTGGAAACAGCATACCCATGCTATTCACCAGATTTACTATACATTTGTTTAAATTAGGAGATGTGCTTGAAAGGTTCTCTTTGTCTGAATCCATCAGACTGGTTGTTTTTATCAGGCAACTGCAATTACATGTTCCCTCAGCATGTACAGTGAGCCTTAATGATCAGCCACAAAACAGAGGGGGGAAACATGATTAAGGTAAGCATAAATTCACTACACCTCAACTTATCAAGTTGGATAAAGCAGAGAAAAACAGTGATTTTATCATCAGTTTCATCAACAAGAAACTGAAATCAGGTTGTGAGAACAAGGCAAGACAGGCTGTAGAGTGACTATCAGGAGCACTGCGGAAAAAAAGTTGAAACAAAACAAAACACACCTTAAAAATACTAAAAATACAGGTTTGATTACTAGACAGTAGGGATTTAAGACTGAAGTAGTAATTGTCCTTGCTAATTTTGTTTTTAAATTAGTTGTCATTCAAAAGAAGCAGAAGTGATTTCCTACTAAAAAGGACATTGCTATCTCATCATTCATGTATTGGACTTGACGATCCTGGTGGGCCCCTTCCAGTTGGCATGTTCTATGATTCTGTGTCATATAAGGTAAATCATCTTCAGCATTGTTAACTATTTCCATCATCATTTAAACAGTACAGCAATGTCTTGGGAACCTAGGGCTGGACAGGCATCTTTAGAAACAGACAGAAGAAAAGTTCAAAATAAGCAAGCAACCCTGACACCAAATGACCCATGCAGATAAATGATGGCAACACCTCTAGCTGGGCACTAAACATTCAGAGAACATTTTAGACTAAAGGATCTCCAGCATCAGCCACTCAGAGTTGATGGTTTTTGACACAGTTAAACACAGTGAGGTCAGCAAACCCTTGCAGAAGGTATAAAAAGGGGTGCCTGCACCATGGCTCACAGGACACATCGAGTGGCACCCACCCAAGCCTTGCTCAGCTTCTGTGACTGTGTGAAGTTCAAATCTGTTTTCTTTCAATGAGCTTTCCATTCCTTGTCTGACCAGTACCATTATTCACAGTGTCATTTGGTTTTGTTAACAGCACTGAGAAACAGTGATTGAGCCACCAAGATGAAGCTGTCAACTTCAAAAACATAAGTATTATTTTACTTACAATAAGAGTACACCAATCGTACACAATCCTGGGAGTAATCAAAGAAGCTTAAGTCTTAAAGGAGTTCAACTTTCATGACTCTGCACCAGTTTAGAATGCCACTACCCTTCTTGTCTGGAAGTCTTCTGCTTCATTCAGTTGAGGACTGCTTAAGGAGTTTTTGGGACAGCTTCCCTCCTATGGACCCTAAAGCTGGTGTGTTATCCCCAAGAAAGATGCATATATCAGACCTGGTTTGGTTAAAACTAAAGCCCCCTTTTGTTCTTTTCAGAGATAAAAGGCTTTAAACTGCTTTTTACTAATACTGCTCAGTAGATAGAAAGCATAAATGCCTGTTAATTTATTCTCTTTTGATGCAGCTCAGTTAACACTTCAATAATTGCAGGTTCTGCAGAAAGAGGTGGTCTGGCTGTGAGGAAAGGCTGAGCAAACCTATCCAGCTTACAGTGGCTGGGGGCTCTCCACCTCTACAGCAGCAAGGTGCTCAGTGCTTTGGTTACTCACAGCAAAAACAGACTGCATGTTGTAGTCTCCACAGCCATCTCTGCCAATCCCTTTCACATCTTTCAGCACAGCCTGCTGAACACAAAGAAGTGCTTTGCAAGGGAACAGCCAGGATATGAGCCAGGACCTATCCTCACACCCTTAAACCTCGCTTTCCTTAACCTCCTACTTTCCCAGCACTGGGGAGCACAGTCCACGTAAAACACTGACCCTTGGTGAAATCACTGCAGACTCATTTTCAGTTGAAGTTCTCAGTTTTAGCCACATGATTTCAGGGTTTCATGCAAGTAATTTGCATCTCCAAGTCAAATCAAGAAAGAAGTTTTGCTGATGAATCCCTTAGCAACTACTTCTCAGTCCTGACACACATTTGTACCACATTTGCTCAAAGTTTTGCAAACTAAGAGAAGCCATCTTATTTCCCCTGATAAAATTACAGCAAAATTCAGCAAAGCTGGAAACCAAAACTATCAAAGAGGTTAACAGGATTACATTCACATCATATGGCACTGCAAAAATTACATAATCTGCCTTGCATTAAGCTCAGATTTGCAAAAGGTTTGCATTCTTAGGGGTAAACCCAAGTACATTTGAAAATACCATCAGCAATGCTTTCAAGAGAGAACAAAGAATTGCTTCAATGAGTCATAACATCTTGCTTTACATGTTAGCAATGTGGCTTCATAAACCAGAAAGGCAGGTTTATACTGGCTTAAGAAAATGACAGCCAGAACATTCAGGAGAAGGCTGATTTAACTAGTTTTCTTAACCAAAATGAAATTATTCTTTTAAAAGCAGTACATAGAGTTCTGTGTTTTAACATATTCATATTACTCTATATTTAGATACCAGAAATTCTTATCTTTCACACTGCTCACTGCTTTTTAGCCCCAGTGAGGTTTTTCTTGTTGGGTAGTTTTTAATTTTCTCTCTTGTGTTGTACAGAGCAGTGGAGGCCACATCAGAACTATTACTAGCATTAACTGAATTTAAAGATAAAATCTCTGACCCAGTAGGATGCTAGTCCCTCTACTGAAGGAAAAGTGCTACAGGTAGTGAAGTCTCTTGTTATTGTCTTTTTTAGATCAAGTAAGCTTCATGGGGCTTTTCTCCTGAAAATAATTCAATCCACACACTCTACCTCTTACAACCCCCCCCAAAAAAGCTAAGGAACATGCAGAATTCATGAGCCTTTGCTCAGAAAAAGGGCTTAGAACTTAGGTTGAACATAACCTTTGCCTTTTGAGATGCCCATCAGAGAGTCCCCCCTGATGCAGCATGCTTGGAGACCAAATTGCAGTATTTGCCCTAGGTAAAGGTTACTAAGGAGAGATTAAAATTATGCACAAAGGCAGCACACAATCATGCATGAGAGTGAGCAGACACAGAGCAGAAATAGTTGTCTCCAAACAGCATTTTCTCGCTTTTCTTTTTAGCCTATTCTTCCTCCTTACCTCAAGCTCAGAGAAGACTAGACACCCTGCAATTTTTCATCACCTTCCCCTGACAAGAGCAGCAAGGCATGAAGCTCTGAAATCAAAGTTTTTGGTTTTTAACAATGAAGACTAAGGACCCTTTTTCCCCAAGGCAGTGTGCCACCCAGGCCTCAATTTGCATACCACATGTTCAAGCATAGAAAAGTCTTTAAATTAAAAATGCTAAACATTTACAAATATTCACCTAGACAAAACAGCTTAGCCTTAATTTCCAGAATGCATGTCCAAACAGAGAAGAATTTACATTAGTGTTATTTTATACGTGCAAGGTATTCCCCAGCACAATCACACAACAGAGCTAAATACTTTGAGGAACTGAGAATTTTACAAATACAAATGAAACATCACAGGCTGCCATAAGTATGCATCAGTAAAATGAACCATCCAAAATGTATTAACCCATCCCTTCCTCTCTGCTTGTATTTCACTGGCAGCAGACATGCCTACATGTTTTCAAAAGTTTTTGGATTTATGGGCACAGGAAGACCTCTCTATCACTGTTCCTAAGAACTTGGCACAGTGTCTGACCTGCCTGGATGTAAAAGATGACACCGGATTCTAGGTGCTGTATATTAAGATACCTGTAAATCTGTTTAGCTTTCACTAGTGGTCAATCCATTGCATTTCAGTCAGAAAATGCTATTCTAGAAAAAATGTCTGAAGATGCACCATATTTTTCTGGTTTTGCAATTATTGTATCTGTCACAAATTCACCTGCTTAGGGGCAACCTCTTTGAGAGAGGGATAAATTCCTAGAAGCATGGGCTCCAGACAATTAAACATCCCCCCTTGTAACTACTGGCTGGAGTGCACTTTGAGCCACTGTCACAGATACATGTAAACTAATTTACTTGACTCCTAAACACAGAAGAAAATAAGTTAAAGAAATTATGCTTTAAAAATGTTTGGCTTTTTGGGAATGTTGGGAAATTATAGGAAATTGGGAAAAAATGTTGGAAAATTACTTCAGCTCAGTAGGGTCTTTTTCGGGGAGAAGATTTAAGCAAGTTGTAGTTGTATATTATATACGTGTTATACCACGTATATAATATACATGTATACCAGTTGTATATATGTATGTGTTATACCACGTTTATGGTATAACAATGCAATTTGGACATGCACACACATTAAAAGGAATGCCCTAAGCAGGAATCAAAGCCCAATGAAGAAAACAAAGGACAAGTAGAGCAAGCAAATAAGTAATGGGAAGACAAATAAATTTTGGAAACAATTACTTACTAGTGCTTTAAAACCGATCTCCACAACGAATGATATTTTACAAAATGGCACTAACTGGTTCTGTTTAGAGGAATTCTAGCCATATAAATATTTTGTTAAAATCTATTCACTAATCTATCCCCTGATATTAACATTATCCAGTTCATTAGCATCTACATTCACTGTATAACAGATGAGTTAAGCTACCAACAATAATGAATTCCAAGTTTTCACAGAAAAGAGCTTTTCTGAAGAACTGAATACCAATGAACATTTCCATCATTCTAATGTATTTTGATTAAATCTACACCTAAGAAAGGAATTATGAATAATGTAATAATGAAATTAGAAAACACAGAATACAACCACTCATTGGGAATGGTGAAGATGTAGGTTGCTCTTCTTTTTCTACTTTTTGAAACTGCTCTTTACTCACAGCTGTGTGACCTGGTGTTCCTTCTGGTCAGGAGACAGCCCTTTACTCTGTGAGGTGAGCAGCTCCATGGCAGAGCACTTGGTGGAAGAGTTATCTTGGCAGAGAAAGGATGCTGTACTTACTTTTGGCTTATTCATTCTAAATAAAGTAAGCATATCGTTTTCTAGGTGATTTTCATGACACAGTTTCTGCAATTCTTTTTGCAGTCATTGAAATCTTTCTTGAAACCTTTCTTTTATAAATTTCTTGCCATTTCAAAAGTCTATTTTTTGCTGCTGCATATTTTGGTATTCTTGGATTCTGTTTTGTCCTCTTTTTAGTTATTTTACTTTATTTTTCTTCCTTTATTTGTTATGTTTTATTACAGCAATTCATGTTAGCTTTGTCAACTTACGTACAAAATATCAATTGAGAAATAAACATAGAGGTATAATCGTTTTTGTATCAGTCATCTAGTCCTGGTATATTTGGTTCTATTCCTCCTATTTGTAATTTTGTGATTGCTGCCTTTGTGCAAAAGGGAGGCACTTGAGGAACTAAAGCCTCAGTTCAAACACCCTATCTTTTCCTATGGTCATCCACTTAAACACCTCTTTTAAGTTAGGTGTTGCATGCATTTTCATGGAGCATACTAAACCGATTATGCATAGCAGTTTTAGAGCACAGGGACTTAAAATTTAAATATGTCACTTGCTTTGCTTAACTGCTTTTAGTGTAAGACTGACAAGGGAGAGTGTCAGTAAAGAGCTGAACTCTAAAAGGCTTTCAGAAAGAGAATGTTAAAAATTAAAGACTAGACACTCTGACAAACTGCTCAGGGATTTTACTATTGTTTCAGCTGTTAAAAAAGTAATGAAGTTTTATTCTCATAAGAAGTTGGCTCAAACTATTAGCTGGCAGAATGATTAGAAGTTTTTCTGTGTGAGATTGTTTGGGAAGCTTTTAGGAGCAAGAAGAATGGGAAGGAGAAAAGGTCAGTGAACATCTTGCCAATCCTTTATTTTGCCATTTTTTCATTCAGAATGAATAGCTGTACTGTCAGAGCTGAGCATACCTGCAGAAGCTTGTTTGTACAGAGCTCCACTAGACTGAGCAAAAAACAAACCACCTTCTCATGCTCTCTGTCCCTCAGCAAAGCCCAAATTTAGGGCCCTGCTCACCAGCTGCTCCCAGCCTTGTTAACATCTTTGCCTTCAAGTTGCTCCTTCTTTTATTACGATAATTATTTCTGCTGCTCTCTGACTTTTACCTGTGTCATCCCCCTTTTTTCTTTCCCCTCCTTTAGACTCCATTTCTCAAAATCTCATCAGCGTTCTGGTCATGAAGTCAGCAACTTCTGATGGCAATTCCCAAGTAGAATCTCAATTTATTTTTTAACCCTTTCTTTCTAAATCCCCATGTTCAAGAGTAAGGGCTAAAACACATAGAACACAGAGACTTAAATCTTCATCTTCAAGTCAATTCACACCTTTGGAACCTCTATCAAGCTCAGTTAATTTTTTTAAAAATAAGTTCTTATATTTTCCTTCTTCAAAAGCAATGGTGCTAGCATGATTTTGTTTATTGAACTCTCTCTCTTTTGATTCTGTTAATTGAACTCTCTCATTATGAGTCAAGAGATATTACAAGAGAAAAAGTTACAAAAAAACCAGTGGAACCTTCTCAGATGCAAAACTAACAGAAAGGACAAAGAGAAGGTATATTTCTTGACTGGACAGGGCCACCTTTTCTCCCTAGCTCTGGCATAGGTGACTCGGGGAAGAAAGAGAGGGGGAAATGCAAAACAAAAATAGTAGCTCTCTCCATTCAACAAGCCTTTCAAAGCACACAGATCTTTGGAACTTTCCTCTTCCACCACAAACCCGAAGGAGTCGTGCCCCACCACAGAGCCACTCACATCCTAAAAAGCTTTTCCCAAACACTTTATGATTTTTAATGTTTAAAAGTGTTATTTCCCGTTTGATGAAGTTCAAATTCTCATTTGGGCTGACACCACCAAGTTACTTACTTCTGCAATGGAGACAGACAGAAGGCAAAGAAATACATTTATTATCCTAAAAAATGTACATACGATTTCTGTACATCTTTGATAATTTGATTGCCATGGTGCTTCCCAGAAAACTGTGAATTCATTATACTGGAAACTTAATTCCTAATTTCCTAATTTCTGGAATTTCATATTTTAAAAAAATTTAAGATTGACCTTTTTTTTCAAAGTCTTCGTTTTTTTCCCATTAGAGCAATGGACGATTTTGTTCTAAAAATGGTTTTCCAGATAGTCTCATTAACAAATGCACACACACACACAAAAAAAAAAAAAAAAAGTCAACACGTTTGCACCAGGACAAGAATAAGTTACCCATTAGCAGGCCATAATGGTTGCTAATGGGGAACTCTATACACCTGCATTCTCTCCTTCCCCTTCTAGAATTTCTGGCTGTCCTGAAGAGATGTTATCCAGTGCCACACACTGCATGGGCTCATATTACCATTTTACTGGTGCTGGGCTGCATTCAACTTTAACAGGCTTGACTGAAAAATAACCCCAACATAAAAGCCCGTGCATGGGAAAGGAAGGACGCTCACGGAGCCGCGGCAGCAGAGGGGGATGAAAGGAGGTATCCATCACAGCTCCCAGCTCTTGTCACCCTGTGCTAGTGCTGCCTGGCCCCTCACACCCACACTCACAGCCAGAGTGCCTCATTCAGCTGTCAATCAACTCCCGAATCATTCAGCTGTCAATCAGCCCCCGAATCGCTGCAGGTTCCAGCCCTGCGTATTCACATAAAACAGAATCCAAGCCAGCCCTTTTTTTTCTTTTCTCTTTTTCCTTTTTTTTTTTTTTTTTTTTTTTGGAAGAATGATACCCCTGTACATAAATAAACACAAAACGGAAGTGTTAAGTTAAAATAGCAACACACATAATTTAAATTTAAAGCATCGACAGAACCTGCCAACCATTAATACATTCTTTTGTGTGAATGTGGCAGTGTCACCACCGGTTGTTTCCCCTCCCCCTGCAACTCACACAGGGCTATCCCTGTCTCCTCCCTGGCATCATTGCTCATCCCTGGAGGCCAGTGCTCTGCTCCTAATTAGATCTACCCGTGGTGTAACCCAGGAGGTTTTGTGTGCTTTCCCGAACCACCTCCCAGTTCCTTTCCTACACGCTGCCTGATTCCACGGAGCACCAACAGCACCCTCCATGCTCACACCCTTGGCACGGGCACCGCTGCTTCCCCAGCCAGGCTCCTGTGGATTGCACTGAATCCTCCCTCCACTACTCCGACCCACCTCCAGTCTGCTTTTTCACTCTTCCCACCGACTTTGTCCTTGTCCCCACGTGAATCAGGAGAGGAAATTTCTCCACACTCCCATACTGTGGGACAGGTAATGCAGGGACACATTTGACGGCTCCAAATGCAAGAAAATTGTTTTCAGTTTTGGTGCCCAAATTCAAGCATCAGGAACACCCAGACATAAGAGGGCCAGTGTGAGATGGCATCCTAACAGGACTTCTCTGAGAAAGTCTGAGGAAATCTCTGCTGAGAGAGAGATTCCAGCATCTTAAATGGGCTTATTTTAGGCATATCTTTAAAAAATGGAGAACAACACATCTCTGGTGTGGTGACCATGCTGACTGCCACTGTAATCTCTTTGCTCTAAGAGTTTCTCAGACAAAAGTTGCCAGGTTTTCTTTTTCTTGGAAATAGGTAAACAGATTTCAACAAAACTTTGTGAAATAATTCATTGCAGAGTTTGAAAACTGGTGAGTAGAAAACCTACAAAGATAACAACCAACTTCAGTAGGGCTAACAACCCTCTCCCTTGCACCTTCCCTTCTGGAAAGTCCCACAAGCTTCTGACACTGAATTTACAGCTGTTTCCTCAGAGATTTCATTAAAAAGTCAATATTATGCTGAAAAAGCTCTTGGGCAAGGAACTGTAGTGATAACACATCTATCTCCCTATTAAAAGGTAATGCACAAAACATTCTGTGTGGCTTCAAGGGAAACTATGGCATATTTTAGTAAGATTTTCTTTCGCTGTGACCTCCATTCTTTTTCTCTTTCAGCAATTAAACCTCTCAAGTAGTGACCTGATGTTAATCACAGTGATTCAAGGACATTACTTTCTCACTGCTTAGTCTTCATTGGATCTCTAAAATGGGTAGTATATTTTGAAGTGTCTTTATATGATATGGGAACTGCACAAACTGGAGAACACAATTTGCATGTTCACATAGTCATCAATAAAATCACCACAATCTCTTTATTTTTAAGAGATGTTTAACATACCAAAGTTGTTGGGGAAAGATGCTTTTAACACGAGGCTACAAACCAGTTAACTTCTATGCCTTGACTTGAAACCTCTTCCTGCAGATTTTTATTCTTTGATATGGAACATTCAAGAAACAAAGTATTTTATACATGGTGTAATATGATATGTATGATATATACTTACATATATGACAGTTATAGTTTTATACATGGTGGCAGCTTACCTATGTAAGTTAATAAGAATATTCCATATAATATAATAAAAAAGAAAAAAGAAAAAAACCACACACCTTAATTAGCATCTCTACAATACATCTCCGTGAAGGAAAATATAAAGCGATTAAAGACATGTGCAAATCTGGATAAATTTCTTTACTGCCAGCTGATAGGCAGATTAGTGATTAGTATAGTGTAAAGATCTATACACAAACATAGCGCACATAATTTTGCAGAACCAGATCCTTCTTTCTTTACATTTAGTACAAAACCAACAGATATGTCTGTGCATTTTCAAAAGTTGCAGAGATGTAAGCAGTTAACTCCTTAATGCTCATAGTCTCAGTATTGTGACTCCACTGAAAAAAGGCATCCTTGCAGCATCTCCATTACCAGACTAATGAGGTTAGTTAATTAAATGCCCAAGGCATACCACCCTTTCCCATCTGCTATACTCCATGAGTCCACTTACACACTTACACATCTCAAGCAAGAAGGAAAACAGTTTTTAAAACAGCTTGCTGACTATGGACATGAAATCACAAACATATTTCACATTAGAGGAAAAAATGGAGTTGATTATTACCAGAAGACAACAGAAATCTGTTTAAATTTTTCACTGGTGATGTGAAAATAACACATTCAGATTTATGTAAATGTGAAATTTATTACTGACTTTTAGGGCAGAGATTTTACATTAATGTTAGAAATAAGATTTTAAGCCTTTAGCCTAAAATTTGCACACAGTGGAGCTGTGCTCACAGTGCTTTCTTTGGACCCAAAGAGCACACAGGTCCCAGCTACCTTCCAATAATCAGAGTAGAAAACTGATGACTGCAAGAAAAGCAAACTAAACTATGAAACTGAAGGTTGATTGTAAAAACTCTTATGTTTAAAATCTCGAGCTTTCAGGCAAGTCACTGGTGTATTGTCAGGAATCTTCAGCGGAGAATCTCCATTTCTGTTACAGCTGTACCCTGCCACAGAGCATGGATGAACCTTAAATGCTCATGTTTTAAAGGAAATTTTTTAGGTACTGCATATGCCCAACACAATGCTTTCACTACAGTCATGACATATTCTGCAGACTAGACCATTTCATTTCAAATAGATCACTACTTTTCATTTTTAACTTGCTAAAAATGTACTTGATTATGTCCAAATCTCTAAGGCAAAATTACCCATTTCTGATCTGTGTTGAATACAAGACTTTTGGCAGTATTACTTTTGTTTACAATAAATTTAGCTTACTGGATGATTTGGACAAATCCTATTCACACTGAAATCCAAAAGTAAAAAAAAAAAAAAAAAACCAAAACACAAAAAACCCCCCAACCTTTTGCTTAAAGAGGAGGTTCACACCCTTCAGTTTTGATCTGATTGCTTGAGGATAAAATAGTGTGGTTTGCTTAGAGTAAAACCAGCAGCATATTCAGCAGAACTTAATAAAGTAATAGCCCCTAGGCTTCCCCTGGCATTTCAGTTAAGAGGCACCATTTCTGTAAATTTTTAAGGTCTACCACTTCATGCGGACCTCAACCATGCCCATACTCATCCCTTTGTCAATGGACTGCTAAATGAGATATATCAAAGTAATGATTCTTGAAGTTCTGTTGCAAAGTCAGTAACTCTCATTTTCCAGAATTAATTGTGACTAAGCACCCTTCCTTGTAAAATATAAGGTTTTAACTTTTGTATTCTTTTTTTTTCCCTAGTGATATGAACTACTGCTCACAAAACTTCTCTGCTGACAATAACCGCACCAGGACTGCTACATGAGACAATACCCAAAACCATATTGGAATATGCACCTCTTTCTATGTACATGTTACAACATGTATGTAAAATTATTTTTAAATAACCATGTTTGTTTATAAGTGGAGGAGGTTGTGTTATTACTTAGGGCATTCCCCAAAATACTGATGCTTCCCAGCCAAGGTGATTTGAAACCTCATCCCAGGTAGCTGATAAAAGGAAGACAGACACTAAAACTGCAAGATTCTCTCTTTCTACTGAAAGGTGCAGCTCTGTGTGAGTCAAAGTAGGTTTCAGTAAATCTTTTCCAAGTCTAAACCTAACAGGTTGGTCCAGTATCCACCATGTTAAACATTCATCCCAGCACTATTTCTCCCAGGCCCTGCTCCTCAGCCACCAGGTTGTACTACATACAAAGTCTCAGCCATGACTAAGGACCAAGGCTTTCATTTATTTGCCCTATTATACAAAACTATAATGAAATACCCACTTAACAAATGCCCTCAAGGACAGTCTCGTCCAACTTCCCAGGGTAACAAACCCAGCAGCTCTCACCAAGATGACAAAGGTGCTTGACATCCCCAACCCCCTGCCGAAGGGAGGGTGCATGCCAGCCTACACAGCTGCTCCTGGGAGTATAACTCATCTGGTTTCAATGAAAATGATCCAGGATAGCACATATCCCTCAGGTAAACTTCACAAAACTAATGCATTTTTACTCGCCATAGCCTGCTGATGTCTCAGTCAGAAACCTGCTAGGAATTTTAGGCAGGTATCCAATCAGTATGAAAATGAACAAGCCCCCCAGGTTGCAGGAGTTGCACTGGAGTAGTCATCAGTTATCCCAGCCTCAGCACAGAGATAAAGGGCATTTCGTATATCCAGTTATGCAAAACGTATGAGATTTTAACTGCAAATTGGCCATCTCCCAGACAGAGTTAAGCTGTTAAAATACACAACTTATATCTAGATTGGGCCGGGGAGGACTAGAACACTATGCCACTGATGTATATGGCATTCATCAGTTAATTAAGGAGGAGTAATGCCAGTGGATTGGACATTTCTAAGGCCCAGCCTGGACCTGCTGCCATGCAACATGCCACCAAAGTCAGTGCTGAGGTCATTCATGGATGAGTGGACAGCACTACCCTAGTATCTTCCCTGTATTCTAATATATTTTAACAAAAAGCAATACCACAGAACAGGCAATAAACCTTCACTGAAAGAAGGACCATCAAAGATTATCCAGGCTACCTAAGAAAATATGGAATATACTCAAGATGGATGCTGAAGGTCTGCCTGGTCCTATGCACCCTCACTTTCTCCCTGAGTGAAGTAGTTCTCACTTCTTTACATTCAAACTGTTCACTCCTTTACAGTAGTCTGACAGCTTCTATAAACTCAGCTGTTACCTAGCTGTCACTCACTGCTGCAAGAGCACAAAGTTCTCCTGGCAACACCGAGAAGAAAGGCGACACTGACTCCATGAGAGAATCATAGAAAAGCCAAAGTTGGAAAAGACCTTTAAGATCATTGAGACCAACTACTGACCCAGCACTGCAAATCCATAACACTAAACCCCATCCCTAAGCGCCACATGTCCACATCTTTTAGATACTTCCAGGGTGATGACTTAGCCACTTCCCGGGGCAGCCTGTTCCTCTGTTTGACAACTCCTCCATAAAGAAATTTTTTCTTTTATCCAATATAAAAATCCCCAACACTACTTGAGGCCATTTCTTCTTGTTCTATCACTTGTTCTTGAGACAAGCAACCAGTGCTCTCCTTCCAGGTGGTTGTGGTGCAATAAGGTCTTTCTTGAGCTTCCGTTTCTACAGACTAAACAACCCCTCTCTTCAGACTTGTGTTCCAGACCCTTCCCCAGCTCCGAGAGAAGTTTCCCTTCTCCAGACATGCTCCAGCACCTCACTGACTTTCTTGTTGTGAGGGACTCAAAGCTGAGCACAGGAATTTAATATTATCCTAGTTTGAAATATGCTGCCGACGTTTCCTGAAGAAAGACAGCTGATGGATTTCAGGATGTCACATTTTGACAAAGAAGCAGAAGAGTATGAAAATCAAGGGCAGGCAACTGAAAGCAAGTGAAATAAGAGAAACCATCACCCCCACTTTCACAGCTAGATTGAGAATGGTCCATGGAAGCTGCCAAAAAACACATTTTGCTCAATTCAGAGTTGTTGTTTGAAGCAGAAATAACATTATTGTTTTGCTAAATGAGGGGAACCCATCTGTTATCCCCTTCAGAGCTGCAATAACCCAAACAGTGCTGGAGCTCCCATCTTGGGTAGGGGGACAGTTACCACTGAGGCCAAATTATCTGACTAATGATTTTTGGAGAGAAGAAGGGTAGTTTCTCTTTACTGTAGCTCTGAGGTAATGCTTCATATATGTCCTCTATATCACTCTACTTTAGTCCATAATTAGGGATCTAAATCTTTGTTCAAATAAAGCCCCAGCAACTAGCAAGAGCAAACTCATTACATGTTCTTACAGAAACTAGACTACACGTAGCACTAAATGTAAGAAGGCAAAAGTATGTTAATATTCAAGAATTGAGATGTTTGCAAATTTGTTTTGATTTCATTTTGTCCACAAGTATTTTTAGTACTATTAAAGTTCTTTCTGTTCTGATAGGAAAGTCTTCTCTGCACTTATTTCCACAGTAAGAATCATTTTTTTTTCTATTTCTCACCTCCACATCTGCAAGCATGATCATGCATCCTTTCTGTTACTAAAATCCTTTAAATTTGCGTATGTATCTACTTCTTACTTTTCTCCATAAATCCACTAAAATCAATACAACTGAGATTTTCCAAAGGAAACTTCAGCATTCCATTCCTAAATGTAGTAAATATCATCCCACAACACCAAGATCCAAGTGGCTAAGACAGGTTAGTTACCAAAAGCCTACACTTCAAATACACACCAGTGAACTTTACATTCATTGTGCAGGTCCTTCTTTCAAATCAGAAGAAAAAGAAAATACAATCCTAGCCAGGAAACCCAGTTTTAAGTTCTTCCCGTGGAGATCATAAATGCATTACACATTTGACAATGGAAAAAAAAAATTTAAATCTCTATCTGATTAATTTTATGTGTGCAACTAGTCTCAGAGCCTCAAGACTTTTCAGGATCTTCAGCTGATACCAGCAGAAGAGCCTCAGCTGGGTTCACAGGGCAGTTCACAAGACCTGTAAACACCTGGTGTTCAAACAACTCTTACAAACCAGTTGGCTGCACTGTTCCAGGTGACAAAACTAAAGAAAATGTCTGAATAAGTAGATGCACAGCTGTTTGAAAGCCAAAGACATTGTTGGCTTACCAAACACCCGAATATTGTAGGCCTTAGTATGTTCCCCTATAAAATGTTTGCTCTCAAATCTGTCACAAAGGAGAAAAGGTGCAACTCCACTGTCAAAACCAACTGGCATAAGTAGGCTCCAAATACTTCACTGTTTGACAAGTCAGCTGGCGACATGGCTGTTTTGACAGCACTCAGCTCACTGTGTCCCAACCCTGCACTCACTGCACAAGCAAGATACTGTTCAGAAAAACTGCTTTTCACAGAAGGGCTTATATACATAACATTTACCAAAATAAGCACAAATTTAAGACCTAACAAACAGACTGGGAAGCTTAAGATTTCTGTTTAATGGAAAAGGTAATTTTTGGAGTCCCATTATTTCAGTAGCTTACTCAAGGAACAGACGCTCATAAAATAGCAGAATACGTTGCCACTATGACTATGAAGAGGGCAAACACTTCCTTCTAAGAAATTTTATAGCCATTATAATACCTATTTTTGCCTGCTTTCAGAAGCCAGACCCAAAGAAGGTAAGATCAGTTGCAGTTAATCTGGTATATTCACACTCCTACCACCCTGGGAAAGTTCTGATTAGGACCAGAAGTTACACACAAAAAGTCTTGTTAATTTATAGTCACTATATCTAGATAGAGATGAAGTACAACTTTTAAAATATTATCTGTGGACGGACATGAGAAAATTAATGTTTATTTCTCACTCTCTCCTGGTTGCTTGAGTTACATGACATTGATTAAGCCTCCCTTCTGTAAAAAGGCGAGTTTATCCAGGTCCCACACAAAGATAAAGCAGGACAAAGTTCTGTAGAGAGCTGCAAAGGTTGCTAGTGGGGTGCAGCACATGGACATCCAAGTACCCACAAGAACTTATCTACATTGCAGAGAACTCAAGGGAGGTTGTAGTTACAGCAAGAAACAACAGAGCCAGACTCTCATCACGGATGCACAGTAAGAAAATTAAAGAATCACAAGATGCAGCAAAGGAAATCCCCCACTAGAGAGGGAGTAAATGCAGAAACAGGCTGCCCACAGCCACAGTTTATGGAGCTTCCACCACTAGAGAGACCCAAAACTCACCTGGGAAAGTTCCTGCTCTAACTTGGCAAGAAGATAAACTACATGACCTCCAGAGGATCATTCCAGCTTTAATGATCCTATCACACCACTTAACACAGCCCACAGAAGAGAGCTAATTAGTGCTGCATCACTTTATCTGCATTTGTCTGAAATTAGATTTGAATGCGAATAAGTGGAAATAGTAGTTTGGGGTAAATATGCACATATCCTCAGCTCCCAAGGATGTTGTAAGAAACCTTTGTCATACAGAAATTATTAAAATAAATGTATATAATTGATACAACTATAAAAACAGGGGGAGAAGTGGGAGGTAGTCTGTAAAACTCCTAAATCCTAATAGAACTTGTATAGACATCTAGTCAACAAGCATTATCAGTATTTTTTATTGAAATGGTTATAAACAGTACACTTACTGTTCCAAGACGATAGTGTATTGTTTATCCACATGCTACTCACTTTAACTCCCAAAATATTTTGAAGGTATAAATACACATACTGAAAAATATTTCTATGTAATTGTGACAGCATATGATTAACTCATAGTAGACATGCTCATAACGACTATTCCCACAAAACCACTTTATGTTCATTTTTATACTGCTTATATTTGTATAAAAGGAAAGCAGGAGTTAAAAGAAGTTACACAAATCTCTTAGATATTAACTACAACTCTTAACTGCAATGAGATATTCTAGTGTTAACCATCAAGTCAGCTTAACATTGAAAGTAAACATGCCAGAAGACAGGTTATGCATAAAGTCAATTACACAACTCGGCTCTGTTTACCTATAGCAAAATTTCCAGAAATGCTGCCTCTGAGGAGTTTCTAAAGAGAACAGTTAGAGACTTGGGGCCAGCAGCACTTGTCATGAGTTCTTTTCAGTAATTATTAACAGAAGACTCTTAGTTCAAGCAGACTGCTTTCAATAAATTACTGCGCTGCTAACAGGGCCACTTTGAAACAATGGCACGAGCATCTCAGTGACCCACTCAAAGCCATTTCAGTCACAGCAAGATCTGATAGCTTAGCATTAATTATAACATGACTGACTCTGCAATTCTTGCATTTACTTTTGTCTTTCATGGTTTTATTCAAACAGCTTATCCCTATGTACTACTATGAATTATTAGTGTTGAAAAGAGAAAAACTTGGACAGCTTAAACAGGGCCAGCTATAGCCACCTCTATTTTAACAGGACATGTTTTGACTTTCCTCTGGGAAAGGCAATACCAAACTGAATTTGCTTACATTTACCAACTAGATTAGGGAAGAAGCCCAGTCCCAAAAGAAACTGGAAATCAATCTTTCACTCTCCAGTAATTACTGCTTACAAATGGGCAAAAATTAAAACTGAGCCTTGCCATTACATAGAGCAGATATCCCAGAACTTAGCATGAACTTATGGAGGTAATTTCTGCCATCTATGTCACAGAGTCAAATCTGCTATATTTTTGAAACATTATGTTGATAGAGGAAAACTTTTCTTATGCATAACTTGTAATTAAAAGACATAGAAAATTTCTGATTAGAGCTTAGCAACTCAAGCAGTTCACAGCCAAATCTGCAGCTACAATTTGTTTCTCTTAAAGATTAAACTTCATTCTTCATTTATATATGGAAATGAGAAAGACAGTGTCTGAAAAAATGCAGCACTGAATACCAAATTCCAAGCATCTTTATCCGAATTTTTTTTCTTTTTCCTTTTCTTCCAGCACAGGAGAAACATGTGCTACCAGCCTATAAAGCTCAGGCAGACTACATAGCATCTCACAGTTCAAAAGTAATCTCCAAAACAATAGTTGCAAGTAATTTAATCAATATTAAAATTTTCAAGCACAATCTCTTTAAAAGTTGTTTTTTTCCAAAGGCAAGAAGCAAGAACGTTTCTTAGTTGCAACAAGCAAAGTCCTAGCTCATCATAGGCTAGGCACCATCAGAACTGTGTAAGTTTAGCATTAAAAGAAAAGTTCCTTTGCTGTCAGCTTTTTTATACTTAAATAACTTTCAGGGAACTTTTCTAACACTTCTTTTGCTGTTTTATACAGAAAAATGAAATAAAACATTCTGACCTTAAGTAATTTCATGACTCAAGACACTAAATCTCCCAGAGCAAAATACTATTTCCTAACCTCCACTATATAGGCAGCTAGATAACTGATGGCTTCATCAGATTACAGCTGTACCCTGGTTTAAATAACTGCAATCAATTAGCATGCAAGGCATTTGTGCTCTTATTGCAAAAGGGAAGATACTTATCCTACCGGTCCTTCATTATCTTACCTTCATAAAGCTGTTGGAAAGAAAATAAATTAACTCAAAATTTCAGCCCAAATCTGTGGTACTGCAGCCCCATGCTCTCTTTTGGAAAGGAATATTGTGATAATTGGACCCCACACAGATATGCCAGAAAATCTTGATTTAAAGCTGTTGCCTTAGGCATTGGTCCAATTCCTCTGTAAAACAGGAGAACCAAATCAGGTCTCAATCAAGAAATTGTGCTGTGGATGTGAAGGCCAGGTTGTGTCAAGTTCCATAAAAACAACACTTTTTAAACTCAAGAACTTAGTTCCAAGTGTTTCAAACCAACCCAGCTGAAGAATACAGGACTGTAATTAACAAAGATCATTAATATTGGTGACTTATCCATCCATGTGGCAACACAAAGCTGCCGTCTCATTCCGGCCAGTCCCCCATATCCTCACATCCAGATCCTGCAGTACCACAGAGCTACCCTGAGGCTGAGGAATTTGCAGCAAACCTGCTGCCAGCTGGAGAAGGCCATGGCCATGCCCCTGTGCCTGCCAGGAGCCTCTGGCACAGCAAGTTCTGAGGCACCCGAGCACACAAGTTTGTTGCAGGCAGAGAAAAATAAATTCTCACCATTAGTATGCAACATCTGGCTTAACTTCAGCCAGTGCTCACATTATCCACCCAGAAGGACAGGTGAATTGATCCTATCCATTTTATTTATTTGAAATGAAAAAAAAAAAAACCCAACAACAAAACACACCCGACACCCCCCCCCAAAAAAAAAAAAAAAAAAACCCCAAACAATAACCACCAAAACCAACCAACCAAACAAAAAACAAAACAAAACAAAAACCACAACCACTGGTGGTTCCAGGACCCAGTAATGTGTTTTTCAATTAAAAACTTTCAGTTTCTTGGAGAAATAAGTAAACATTATGTAAAAGTCAGTGTAATTCCAAATTTGCTGGCCTTCAAACTGCACAACAATAATGTAAACAGAAAGAAAGTCTTCACAGTGAAGAATGAAAACAAAGCCACAATACCACACCTCCTTCTGCTAACCCACACAAGGAGGGCACTTAAACAGAAAATCTCCAACCTGAGACACAACATACATAATATTAAAGAAAATACAAAAATAAAACATACTGCTCTGTGGGCCAAGAAACAAGTTCACAATTGCATGTTTATCAAACCCCTTGGAGAGTCCTGGAGATGTTCTCCTCCTGCTCTTCTCTATCCATACAATAATAATAAAAATAGTCTTTTTCACTATAAATTATTAGTACAATTTTTAGAGCAGAACATATCTGAACATATGCAATTTCATTGTGGAACTTTCATGTTGATCACATACCAAAACAAACTATTAGAAATTCATGATCAACATTACTTTCTCATATACTGTTTAAAAACTGGAGCTTGCAATAAGAAACAATTACAAAGATCTTCCATTCATATTGGCATTTTTTCCTCCTTTCTTCTTTTATTTTTTCCATTTTCATTATGGGAAGAATAATATTCATATGCAACAGTAGTAAAAACCATGAAAGAGTAGGTGTTTTACACCAAGGCTAAAATGCCTTATAAAATCCAAAACCAATTAAATTATCAATAGTGTCAAAAATCTACTCCTTCTACAGCCAGAAAAGGAATTGTATTTGAAAAAGCATTAAAAGCCACTAAAAAACAAAGGATGACTAAAACAAGCATAAATAGCTTTTGTAATTGGTACCTTTTAAAATACAGCTAAATATTTTTGAACTACAGTAAGTGTAGAATAAAACTGAATGTGCTACAACAGGTGTGGGAGAGCAATCATCCACCATGACTGTTCCCAAGCACATGTATAACTTAGTATTTTCTTAGTATTTCAATTTATTCAATACCCTTCTTCATGAATCTGAGCAACATTATCATAACCCTTTACAATAATGTATTCTTGTTCTAATTCAAGGAAACCAGGCTGCTAACATTTTGTGTCCAAAATCTTTATTGTTATAGTGAGTAGACCTGGCTGGCTTCCAGATGCCCACTCAGTTACTCCGTCACTTCCCCACCTCAGCTGGACAAAGCCAAAAAACAAGATTAAAAGCTCATGGGTCAAGATACACACAGAGAAATTGCTTCATCAGTTTCTGTCACAGGCAAAACAGACTCAGCTTGGGGAAAGGTGATTTAATTTGCTGGCAATTACAAGAAGGATGGTGCGAAACAGCAGCAAACTTAACATGCTTTCCATTTCTTCTTGCCAGGCTCAATTTCACTTCGTTTCTGAGTCCCGTGTGCCCTCCCCAAGCAGGGCAGAGGCCTGGGGAGCAGGGCTTGTGCTCAACCCACGACTGCCCCTTGCTGCTGCTCCATCCCTTCCTCTTCTCCCCGCTTCCCCTTACAGAGGCCACCCCTGCAGACCCCACCACAAAAGCCTTGCCATGAAAACACAATGTGATTGTGTAAATAGACTGCAGAATAAGCCTTTGAGAGCCTGATTATAGTGTTCCATAATGATCTTATTCTGGAGGGTGGGAGGGGTGGAAAGCACTGTTTATAGGTTTCATAACATTTCAGCTACAGCACCAGAAATATCATATGTAAAATTTCCTTCCCCAAAATAATTAACCACAGTCAGAAAAAAAAATAAAATTAACAATTTTCTTTGTGTAAAATAAATGTGTATTATGGCAGGGGTCCGTTTTTCCTACACATACGTTCAAATTTTGGAGCCTGCTATAACAGCAACACTTTACTGGAGATGTCTGACAGTTATAAGTAGATCTACCCTAAATAATGTTTAAAAGTTATACTCTAAAAAAAATTACCAATGAACTATTAATTAAATTAAATAAATGTTGTGAATTATACATCCCTAAAGTATAATTTTAGTAGAGTACTGTCTTCCAAGTTCAAAGGAGGGCTTTGCAACAGTTTTTCTATGACCTGCAATATAAGATTCCCCTAGAAATTTGTAGACATTTGTAGACATTCCAATTTTTAGACATTCCAGAAATCACTAAAGTGACAAGTAATGGGAAAAGCCAGTTATTGGTGAAAATCACCTGAACCTCCTGGTAAGACAAACTCTCTGAAAACATGCATTCTAACAACTGCAAAGGTTGAGTTCATCTATGGCAAGGAAATACACCAATTTTATGAAGTAAGGTTTGTGTACTGACAAGCTGAAGCTCTGAATGGAATTTGGGCATCACTGGGAATAAGCAAGTGAACCTGAGATCACAGTGATGCAGTTATTAAGCAAGGGCAGGGAGAGAATACAACAACCCCATGAACTTCAGTTCCTATTCCTGTAGGAAGATGGCAATACTTTAATATAATTGAAGAAATGTAACGAATTCTCTTCTGGTTCTACACTTCAAGAAATAAAACTCGTTCAGATGGGGATTTTTAAAAAACAAATGGATAAATTCTGGAAATCTTGCCATTTGGGAGGTGTCAAACAATGTTGAAATATCCAGTGTATTAGAAAGAGATTAAAGGTGATTTGTTCTGTGCCTCCCAGTATCAAAACAAGGAAGGCCTCTGATAGAGGGCAAAAGGCAAGAGTTTAAGAGCAAAAGGCAGAGAAAACTGAAATGGATAAAAGATATCTGCACAATTTCACAGTAAATATTAAAAAGAATTAACAGTGACAATAACAAAAATAACATGTCAAACAACCTAACAGGTGATACAGTAACAGTAACAATTTTAAACTTTACATTCTCATCACTGCCTTTTTAAAAACTGAGCACAAATTTCTGGAGAGGCAATACTGCATATACCTAAATTTTCACCAGTTAAGGAAGAAGAGAATGATTTCTGGGTCAGGACTGTTAACAGGATATCGCCAATATTAAACATCCACTGTAGTGACCAATCACAGCTGCAGTGGAGGATGTGGGGCTGTTTCCAAACATGTCAGAAGAATGTATATTTCAAAGCCTGGACACTTGACTCACATGTTTGTGTTTCCAGTTCAGAGCACTGCCAGAAGAAGGGCTCACTGCCATTGAAGTTCTCCATAATCCTCCTTTAGGAATTGCCATGCTAAGGATTCAGATTATCATGTTGGAGGGGGATGGCTCAGGGCAGCACAATTCTGAAGCCAAAGACTCCTGTGGTGGAGTGGTTAATTTCTGTTTTTTGTTGTTTTTCTTTTTCCGTCCAGAGGGGTGAAAAGACACTATTGGCTGGTAAAACTCCCCATAAATTAAAGTACCGCCTCTGGTGGTACCCAGATTTTCTCACTGTATCAGGGAGCAGCCAAACTTACAGAAACCTCCATGGTTCTCTCCTGAGAAAGCTTAAGCTAAATTTTACATGAAACATAAAACATCTGTTAGGCTTTATCTTACAGGTATACTGCATAATATCAGACAAAGTAGGGGTGATTATTCAGTAAATACAATAGGACCCTTTTTCCCCCTGTGTCACTTCAATACCAGATGCAATTCCCTATTTCCAAGAAGATACATCCCTTCATTAGTCGTTTTGTTTACAGCAAGAAAACAGTCCTGGATTCAAACACTGATGGATAAAAAGTGCTCTCAAAAAGCAAGTACAATGTGAAAGGGTTGGAAAAATTATTTCTATATTCAACTACAATCGCTATGTCAATAACAATACTGAAGCTCTGGGATTCATTAAGTGAATGGCAAAATAATAGCACAAACATGACAGCAGCTCAAGAAAGCAGTAATTTCATTTCAGGTATAAAGGAATATTCTAATCTATTTTGTTGAAAAGAAGATGAATGCCAATTTTTAAGCACTTAGCTTTCTTGCTGTGCTTTTGCCAGACAGGCTGCTCTGTCATATCTGTCTCTGCAGGTTTATGAAACTGTATAAGACAGTAAAAATGAGCTAAAGTATGGGCAGTTTTACATAATGATTGCTGCAAATTTGAAGCTGCATTGAAATTAGCACTTAAAGCAGAAACAAAGTCCTTTTCCTTCACAGATGATAGGTGGGTTTTACCTCAATTGGCACAATCTGCCATAAAAGGCACTGCCTTTTCCTTCTTATAGATGCTGCTTTTTAAAGAATGAAAAGAATTACTGAATTAGATGAAATAAACAGGTTCAATTTCTGAGCTGATATTCTCATACTTTATCCTCTCTGATGAGTTTTAGTGTCTGTATTCCATTCACATTTATTTACCTCTGTCCGACCTGAAACCAAAAATTCCTTGTTCGTGGTAACTTTTGTAAGTCATACATAAAGCACTCTGAGATCTACATTGTCACACTTTGACTTCCCTATGCAAGCCACACGTGCAACTTAACTTGTCACAACTGATGTGATCTAGACCAGAAATAGATAATGGGTACTTAAAAACTGCAGTTCAGTTCTTCCTTCTCAGGGTCTTTCTGGGTCACTGCGACCCCGAGATTGTTAAAAGTCTCTTTTCCCAGCCCAGGGGCGTGAAGAATGAGTTGGAGATCTTCAGTTCTTGGTCTCAAGGCTGTTTATTGCGTCTTATCTATAAAAATTTTCTCCTGCCCTGCCGAGGTGCATCCAGTAGGACAGTTCCAGGCACACTGCCTGCTCCTGGGGCAGTGTTATGTCTCTATACTAAGAACTACGTATACAATGTTTACAATTACTTTCTACTACCTATCAGCTATGTTAGACAGTGAGCTTCTAGTCTAAACCAATCTAAAACTGCCAACATCACAGCAGAAGATGGAGGCCGAGAAGACAAAGGAGAAAGGCTGGACATGCACAGATCCCTCCATCTTGCCTCCTGAACCCCCATACCAAAAACCCTAAAATCTACTTTTCCACCTCGTGATAACTTCACTATTATTCTGCCTAAAGTGTTGTGGCTTGATGATCTTCATATAAGGCTGGTAATTAGCTCCACGGGTCATAATCAAGCCCACAGGTGTTTTGAGCTCCGTGCCAGGGCTTCTGAACCCCCTGGCAGGGGTCTTGGCCATCCTGGACAGCCAGAGGGATGTTCTGGGTTCCCACACTTCCTTTCAAAAAGAAGTGAAGGAAGAACTGCCAGAAGGAGAATGGATTTTGTTTAAAACTGGATGGAAACCAACTGTACAAAAACTATTTCGATTCGTTAGTGGGGGTGGCTTCGTCAACAGACCTCAGATCTAAATTTGCTTTCAAATTTTGAAAGGACTCAGATGAAGAATACCCTTCTTCTGGATCTCTCTGGCTGAGTGAGAGAGAAAATGAGCTCTTGCTTCAAAGCCATGTATCTGAGACCAAAACATCCCTAAGCTGTACTGAAAGCAGTTGTGCATTAGGCTTCATGTACTGATAAGCAACATAAGATACAGCAGTAAATATCTGCTTTCAACACAGTAGAGCAACAAAAAGAAAAAAAAAAATCAACCCTACAGTCTGTTTTCTTAAAGTAATCCTTTTTTTCCTGCATAAAAGAAAGAAGATAGGTAGCAACTGGAAAGATGTCCCAGGGGCCCCAGCTAGGAAGCAGAAGAGAGCCAAAAATGCATTAAATGGAGGCACAGTAAAAGAGCAAAAACTGTTAGAAGGAGAGAGCACAGCTCCTTTCTTTCTCACACTCCAAACACTGCGCCCTCTGTGAAAGAAACAAACACCTTCTCCTGCCTAACAGGGAGGGCAGCACAAACATCTGCCTTCAGGGAGCAGCACATGAGCTTTGCATGTCCCCCTTGCCCCATCCACCCACTCTCACCCCTTCTGAGACTCCAGTTGGGAGCTGCTGCTTCTGCAGAACCATCACCTGATCATGCACGACGAGATGAGAAAGAGCCTGCCTAACAAGCCTATACAAGCAACCACAGAGAGAGGACAAAAAAAAAGCCCTACACTCAAAACACCTCATAAAAACAGAATAAAAGGGAAAAGTAAAAAGAGAGCAAGGATGAAATAGGAACCAAAAGGCAATCAAAGTGTGCTGCTAAAATGCTCAAAGAATTGCCTGTCAGACATCAATTTATTGTGCAGGTTTATCCATATCTGGTTTTAAAACGTGATTTTTACCTCCCCTTGGGTACTGTGTGAAAGGCTAATTACAGAACACTCCCAGGCAGGTGAAGTATACAGAACACAACCTCGATTTGCTTTATATTTCCATCATACTATGTATCACCTACAAGACAAAAAATCCCATGCCTTCTGCAGTCCCTGCCTACTCCAAGGCTGTTGCACAGGTGAAAGGATAAGATGTCTCAGTGTTTCACAAACAGAATACAGGGCAGAGTAATTTGTGAGAAATTAACTAGAAACAGAGGCTTTTCAGCAGCCCCAGTTGGCCGAAGTAGGGATAAAGGAAAACATTTAATTGCTCCGCCAGAAAGTTACTAACATGCTGGTAACCACACATAATCTCCAAAATTATTTGAAATAGACCCAGACATGCTGTTGAGATTTGTTGTTTATTCACTTCTAAAAATTGGCTAATTCTGTTGAGTTTGTGGCACTGTGAGAAGCATACCTGGCTTTATGAAACCATGACTGGCACCCCACAGTCGTGTCAAGACAGATTATTTCCACAGTGATGCTCCACAAAACCTGTCATGAACCAGAACTGTAATTCTGCTGTTTTCTTCACAAGCCCACAAACTACTTAAAAGTCCAGACAACAGCTATAAACCCTCTTCTAAACACAGTACTAGTGAAAGCTTTGGGAATATTCAGGTTGTATCCAAAGGATTTCTATTCTGGCCTCACTTCAGCTCAGAACAGCACCATACACAAGCAAAGCACCAAAACACACCTGCCTGACTCAGACAATGCAAACACCCTTCAGGAAACCAAAATGAAAAGAGCTCTTTGCTATAGGAGATTTGCTACTCCCTGCTTTGGTGTCACTGGGACAATTAACTCTGTCTCCACTGACCTGATTTCCCTGGTACATTTTCTGTCCCATACCACAGGCACAAACCCCTGGACGTGCAGATCAACATCAACAATGCACAGCTGGAATCACAGAATCACAGAAGGGTGAGGTTGGAAGGAGACACATCTGGTCAAGCTGCCCTGTTCAAGCAGGGTCATCCCAGGGTTGTGCCCAGATTCTGGAATATCCCCAGTGAGGGAGAACCCACAGCCTCTCTGGGCAGTCTGTTCAGTGTTCAGTCACTGCACAGTGAAGAAGTTCTTCCCCATGCTCAGGCAAAACTTCCTGGAACATTTTCAAACTCCATAAGTTTAATGAAGAGCCAGGGAAATCTACAAAGCCATGTGAAATAGGAAATAAGCCATGAGGAAACCATACCTAAAAGTCCCTCCCTTATGTTTTCAGGAAAATATACCCAGAAATCCGAAAAAATACACTACTTTTAAGATTTTAAAAGGTAGGCTAAGTATGTGTGTTCACATGATCAGATAATATAATAAATTGTGGGGGCTTATGTTAATACTGTATTTACATGTTAAATTAGTTTTCGTGACAAAAGTTATTGAGACATGAAGCAAATATTATGAGATATGTGTGTGCAAAATCTCCTCTAAAATGAAAAGATTCCACTGAACACCAGTGGTTTGAAATTTTTACCACCAATTCCTGTTCTACTAGAACATTTTTGTTGTTTTTTAAATTGTCTTAATATCTTGAGAAAATTGCACACACACACACATTTTTTCCAGGCCCTTGTCAAGGTCTTTTTCAACAAAGGAGAAAGTGATAAAAGTTGACCTTTAGTCTTTTGAAATCAGTGGAAAATGTGAGATTTAACTAAGCTGTCTGTATAAAGATCCAATTACAATTCCTTGAATTTACCAGCAAAGGTGACAGATAGTGTACATCACATGGACAACACAAATTTCTCCCCATTGCAACTCACAAAAATTCTAAGCACCTTCTGCTCTTTCACAAGAGGTTCAAAGCCCTCTTGCAAACTTTTAGGAATGGCAGCTCAGCAGTTCTTCAGCACACTTGTACTTTTCAGCCACCACTCTCCCGGAAAAAGAGTCTGGTCTTTTAATTACTTTTTTAGGTAGACAGATAGATAGAGAGATCCCAGCATAAATTACATTTGTACTTTTTATGTGCTGTATACTCTTCTATATAAAGGATATAAACTTTTTTTTAAGGCATTTTTACACTGTGTGTTTGTTTTCTTTTTTTTTAGTCTATTTAAGGCTAATCTTTTCAGTAACTACTCAGTAAAATAAAATAGTTACAAAACCATGCAGGTGATTTGCACAGAACGTATCCAGATGCCTAAAAACCCTGAAAATTCATTTTCACAGTTAATATTTACTCAACGTTTTAGATATCCAGCTATGCAATTTAATCTTGTTCACTATAATCTCAAACCCACTCACGTTCTACAAACAGAGAGATAATGAATTTTTTTTTGTAACTAATTTGTCTGCTGAACTTTAAAGTGAAACTTGCTCTTGTTGATAACAGCCTACTGCAACACGAAGGTGAGGTTAAAGGTTAATATGGGAAAAAGAAAATAATCACATTTTTTTCTGTTATCTGACAACGTTATGACAAAACAATATTACACATTTTAGGATCTTCTATGATGGATGATAAGCCTATTCAGAAGGCTGCAGAGAATAATTCCCGATGCAATAAAAACCAGTGCTCTTAGCACAGGTACAATGCATTGCAGCAACACTTTTGATTTGTAAACTCTTGCAATGATATCCCAATTCCTAATGCATGTGTGGTTGCATTAAATCTGCCATCAAGGGAGATGAAAGTCAATACTGAGCCTGGCTATAAATCGCAAAGTTAAATAAATGCATGAAGCAGGCAAGTAACACTGAAAATGTACTGGTGATAGCATATAATCCATGGATGTGCCTTTTTATTTTTATTTAAAGAAACAGCAGCTCCACTGTGGACAAGGAATCAATTCCTACACATCAGCACAAACATTTTTAATAACAACTCCCCAAACATGGCATATATTAAGGGAGTAAGGCAAGAAGTGTAGATTTAAAAGCAATTATTAAAGTATTTCTGATGCAGAAGAGTGGGAAAAGAAAAAATTAACAGGTTGAATGAATTGTGACCTCAGTTTATCATGTTACACTGTATTCTGTAATTATTTATTGCATTTACTATTCATACACACTGTTCAGTGAAAGAGGATGATAAAACTCTTTCCAGCAAGATGAAAAATAAACTTATCTTTTGTAAATTAATTAGGGCAACTAAATTTCATTTTAAATATTCCTATTTTGCTCATCCAAGTAACAGTTTTGCAAAAGATGCAGAGGCATTCATATCTCTGACTAACAAACTGCAGAGTTGCCCTGAGAGGGCCTTCAGAGAAGGTCCTTGATAAAACTTACTGACTTTAGCCACAAGTCCTTGTGCCTGTCTTTCCAATTACAGGGCATGGCATTGCAGCATTCAAACTCCTCACTGTGGGCATGAGGGAGCATTTGAAGGAAGACAGCAGGTTCATTCCTTCTCTGCACACCACACAGCCTCAACAGGAGAGTCTCAGCAATTCCCCGCTGGGGGCTCCTCACTTGGAAGGAAGCTGGTGGGCTTCGATCCAAGAGATCCAGCTCCCACACCCTCCTGCCCACAGCACCTTGGCAGGGTGGGAAAGGGAGTGGCTGGGACCTGCCCTGTTCCTGTGTTCCTGTGGCACACAGCTCCTCAGGGACCACTGCCAACTGGAGTAAATTAAAGTAGACCTCAGGCTACCTTACACAGGGCTGGGACAAGTCAGGAGAGGAGAAACACGCAGCTGTAATCAGGATAAACTTCAAGAAGCACTCTTTTCATCAAAGACGTTTCCTCTTAATTTTGTTGAGCAATTAGAGTTTTACAAAGGTCTGCTTAGCCTATCTCTATCCTACCTGTCTCCACAGCCAGGCTTACAACTACCAACAATTCTAGGCTGGAAGAAGCCTGAATGGGAAGGAACACCTGTGCTGTGTCATTCCTATTTCTACTGCACTTGGGATTCCTGGATCTTAAAAAAAAGGTGCCAGAGTTAAAAATTCAAGTGCAATACTACCAGTGCTGCTATCCCACTCCCCCAGCCCAGAGAGTGCATCAGGTGTGTAACTCAAAACAGGCCATTCCTGACTCCATGAATCTCAGCAAGCCAAGGGCCAAAGTGGAAACAAACATCAACTGCTACAGTAAAGTTCTACAGGTCTTCAGTAAAACTGAACCTAGTAACAGTGGAAAATATTGATTCAATGTACTTTTTCTGTTTCTGTGATTTTGCTGCCTGCATAGCAGTCGGTGAGAAACGTGGTTAATGGTTAATGTCATTTCCAGTTTCAGTCTAATTCTTCACTGTCAGAAGCATGAGCACAAAGACCCCGGAGCACACATGAAAGGTCAGAACTGATCTAATAGGAAGCCATTAGAAATGGCTTCTTCAGAGCCTGAGACCAGAACGCAAATAGTGATGACTTCACTTGAAGGAAATTCCAAAAAAAATCACAGAATCTTTTAGGTTGCAAAAGATCTCCAAGATTATCAACTCCAAACTCTGACCAATCTAGATCATACCATGTAAAGCCCTGTCCAGTCATTTCTTGAACACCTCCAGGGATGGGGACTTCACTACATCCCTGGGCAGCCCACTCCAATGCTTGAACAATGTTTTCATGAAGAAATTCTGCCTGATGTCCAACGTTGGGACAGCTTCAGGCTATGTCCTCTTGTCCTGTTGCTAGATGCCTGGAAGCAGAGGAATCTTCTAAAAAACATGAATTTTCTAAAAATCATGAACTTTCTAAAATCTTTCTAAAATCATGGAGTTTACCCCTGGAAAGTAAATGCATAAGCATTTTAAAATGGGAAGGGACACTGGATGCAACAGTGTAGTGGAAATTATAAATACTGGATGCATAAGCCAGCAAACTTAAATTTTAAAATTAATTCTGGAGAGAAAAATCTGTCCACAGCTGTAGGCTTTTTTTAAGGGGAGAAGGGCCAGGAAGTTGGCACAGATGGTGGGTGAGGTTTGTTTGCGTATTTTTTGCTCGGCTTCTGTTTTGTGGGTTTGTATTAAGTCAACTCTTTCTCTTTTAGTTAAAAAAAAATCCAGATATTTCCTTCAACACATTTCCAATCTTCAGGGTCCTCTTAGATCTTCTAACAAAGAAGTGTATGACAACTTGTATGTGGAATAAGGATCTGTATCTGATAACATCAATTGTAATTAAAATATATGTTTCATACTGCAGTGCTTATTTCCCCTCATGCCACTTGCCCCTCCTGCTTTATTACTGTCACCATGATTTAGAGATGAGACACAAAAAGGGATGCTAAAATACTGTAGTTCCCTGTGGCACGGATTGTAAAAGATACTAATTGCTAATCCCTGACTCCCAAAACATAAAGCCAAAATAGTGAACCAGCCAAACAAACAAAAGAAATGTTTTCCCATTCCCCCCTTTTTAAGTGCAGAGATATGAAGCCCAGATTGTCCCAAGTGCTGGTAGAAAAAGAACTGTACTCTGCTCATTCACATGCCATCTCTAGTCTTTGGCCAACAGACCAATGCTCCCAGCAAGGAAACAACAGATCAAGAAGAACTATTCAAGAAAGGCAAGAGGAAACTGCAAAACAGTGAGGACATACTACAGGAACAAAGGTTAAGGTTCCTGGGGTTACTCAGAAACACTGAGGGTGAGAGAAGGCATCTAAGGTAAAACAAACCAAAATCCAGATATTTTCCTTAGGTACATGGTTAGGAGAGATGGTGGTGGAAGAGGTCGGCACCCAATTTAATGCTCTGTACTCGGGTAACCTCCTCCACCCTGGCTGTCAGACAATTGCCTGGGTGTCTGCCTCTGCTCAAACTGAAAGCTTCCAGCATCTCCGAGCATCAAGTCTCCTAATGTTCTATAAAAAAGCATGTGGAAAAAGGTTAAGGACCAAATGTACTCTGTGCACAGACCCATGGAAGTCAGAAAAACATGAAAGTAGATTAACTGAAAACAAACGTGACCCTGACGAGATGTCAGGGAAAGCTTGCTACTACAAGAGTAACAAAGGACTGCAGCTGAGCTCCTGGGAGGCTCCTTTAGTTGGGGTTTTCAAAAACAGATCACACTAAAAGAACCTGTAAAGAATGAGCCATATCATTGTGACCATGCCCTCATGTAATGTCATTCACTGTACACTGACTATATATCCTCCTCATCTGATTCCCTCCTGTCCCTGTTGTCCAACAGAGGCAATCCTGGCCATTGAGAAATGATGACTTTACCTTCAAGGGGGGGAAAAAAAATCATAGCACTTGCTTTAATTCCGAGCTTCCTCACAGAAATATGCAGGCTTACTGGTTTTAGGAGTCAGCAGGGTTCATGCTTTTAAGCTCCTCTCTGCAGCCATGACAACAGAAAGTTTATTTCAAATGAAAGCAAGAAAGAAATTCAAGACTTTGCATTTACAAAAACACCAAAGTGAAATCTACTGTAAGAATCAGACTGAAGCATTGCAGATTTGAACCTCCCAGAGAAATCAGAGCCCTTCAAGATACGAAAGCTGAACCACCACAACCACCCTGAGTGAAGGCTCTTAGCCAACAGCAAATAAAAGGTAATGCAACTAAATCCTCTTAGTGCAATCTAAAATAAACTGAATTACTAAATATTTGCTATTCATGCATATGGACAGCTACCAGACTGAACACTTAACAGTTTGATCACATGTCCAAACCTTTCCATAGAAACTTGTAAGAATCAGCGGAGCCTGCAAATACTGCACACAAGTAAAATACTTAGATATTGTAATCCGTCTGGAGAACTGAATTTCAGATAGGGTAACACACTGACCTGAATCACAGAACTTTCAGCTCAATGTCACCACCTAAACAACCCTATGACAGCCAGACCTTCCTTCTGAAGCAATTCTTCTGTGTGAACAAATGGGGCAAACATTTCTTTGTCTCAGCAGCAGCTGTTCCTTAAATCTGTTAAGTCCGCAGCCTCAACAGAATAAAATTCTCTATCTTCTGTTTCTAGCATTGAGTAAGAAAATGCCAGCTCACACAGCTGAGATGCTGCTCCCCAGTCTCAGCTTCTGGGTCAAGCTCTCATACAGCAGGTATCTTGATTTAAGTAACACCGTTCTCCTGATATTTACTCTGTAACCATTAATTCAGTCCTGAGAGGTTTTCAGATTTGCCTGAGACCCCAGTACAATCTTTAAAAAGGACTTTTGAAAGACTCTTATGCAAGCACCTAAATAGTTCTGAAAATAAGTTCCAACGCCTGTGTCCTCTGTGTACAATTGCAATCCTGCCTATGATTATGTGACACATGATAATTCCCACTGAAACTGGCAGGCTCTTCCTCACCAAGGTCAGATCCTTCCAATTTCTTCATTTTATTATGCATAATTTTCTTCTGTTTGATCTGCACTTTATTTGCATTGATAAACTATTGCTTAAATGAAATCTGAGATAATTCAAGACAGGAGAGTATTCTTTCCTCCTTTTGTAGCAGAACATGTGTGAGATGACTAAACTCCAACAACCGACTTGACTTATTTTGGCTTAAACAAGTGTCATTGGAGGATATCATTCCCCCCTGAAACAAGAGCCAAAATCCAGAACAAATCCCTGTTTAAAATAATGTGTTCTAAGCAGATCCAGCTTCCTATCTAAATGAGGTAGATCAAGGAAAAACAATCACAACAATCATCTCTTATGACGTGGTTCAGTAAGTCTGTTATTTCACCCAAACACTGCTTCTGCTATTTTTTAGTGTAATTATATATATAAATATGTTTCAAGGTGTTTTAACCTTGTCCAACATATTCCTCTGCCCACAAGGAAGTAACTTATGTTACATGAGCCCTATCACAATGCATACTCAAACAGACTACAGGTGGACTGTATTTTATTTTCCCTATGAAAGCAGATCCAGTTAGTCAAATACCATTTCTGCATGCAGGGAAACACTTGAGGTTTCGGGGCTCAGCAGTCTGGCAGGAGTGATGGATAATCAAAGGGGTTCAATAGATTTTGGGTAGACTTTGATAAGGTCAATACTCACTGTGAAATTACCAGTTAGGCTTTCATCAGATGCGCTACCTTTGCAGCTTTGTGTTAGAGATGCTTAAAATTTTAGGGCCTAGAAATCTTCTTCCATTCCCTCTGCTTCTGGAATCACAGTGTACCTCCCTCCCACATGTTATGCAGTAGGAAACAGCTGTACACTTGAAAAATAACCTAAAATTATATGTACTAAGAACACTGGAGTATCAACTAATTGAGTCAAAGGCATTGTTTAATTAAATGTTCAGTTCCTCCTTCCAGACTGAAAATTATGCAAGGATTCCTCTCTGTGTACTTACAAGAACCACTACTGCAATTTCCTTTAAATCACACTTCTGGTTCTCCCCTGCTTCAGACTTTAAAGAGCAAACAAAACCTAGCTTTTCCCTACGTTATTATATTTCCCCCTTTTTTTCAAGCCTGTACTGAATAGAAAAAGCCTGTGTTAGGCCAATCAGGTTTCCTCTCCCCTGTAACTGTTCCTAACCAACTTCAAAATGTGAGTACATTTGTATGCACAGTGAACTCCCCAGCAAACAGCTGCTTCTTAAAGGCACTGTACACTGTCCTACCTCCTGTAATTTGCTGCTCAAGTACATTACTTCGCTTCATTTTCTGTACACTCAGAAATCAACGTTCAAAATTCAATTACACTGCAATTTCTTCAGTTCAAGTGATTTTTCTTATCCCATATTCCTTCTGTATGCAAGAAAAGGAATATGAATCACAGCAAGCTTGAAAAACAAGATAATAAGCAGCATCGTGTTAGATGCTCTTCATCTTATAGATAATAATACCAAGTCCATCTGCTCTATGTGGTTAGATTAGGTAGAAAAAAATGCATATTAAGATGAAGAGCCTTTAATCCACAGTAGGGAAAGAAACTCTGCCACTTTCAATAGAATTGTGTGAATCCGCTGGTGGATTAGATACAAACAGAGTGTAATCACCTCAGGCTGGGCATGGAGATGGGCAGTGCACACATTTATGTAGCTTTCAGAGAAGTGAACGCTGTAATGAACACTGACTTGTACTTTTGTAACTTTTCAAGTGAATGCTTATACCTTAGTACAGCAGGCACAAAAAATCTGTCTGGTTTGAATTCTCTTCAAGGTAAGACACACAGCAGGATTACCTAATACTAAAGAAAAAATCACCTTTCAATTTTTGAGTTTCTTTGGGGGCACTATTTGTCTACGAAAAGTTCCAAGTAAATGTTCTCAAAGGGAGGGCTCTATAAGCACACTTTGTCTGTATGTCACACACAGCCGCAGAAATATTTCTGTGTGTTGCCCTACTGCAAATCTACTGCAAATCTTCTACCCTGATCTTTCTAAAACTCATGAACAAAACCAAAAATTAGCACAAATAAACTAATTAATTAGTTAATTAATGAATATCAAGATCATTGAAAGTGTCATGATCTGAGATACAGACTAAGCATCAGGAAAAAGAAAATGTATCTAAAACAAAAAACTGGGTTTGATTCATTTTCAGCCAACTCAGTGGAAGTGGTTTAACTCCCTCCCAAATCAAACCTTCCTCTCAACAAAATACATCAAGCTGGAGTCAAGCTCTCCTGCAGGACTTCTGCCTGCTTCTGGAGTTTTTCCATGCCACAGGAAAAAATTTCAGCTTTCACAAAACTACAAACACTACAAAAAAAGATTTAAAACAACAACAGTACTTAGAACTATCTTGTTTTGGACATTTTATAGATTACTCTCCCCAAACAACTTCATTTAGCTAAGGCCCCTCCAATTTCTGTTGGAGAGACACACACACATAATACCAAAACTAAACCTAGTATTTTTTCTGATCATTTGTTCTGACTTCTGTTCACCTGTTCCCAAAGCAGCAGATATCATAAACAAACATGGTAAGCATTGCAGTTTTCCTTTAAACAAAGATTTCAGGAGACAGTTCATGAAACCTGGTTTTGTAGAAGATTTTTTCCAGGAAAAAAGAAACAAAAGAATAAAGATACAGACATGGAAACATCAAACATGGCTTTCATGCTCTAAATGGATAGAGCTGAATACCTGTGAAAGGCCAAGGATGATTAAGAAAAAGATTTGACTTCTGTTAAAAAGGTAGAAATTTTTCATGTTTATTTTATGTTAATAACATCTGTCACCTTCATCCAAGAAATTACACTCTTTCTTTCAAGTAAATTTTCATTTATTAATTGAACCTGCTCACAGAAAAATTGGGTTCAATTTGGCTTCTGTTGAAATTGGTGCCAAAGCACTTCAAAACACGTCATCAACTGTGAAATTAAAACCAGGTACAAAATTTCAAGTATTCTCCAATCCAGGAAGGACAGTGGTAACTCATTATTGCTTTCACAGGAAAAGAAAAAGAAACATTATTACTAAATGGTGGTCGAAGAAAGAAAATTGGCTTTTGCAAGAGCTGCTTTGAGGCACTAAAGACACAGATAAAGGAACCTCAAGGCCAAGAATATTTTCTTAGTAAATCTCATTCATCCCAACCTGGAGCACTGAGAGAGCGCCAGAACACTCCCCATTTTTGGAGAAAGATGGTTCAGTCAGAGGTGATTGTAAAGGCATTATAATTTGCCTACATTAAGGCATTTGTTAAGAACAAAAGGATAAGAATAAATGTGGTAGATACCCTTTGAAGGATACCAGAAACTTTTGTTTCCCACAGCTTTAGAGTTTGCTGTGTTCCAGAAGAAGGATGCACACACTGAAAAGAGAACTGAAGTGTTCAGCCAACTTATGTTCTGTACACAAAAAGAAAAGATGATACTTTTAGAAAGTAAAAAAATAATAAAGTGAAGAATACAGCTGAAGAATCTGACATCACTTCAAAGTAGGGGGAAAATATTTGATCTTTTCAACATAAGGGCTTTATTCCCGAAAGTGTTATTAAAAAAACATTTTTAATGTTTTTCCTCCTCCTTCCCCTTTTCCTCCTCCAGTTCCTCCTTCTCTACCCAAAGTAGCCAATGGAAATTACATCTAAAATGCTGGGGGCAGGTCAGGCCAGGACATTCACACACCTCATCAAAAGGTTCCTCTACAAAGTCTTGTGGCTTTCTCCCCTTCCTTCAGAAAGCGAATGGCAATACAAAAAAGTTTGTTTGTTGCAAGACTATTCTGTCCATTTGCAACTCTCCTTCATTTCCCCAGGAACTTTTTCTCCTGATCACCTCTACTGAACTTCAGCTACCTCTCTCCTGTGGTCCCTCCTGAGATGTCCTAATTTGCTCTGAAGGGAGATCCAGGCACAGGTTTCAGGATTATCTGCTGTCTTGTCCCCTCCGAGGCACCCCAACACATATCACCCACCCCTTAACTGCCATGGTATGACAACCAGAATTATGAGAGTCTGACACTCAGCTTTCTTTCGTTCTGGCATATTAAATAAACAAACCAACCACACAGACAAAAGATTGCTGTCAGCCTGAAGCACACTTGAAAGGACCCCTGTGTAGGAGGTCTGGGCTCTGTGTGACACAGCTTGGAAGTGTCAGGCTGCAAGAAGCTCCATTGCACTCCTTCTCACTTCCCACAGCCACAGGAACCACAGGGAATGAGGATCTGAGGATTCCTCCATGGGAACAAATACTGAAGAAATGCTGGCAGTCATGGCCTTCCAGTCCCACTTGGTTCTGACACGTGACTTGCATTCCTTCCGATGTCCATGACGAGATTTCACCACTTTATAAATTACAGCCACCTTCTACACCCCAGCACACTCCACCTGCACGGAACCAGGGCAGAGGCAGGGCCTAGTGCAGCATTCCTCGGTATCTGGTGCTGGCCAAACAAAGCAAAAAAACTCATTTCAAAACAGGGAGTTTTGCAGGCAGTTTGAGGCACCCCTGAGAGAGATGTGGAGAATCTCCTTCCATGTTACCTATCACACCAGCACTGTGGGATTACCTCTTCTCACAAGGGCTGCTGAATCATTTGCTTCAAGTCCTGAGTCAGGGCTGAACTCACTCCTCATTAGTCTCCTATGCATTCCTCCTCATTTTTATAATTCTGAACTGTTAGCTCCACCAGTTTTCTGTGGTACTCACAAACAGCATAAAAAGAAAATTTACTTTCCCTTATGGTTCTCAATGTAGTCTTTTATAAAGAGAATACTTGCTCTGGTATTCTAAAGAGGGAAAAGAACAAAACCCCATTACATTCCTTCCAGCTACCATTTGTCCACGAAATAGGAAAGAAGTTTGTCACAATTCTTTTACACTGTGATCTGAATAAAACTGTGGAACCAAAGCAAGAACTGTATTTTTTTTCTCATATAGAATGTATTTTAAAAATTAATAATAAAATAAACTAGATATTCTATATAACACACAAGTATTATTATAGATAGAAAATATTTTCCAAAACACTACAAATAAACTCTTCTCAGACATAAATGAGAACTTTGAGTGAAATATATAGTATGTGGAAAACAAAAACCAGATCCAGTGGGTTTTGTTTGGATGAACTGTCTTCTGGATGAATTCTATAAGACAATCAAGTGCCTTTAGTTCTACAAAGTGTTAAATCATGTGCTAGCCTACATTAGTAGTCATGCCAAATTTTGCCACTAATTATATAGGGAAACTGCCATTTTCTGCCTTCCAAATTCTTTTAATGGAATTGACATACTGAAGGTCCTTCCTTTCCATTCCTAAAAGGCATTCTGTCTCTCATACAAACAAGAGAATTATTCTCCAGTGCACTCAGTTCTTACTTTCCTGAGAACACAGGAAAAGTATTGAAGTGCAGAGTGATTTATTATCAAACTGGCTCACTCAACCACAGAGAGATTCTACCCAAAACTTCAAGAACTACAGGAAGATAGACTGTGTTCTTCTCTGCTTTATGGACAACGAGTTGTAGTCTGCAGAGTTTAAAATGTAAATATTGACAAATGAATAAACACATCGCCATACAAATTAGATCCACTTTTCCTTTACATTAGTAACTACCCATTACTGTAATGACTTTATTATTTATCTTAAACGTAAGCAGGAGCAGTTGGATTTCACTGAATATAAAGTCTTCTGCTTGCTCTTGCCAACCAAATGACTAATGAAAGCTCCTGATAGGAGTGAGAGTTTGCCATTTGCAAACAAGACAGAATTAAAAAGAAACCATGAGGGGCAAGAGGAAAGAAAGGCTTCTCAAAAAGGAATCTTTACAGACCTCTGAGACATCTAACAACCAAACTTCAACATAAATACCCTAGTACTATAGGTTAATGGTACATTCAGCCCAATAGGGATTTCCATCTAGAATGATCAAAAATGTCTATGCAGGTATATTAAATTTTGGTTGTTACTTTCAATAAAGACAATTTGTATATCAATTCAAAGGAAGTTCTGAGGTGTCTTTTTCCTGCCTCTGGAAAGGTACTGCTAGAACTACCAGGTCTCTTCCCTTCACAGAAATCAATGTTTGTGGTCACAAGCCAAGGAGAGCAGATAAAGCATGTTTCCCACTTGGCAAAACAGGCAGGTTCCCCTCTTCATGCTGTAGCAAAACCAAAGGAGCAGAGCTCTCATTTTGCAATGTTTCTATTGGTTTTCCACTTCTGAATATTAGCACGGGTTGACCTCGAGGATGTCCTTTTGACCTTAGTGCCAGCAGTGCTCAGCCATCCACAACTCAGGATGCAATGGAAGAAGTGGGAACAAAAGTTCGATCAATACTGAAATGACAACCTTCATTTTAAACTCTGAAAATAAATCAGTATGCAGCAAGCAAAAGATCTGATCAGAAAGCAGCATCTAAATTGTGCATTTAAAAATGCAGTTCGCAAAATTAAACCCAGATACTGAAATGTGATTATTCACTTCCAAATACATCAGTTGTGAAAAAAGTTAAGGTAATATAGCTGATCTATCATTACAAAATTAAATACCCTTTGGGAAAATAAATGTTAAAAATATTTAAAAGACTAGCAAGTCCTCTCTCATCTTTCTAGCAAAAATGCAGATATTAATAATGATGCCATATGACCAATACCTAATTTCTCTTTTCCTCATATGTGTTCAATATCATCTTGAAAACAGATATTTTTACAGCATGAAGTGACATAAAATTTTAGCTTCTAGAAACATTCTCTTTCTGAAACACCTTTTCAATTCAGTCTCTTCAAGATTTCTCCCCATACAATGTGATGATTTTTTAGCAGTTTTCCTTTTTGAAGGAACGGATTGCAATTCTGCAGCTGAATTTTAGTTCAGAATTCTCAGGAACTAAAATTAATAACATATCAAGAGATGGTATTTAACTATACTAAAATATTTTAATATAAGAAATGCTTGATCCAAGGTACATAAATCCAAAACTGTACCAAAAAAAAGCAGCCTCATACTTTTCGTGTACCCTGGTCCTATTATGAAATTACTGCTCAGTGAAAACAGAAGAACAGACACCTCTGACAATATGATTGCTCAAACCTCAGGTTCACCAAGACATAACTCCATTTAGAAGTTAATGGATTTACTTCTTGTTGTCATGCTGGTTTCATTAATTTAGTTAAGTGAACCTAGGGAAAATAAAGTGTCTCATTGTTAATTTATTTTATGGTTATTCTGGGGGGTATTCAAGATCACTGGCCTCATCTGTAAAGATATTGTAAGAAGTTAGTAATCTATTTCAAATTTGTGACACAAATTTTTGTAGAGCAGTTAATAGCAGCGTTCATGAGCCATTTTGTTCCTTTCATTCTCAGTAAACTAGAATTGTGCATTGTTTCTACCCATTTCTGGAGGACTGAAATAGTTCAAAATTTCATATAAACCATTTGGTCCTCAGTGTGCAATCAGATGACCATTTTACACCCATGAAGGAACTTTAAGGAGCACCAGCACCTTTCTGATATGGAAGGGATTATCAGTAATGTACTTTTTTCTAACATTTTTTTTTGTTATTTTGCTACAGACAATGCTTAGATGCGGGGATTCAACAGCATTAAAGAAAAAAATTATTCAAACTTGGAACTTGATGATATTGTCTGTGTAGTTTTCCTTCTGCTATGCAAAATATGTACACATAGCAGAACTGTTGCTTTATAAAGAAAATATATTACAAGGTTGAAATGAGACTGAGATTGTGTCCTTTCAATCAACTCAATTTTTATTAACTATTCTTTTCAAATCAATATGCAGAATATCGAGAAGAATGGGCCTTGAAATATTTATCAATTAATTATTTCTTTATTAATCAATAGCAAAGAGGGCAGAGGAAAATATGATTAAATATGCTTGAACTCTGATTTTCAGTTTAGTAATTCCTATAGGTGGTGAAAATACCATAGGTAGAAAACAACTGCAATCTGCCTTTAAAAAGATTTTTCAGATTTCTGAAGTAGTGTAACAGAAAATTTTAGAAAACTGACAAAAAGATGGTTTCCTTTCCTAGAAAAATTTAGAAGAATAAACCAGCAGAAATCACTTGCATAAAGAATACATTCCACATTCACAGCACATTTTACCAATTTGATTTTAATGCTAACTCTCAGTTAAAATAAAATAAGTTCTTTCTATTCATTCTATTATGAAGGATTCTATTTCCTGCTATCAAATGAATCCATTAAGTATTTTCACTGGGAAAAAAAAATAGATCCCTGTCATTCCCGGGCTGACTCCTTGGTGTACCTCCAGGTAATAGAGCTTGATGTACAAGTGCACTTGTAAAAGTGTAAAATTGTATATTCTCTGTATGCACTGTATTTTAAAGACATGAAGTCTGGAACTATTTAGCTTCACTGGGGACTGAAAAAAAAAAATCAAACAAAACAAAAACAAAGGAAAAAGCAAACCAAAAAAACCCCAAACTGAACAAAAATGAAAAAAAAAAACCAAGCAAAAAACACACACACACAAAAAAAGGAAAAATACCATAATAATCCACAGAAAACTTTCTAAGAAATGATGCATTCACCTACTTCTGTAGATCATACTGAATCCTTTGGTCAATTTTTCCATAAGTATCTTCACAATATGTATAATATTCTGATGAACCCACTCATGGTTTTTACATGTCCAGTTAGTTAATACAGTTCTTAATATCAGTCACTCTCTGTTTCAGGTTTGCTTTTTTGCTTTGTTTTTTTTTGGGGGTTTTGGTTTGTTGTGTTGTTGTTGTTATTGTTATTTTGTTTGGGGGTTTTTTTGAGGTGAGGTCTAGGGGTTTTTTTAGCCATCCTTTTGCTAAATTCTCAGTAAATCATCAAGTAAATGGTATGATGGCCAGACTATCACTGGCCACCAGTGATAAATGGTACCACCTAATAAAATAATATTACAGAACATATACTTCTCCCAGGAATACCTTGTGTATCTTTCCTGTTCATCACTTCTCTTCTAATGAAATACTGCTGATGGCCCATCACACATGTCAATCTAAACAGAACATAAAAACTATGCTCAGAGAAGAATTTCAAGGAGCACTTCAAAAGTGCATTGACCAGATGGCTTAAGACTAATTAGAGAGCTTCTTCACTGCAAAAGTAGCTAATTTTTTTTTGAGATCTTTGTTCCAACCAAAGAGATGCAAACATGAGACACAGATGCTTCATAACATTTTTAGCTTCTTCAGGAGAGAAAAAACAAAACAAATATCTCCCTTAAATACTATTTTCAAGGTGGGGGAAAAAAGGGTTCTTAGGTTCCTGTAACACACACTTTTCAAGATGAGCACTGTTTATGAAAGAGCTGATAACCAATATGTTTCAAGACATTATTTTTAAGGGCCCACAGAGATTTTCCTTGATCTCCAGAAACAAATTTGTGCAATAAGGCACACCACTGTTTACAAGGACAATTACCTCAGTTCTCAATGGAGCCAAAATATGTAATGCCCACAACCCCTCAGTCAGGTATCGTGTCAAAAGACCTCTGACATGTCTCGCAACATCAACAGATGAGCTACAACTGGTGCTGTACCATAAAAACGCCTAAGTTATTGTTTAGTCTGTGTGAAGAGAAGACAAAGTAGCAGTCCTGGAAAAGGGATTATTTTCAGCTGGTAGTTCGTTCTTACCATATCTTTAGCAAAAACCCATTTCCTAACTGGAAACTTGAACATCCTTTTAAGAGGAAAAGCTGTCCCCATTTGAGGCCATGCGCGTTGACTAGAAAGCAGACAGAGATTGTGGCGAATAGCCTCTTCGATCCCAAAATTTCTGGGACTAACAACTGCTATCACTTTTTTATCTCAATGCATGTTAATGTACTATAAGGAAACATAAAAATTAAGATTATGAGACACCTGATAGCCTTTCCTGATTACCTAACTCTTATCAGCCTCCTGTAAGCCTCAGGGCTGGACACCCAGCTTACACATTTTCATAGAGCTGTGCTCTAACCTTAAACCACAAAGACAGAACAGAAAGGGAGATCAGCAACGCAGGACTGATACACTGATAACAGTAAAAAAAAAAAAAAAAAAAAAAAAAAAAAAAAAAAAAAAAAAAAAAACCTGAGAAGCAATAATTGATAATTGGTCTGAAGAAGAGTTCCTCACAAACCCCTCCAGACAGCATGGCCCGTGGCAGAATGGTCAGTTCTATCACCCCAATAGCAAAAGGAAGTTGTTTCCTTGTCATACAACCTTGAGAAAGCCATTTGACCTCTTTCCATCTCAGCTTCCCCACTTGGGAGCCAGAAGAAAACTAATCTTTTTCTTTCCCTAACAAGCTCTTTGAAGTCCACAGAGAAAAGTATCCCTAAATTGCACTCAAAGTCTCAGTCTTGTCAGCTCTGCTCATTGTTTCAATGTGAAGTACAATTTGAAGCCCACTGTAGAATGAAGAATGTGTCAATGAAATTGTAATTAAAAAATGTCATGTTTTGATAAGTAGAGCTGCTGCCAAGCATAACAAGTCAGAAATAACCACTATTAACCACAAAGTAAGCAATGCATCCTCAAAATTCACTGGCCACAAGTATCTACTTCATATCCAATTCCCTGAAGAAACAAACTTGCCTCGGACTCCTACAGGGCACTGCCTTCCACACTTCAAAACAAGTAGGTTTATACCCACTAATATCAAGCAAGTACACAGATTGCCAAAAGCTGTTGAGCTGTGGTTTTTATTTCTAACAGACATGCATTTGCTTGGGGGAAAATAAAAGAACAAAGTTGCTCCTGTAACAATTCAGGATATGTGAAAGAGGACCAAAAGTTTGTGTCCCATGTATCTCTGAACCAAATTAAAAGTGAAGATGACAAAAGGAAGATCCCATCCAGAATCTGTAGTTCTAAGGAAATGTTTTTTTTTTTTAATGTTAGTTTAAAATGAAACCTATATGAACTTTTACAAACTATACATATGTGCCAAAGCTGAAATGCCAATTAAAAAAAAATTTTAAAAAATTAAAAATAAAATTCTCTGCATTTACATGAGTGCATTTCAAAAGATTTAAAATAAAATATTTGTATTTCAAGGGTAAAGTACCAAATGACAAAGCGTGACAGAATATGACAAATTTTATGTTCTGTTTCACTAATAATTGATAACATAACATCCCAGGAAAGCTGTAGAATAACAACAGCAGCTGAAAATGACAGAAGCCAGGACTGTGTTGAAAAAGCCATTTCTGCCATCCTCCAGCTGTGAAGTGGAGCAGAGCACAAAGGTCCAGCTGAAGGCTCACCCAGCGAAAGGCAAAGCAGTGGCCACCCTTCAGCCGGGCAGGAGCTGCTCCTCACGCACAGCTGCACAAACACTCCTGCGGATACCGAGGCAAGGGAGGGCTCCATGGTTTAAAACACAGCCTGGGAGAGAGCTCTGCAGCTCCTCACCTTGGGTTTTCAAAGGCTCATGGAGCTACAGCACTGGGGTGTGGCTTCGCCGTGGACAAACTATATCTTAAAACAAAGAAAAGAAAAAGAAAACACAGAAGACAGGCTGCTACGAAAAGGGAGATTCTCCCTTCCCTAAGGTTTCCCACTGTGCAGTGTGAGTGCCTATGCCAAATTATTAATGAACTATTACTTTTCTCGTCAGATCCACACACTGTTCCAACTGATTCCATGACTGCTCTGTGGTTGAGTTTCAGACAGAGAAGGAGCAGGTAGAAGGGATGAAATATTTAGCATTATACCACATTCAGATCACACTAAGAATGGCAGGAAAACACACCCTTATCTTAAACTAGACAGTTCCCAAGACTGCAAGTCATGCATTCTTGGAAAGAAGTTACATCTTTCCCATGGGACATTAATTTTTATTAGACACTGCACAAACCCTTCACTTTCAGGTTTTAGCTTCATTAGACTAACCATCTTTGCAGATTATACTTTTAACATACTTCTGTGACTGCATGTTTACTGCACAAAAGCATGCATGATATACACACCCACATCTGCACATTGAAAGGTAAGGCTTTTCAGAAGTGTCTAAACTTAGACTTCAAAGACCCTGCACAGGGACTGAATTCCGGTGTCATTCCAGCATGATTTGCTTATTCCTCTGTGCTAAGCATGGATTTATGGGCCTATCTGCAGGCAGTTGATTCAGCAAAGCTTGATAATGCTGCATACACTTAGACCTAGTAATACCACTGATTATGGTTGAAAATATATTGTTAAATATAAATTCCCTCTCCCCACTACCCTCCTTCAGGTTCTCCTTTCCACAGTTGCTTCTCCAAGCTTCAATCATTCAAGCTAAAGCACAAAGGCATACAGAATTTTATTCTTTGGAAGTCTTAGGTAAAATCGGACAGCCCTTTCCAACAATAAATTTTAGAGGAACTAATTTCTTTCTTTGAATGTATTTTCTTTTTCTCAAATGTCTTTTGTTTGTTTGGTTGGTTTGGTTTTTTGTTCGTTTTTTTTTTTTTTTTTTCCTGATCCAACATTGAAACCACGTTCTTACGTTGCTAATAAATTCATGTCCGTGCTCTTCGAACAAGGACTTCAAGTGTCTGCGACATGCTATCAGTTGTCATCACGCTTAACCAAACAGGACCGAGTTAAGGGCCTTTAGAAAAATCTCAGTTTCCACAAGCTCTGTCAGGGCTCATTAGCGCTTGGCAGATGACTACTTTGAAGAGTTCGTCCCCGCCGAGCGTGCTGCAGCGGCGCAGGAGCTGTTCCCTGCGGCCGGGCCACGGGACACCGGGCTGGGGAGGCGGCTGGACCTTCGCCCTGCGCTCGGGAGCTGCTGCGCTCCCGCCCCGCTCCGCTGCCCCCGGCCTTTCCCGGGAGAGCGCGTCCCAGGCGGGCACGGCCCAAGGCAGAGGGAGCGGGGAATGACTCAACACGGGCGGGCAACACACCGTGCACACAGCCGCCTTCTCTTTTCTTGCTCGGGCAGGTACAGAACAATACCTCTGCGCCAAGCGTCCCGACTGCCCCGGGGTGGTCGGCACCTGCTCGTTTTAAGTCACTGTCTCGAGGTGAAGCCTTCCAGAGCACCGTCTACCCCACCGGCGAGCGTCACCCTGATCCATCTGTCCTTTGCGCGACCGTAAGCAAAGTTACGACGTTATTCCTCCCGAAACCCCTTTTTTTTTTCCGCCGCCGCTCCCTTCCCGGCTATCGCAGCGCAGTCGGGAGGCAGCCGCCGCTGGGCAGCCCCGCGGGCTCTCCCGCATCGCGACCCCGCAGCCCTGCCGGCGTGCTTACCTTGATGCCCTGCTGCTGTGTGGTCAGGGTCAGCTTGGACTCGTCCAGGAGCAAAACTTCGCAGTAAAATTCCTCCGGGACCGCGCAGAAACAGCCCATGCCTGCTGCGATGGCCGAAGACGGGGCGGGGAGGCGAGAAGAGCCCCGGGCGGCGCCGGAGAGGGGCTGAGGCGCAGCCGGGTCTGGGCCGCACCCGGCTCCGCGCCCCGGCTGCGCGGATGGAGCCCAGCGGCTGCTAGGGCGCAGCGCCCAGCCCCACGGGGCGGCCCGCCGCCATCCTGCCCAACAGCCTGGACGGGGCTGCCGGGCTCTCTCTCCGAGAAAGGGGGAAAAAAAAACCCGGCGGCTTTTTTAGGGAGGATCCCAGGGCACAGCCCGAGCCCGAGCCCGGCTGTCACGGCGGCTCCCCCACCGCTGCCGCCCCGGGGAGGTACCGAGCCGCCCACCCGCCTCGTCCTCCGCCCCGTCCGCGCACGATTCCGCGCCTCCCCTTTGTGTGCAGGAGCGGGGCCGGGGAAGCGCTCTCGGCTGCTGCAGCCGGGGCGTGGGGGTGGTCCCCGCCCGGCCAGCGCGTTCCCTTCCGCCGCGGAGCCTGCGAGCGGAGCGGGGCGGCGGCGGTGGCGGTGCCCGGCCGGCGATGCGCTGCTCCCCGGCTGCCCGCGGCCGTGCGGGGGGGCGCCGGCAGCGCTCGCCTCCTCCCCGTCGGGGGCGGAGGGATGGAGCGAAGAGAGACCCGGCGGTCGGGCAGCGCCGGCCGCCTCCTGCCGGCCGCCGGGCAGGACTCCCCCGGGGCGCCTCTGGGGCGGAGAGCGGCGGGCGGCTCCTGCCCGGCCCCGGCACCGCGCCGCATCCTGGCACGGCACCCACCGGCCTGCCTGCTCCGGGGCCGGGCAATGTCCCCTGCCCCGGCCCGCGCCCCGCGGTTGTCCCCGTCGCCACTGGGCACGGCTGCCCGTCCCGGCGGCCGCGGCCCCGCTCGCTCCCCGGGGCAGCACTGACCCCTGCGGGCTGCGCCGGCTCCGCGCCGGAGGGAGTCACATCGGAGCGGGTTTCGTCTCTGCGCTTGACACAGAAGCGCTTCAGGAGACACCACGAGTGAACGGTCCAGCAGAGGATGAATTTTTGAAAGTCCCCTAGATCGGAGGTCTATTCTCCATCGAGCTGTTGAATACTGTGCTTGCTACAGGTGTATTTAATTTGCAAAGCAACAGTATTAAAAACAAATAAATAGATACATTTTTAAAAATCAGTTTTAAAAATTGAAAGCAAAACCCAACCAACAAAGAAAAGGGGGAACACGAGAGATCCTCCAACTGCTTTTGCAGTTGTTGTCTATAGTTTCTGGAGCACTCAACTTTCTTTGATGCACATACCTCCAGGATTTTTCCCTCTCAGGTAGGAGAGGGATCCTTCAAGTGAAGCCCTGATCCCACATATGCCTGTGCTTTTATGTAAATCTGTATGCATGAGTCGTCCTATTGAAAAAGTTCACGTGTAAAAATTTCAGAATATGCAGAAGTGTTTTTCTTCTGGTCAATAACTTGTTTGTGTAGCATAAGAGAGGGGCACAAGGAAATTATGCTTACAAAACCTACTGGGTATGTAGGTAAGTCTGCTTTTAAACATCTGTCCTAAATATAACCCTGCTGCTCCCAAGTAATGACACTCTCATTTTCATGTTTGAACTTGGACCTTGGGGTGTTGGGATCTCCATATCCATCCTGTAGCTGCAAAAAACAATATTCCATGAGCACTGGGAAGATCAGAACAAAACCCACTATAGAGGTTCATAAAAATAAAGCCTTTTGAAAGACCTAGAAATACTTAAAAAGACTAGTCAGTTAAAAAATTCGACTTTTTAACCTTTTTTCCTGGGCAATATGTACCCAGGGAGAACGCCATCCAGAAAGCACAGAAAATTTAGGAAATTTACTTATGGCTTTCTAAACACATTTTTCAAACAGTTCTTGAGCCCCTCTGACAGCAGACAATTTTCTAGAGATCAGATGGTTCCTTTGCTCCCCTCTTTAGTCTATTTAGATCCATATATCATGCACATTGTGATATAAATTACCCTCTAAGTCAGTTAAAGTCATTATATATGTGTTAATCACTGGTTAATCAAGTGGGAGGGTTCAGTGAACTCAAAACTGCTTCAAAATCTTTATTGATAATTTTAAGTGTTCATACAATCACAATTCCAAATCTGAGCAGTTTTATCAATACTACTCTGGGTCATATGTTGCTTATAAGCTGTCCAAGTGAACTATTTCATGTCTTCTCTTTTTGAAGATCCATTTTGTGCTCCTGCACGTTAGCTGATTGGTCCATGGGGAAAATACATAATACACAGTGATGTTGAGCTGATGCCCATGTTTAGGGCACAGAGAAGTTAACTCATGAATTTGTCTCCTAGCCAGCTATTGCCAACACCTAAGCACTTGATAAAGAAGCAGTACCAGAACCTGCTACTTGAGGTGAAAGCCTGGGAGGAGATCCTGAAATTCAAAAGAGACAAAATCAGCCAGGGGAGAGGAGGAAGAGAGGATGGAATAGATGGGATCTAGACTATGAACCAGTATGAGCCCTGAGAAGCTCAGGAAATCAGAACAACCAGCAGGCAAAAACATGGTGCCTAGCTTTTCCTTGGAGCACCATGTTACAGAAGACAGCCCTGCCTCAGTATTTCAAGTATCAGGACCACCTCACAACTCATGAAGATCCTGAGATAGTCATCTGTTTTCCGAATTCGTTAGGAAACAGAGCTCCTTTTTACTTCTCTCTACAATAAAAAACACAGGTCAAGCACTGCAGAGGGAAACTTGTTGATGTAAGCTCTCATCACACAAACACTTATGGACATGTTTAAATCAGGCATGTAAGTACAGGACCAGAGCATAAAGGCATTTTTGTCTATTGCCTGTTTGATGAAGTAGCTGGCAGAACTCACTGCAACCTCTGTGATCCAGTACACCCTCATTAAAATGTTCTGTTTTAGTTGTAATGCAGTATTTTCAATGAGGTCATTTAAGCAAGGCACCACAATGGCACCACAAGGACTCCTATACATGAAGTGACCTATATCCATATTCTTACATACAGCAATTTGACTGCCCAAAGGACACAGGGTGGCATATCTGCTTTCTCCCTCATTTTTACACAGTTTTGCTCACAAACATTTGCTGTCAGGAAGTTCATAATGTAGTAGGAGTTATGACGACTTGTTTTAGCTGTTATCAGTATCACTTACTTTTCACTATTTCCCATTGATATGTAGGGATGCAATTGCTGCATCTTATCCATGTGGGCTTCCAGCAACTGAGTGAAAAGTTTGAGAGGCACAGAGCAAGCTCTTCATTCTTCTTTGTATGTAAAAACAAGTCTCCTGGACTCAGTTCCATGGTCAAACAATGAGAGAGGCAAAGCACTGAGGTCTAATGCAAGAAAATTAAAATGAAAACAGAGAAACAGCACATAACTCTCTCGGCTACATGTACAATCCTGAATGTATATTCCATTAAAGAAAAAAGTCTTACTGAGACAACTGTTCAACAGTTATTGTCCAGCAGAGTCTCTGGTCTTTACAGGGAAAAAAAGGTACAAGTGCCCCAGCAGCACTGCATTGCTCTGGTTTGGCACTGCCCACCTGCCCAGACACCCCTGTCCTCAGCCCTGCCACAGGGGGTCTCCAGAGCTTCAACCTGCTGTTAAGAACTCCACTTATTTGTGATTCTTGGATCCAAAAAAAGGAGCAAAGCAGGCAGTGGAAAAAGAATACTTTCCACATAGCGTTTTACAGTATTCAGAGGAAAAAGTTTGTTGCAATGGTGCATGAATTGGCATTTCTCATTTCACTAACAAAAGGCTTTACTTAAAATGCATTCAAGGATGCTGCCAACTACTGATTTATCTGGATTCTGTCGTACTACTACACATTAGACAAGTATGCACCTACTGCACCATTAGATCAAAATGGTGATGATCAAAACCACTGTGAAAATAAATTTATTCAGATATTCATCAGTTTTATACTTCCTGCAAAAATGTTGACATTATGTTCTACACAATACAAGTCCTTAAAGCAAGACATGACAGTTAAGACCACTTAATTGCAAAACATGTTACAGAAAGGCCAAAGTTCAGATATACAGTGCAAGGATAACATAAAAAAACCCACACAAATAAAACAAAACATTTTTTAAAATATTAGGAGGCTACAAAGTAAACTTAAACAGATTACATTTATTAGTCATTCTATAGCAATAAATGCCTTGAGATCCTCTGAACTGACATGGAACTGAGTGACAATAAATCCCTGATTTTCTTCACACATTTAACAAGACCCCAGAAGATTGCAACACTGCAAACACACACTTAACAATCAAGGAAATAATAAGCATTTCTCACTTGCTGATTTTTTTAATAGGAACACATGCATTAACTATACCTCCTCCACTCAAGAAAAATTTAAAATAAAGCTTTCAGGATATTTATTGTAAACCATAGAGCTAAAATTAGAAACTGAAAGATCTGTACAATTTTATCAAGGCAAGAAAAAAAAATCTAGTTTTAGCTACTATTTATTGAACCTAATTTTGTGTGTGATGTGGTTTTACAAAGTTTCTGCCAAGACTTTGACAAGTTACCCCTGTGCAAAGAAGAACCAGATGATCCTGTTTTATTTTGCTTATGCTTAGCTTCCTTGGCAGAACTTAATAAGTTTTAATAGTAAAGGTAATTGGGTGGCAAGATGTAACAATCTAACTCACTAAGAGGAAACAAAACCAAGAATTCTCTACATGACTTCAAGTCATGCTCTCACAATTTAAACCAGTACCTTGTAGCCCCAGTCTGCAGAGAAAAATACAGGCTGTGGAGGACTGTGGGTATTTGGGAGGTAATCTTGCAAAGAGTTTTTCAAAGAATACTACCTAGTGGATAAACTGTTGCTTTTCTTAATAAAGCACAACAGACTAGATCCATGCTTAAGCACAAAAAGGAGAATATTGTCTCCACACTACTGTACTTTTTCCTATCCCATTAGAATAGCTCCAGACACGCATCTTTGGGGTAAGACAATGGTAAGCCAAAAGCTACATCTCAAGGATCTGGTGCTAAGCCTGTTCCAAGGCATCCGATATACTCTGACATTCTTGTAAAAAGCAGCTGCTTTGAATACACTTAGTGAAGCATTTCTTATTCCAAGGACAGCCTGGCTGTGCTGGCTGGCAAATGGCAGGAGACTCAGGTAACCTGTCTTTTGTGCCCCACATTGTGCAAGCACAACAGAAACCATGTTTATTTGTAACCATCACCTCTTCTTTTCCTCTCTGTCACTTTCTGGATGCAAGTTTTGGAGATCATGTTCCACTGAGATTAATTACACAGAGGTCAACAAATGTCACAGCAATAAACCCAGGGACACAATAAACCTAAGCAATGATCTAGGCAAGGGCAAAGACAGTCTAAGAGGACTATAAGCCAGGTCAGGGAGGCAATTAGTCAAGAGTGACATAGATGTCCATTAAGACAAGCATTTTCCACACATAAAAGAAAATATTTATATATACAAGCCATCAGTAGGATGCTCTGATGGAGAAAACAGCTGACTACTTTTATGTTTAATAAACTCACTACTGTGAACCTTAAACTTTAAAAATTCAGGTCCAATTATTTTTTACAGGTATTACTTCTACATTTATTCTCTCTTCTGCTGTTTGGTTATTACAGCCACATTCTCAATTGAGAACCTCAATCCTACTCCTAAACTCAGTTTCTAATTTAAACCTGTCATTCTCAAGTTGCTAATATCAATTTCTACTATTGTGAGATGCATACTAAAATAATATCAGCTGTAGTATGCAGCAACACTTCAAGTTTTGGACAACCTGAAAATCTAGAGATTTTCTAATACAATTTCTGTGAAGAATTGCCCTTTCTGGATAAGCAGTGCTCTCTAGCTGAACCTTGAAAGCAGAAAATGCAGTTATTGTCTGGACAACATAATCTATTGTGAACTATGATGAGATGGAGTGGTGATGGGATGCTGGAGGAAATTGGAAGAAATAAATCTTTTCTTCAGTGACTACACTTATCTATGTTGATTTCAAAAGCAAAGAGATTTAAATAGCTCCCACAACTGATTAAGGAAATAACCAGCTTGTCATATATCTTGTCGACTCAATTAATAAGAGAAGATACAGACTAAAGCATGCCACACGTAGCCTGCTGTGTCTTCCTTTCAAATTTCCTTTTGGTAGCAGACAGATGAGAAGGATTCCCTCAAGCTCCTACATCAGCCTCTGATTCTGAGTAATGCTCAGCCTGCAGAGGGATTGCTCCAGCTCAAAGTCAGTCAGGGCCACTAAATTGTCTAATTGATTTCATGTTTATCACATTCCCTTCAATATGGGGGATGTTTCTTGCTGCAGAAGACAGAAACTCACTCTGATACAGCATATTTTCTGGAATTAAGTCAGGCTAAACAACAGTACAATCTGGAAACTTTTCCACTTTTCTGGGAGTTTCTAAGCATGGTTACACCTGACTGACATATTTCTGTGTGTATCCTTTTTTAACATTTGATTTTCTCCTTAGGACATATGGAAAAAAATGCAAATGGGACCTCCATGGGACAGCAAGTCCTTTAATAAAGCAAGGAAATTACAGAACTCATCTTGCATTCAGAATAAAAATTATCAGCACCCAGTGTTTTTCAAAGAAATGGATGAGGTGAATAAGAGGTTCAGAGCATTTTTAAAGCCCTGGTACTGCTGCCTTTCATATTCATAGTGTGTGTCTGACACAGGCTTTAACAGTACAACTATACCTTCTGCTCCTCACCAGTCTGTATAACAGTCTAATTTACTGCCACCCCACTTCTAAGTTCAAATTACTTGGCCATGCTAGCATTCAGCTGGCTGAAACAAAAAAAGGAAAAACTCAATTTCCAGCATAGGGGAGGAGAAGGGAGTACACAAGAAAAGTGCAGGAGAAAGAGGAGGAGGAGGAGGAGAAAGAACATCTGTTTGTTGCTGGGATGAAAAGAACTGAAAAGTAAGTACACCACACAGAGGTGAAAGCTAGGAAAATAAAAGCAACTATGAGAGGTACATCAGAGAAGACAGAAATAAAAAGAAAAGTGGAGGAAAAGAGCATATTGAAAAAGAGAAAGAGGATGAAAGTATTATAAAAATGCTCTAAGCAGGAATTGCTTCTGTAGGAGCTGGGCCTGCCAAGCAGGGACAGAAAGAGAGTATCAGATGAGGTCATGAAAATGTAAACAGCTTTGATGGAATTGAAGTGCAAATGCTGCTTGCACAGGTCTTATCCTCTCCAATGGAACATTTTGCCTTGAAGGCAACAGGAATGTGGTCTAAGCACCATGGGTGTTCCTCCCCTTCATCTGCTTCCACAGACCTCTTGTGCTCCTCAAAAACACAAGCTGCATTCCTGGCCTGGCTTCCTACCTTGGTGCACAGTAAAACACAATTTTTGAAGGTGTGCTTCTGGTGCTTCCAGCAGGGAACTGGTAACCTGTCTCGCTGTAACTCCTCCTAAGCACATGGGTTATTAAACAGCAAGGTATGCGCCAGGTTGCCCATATAATGTGGGTTTTGGGTTTTTCAATGTTTGGAGGTTCTTTTCCCCTGCACCTGAACATAAAAAATGAAGCAATTGCTCATGAAGCCAAGTACATTTCTATACCTTGAAAATAAAAATGGGATTTTGTCAGCCTTGGAGAGTTATGTGTCCCACATCAGATGTTCAGAGACGATCGTGAATAAATCAAAGAGTAGACCCCTTTTTAGCATGCTAAATATTATGTAAAAATTGATTACACTATGGACATTAATTTATTTTTTATGACATGAAAGTAGGAATCCTACAGCTTACACAGCATGTAAAACGCAATACTATTCTAATAGATGCATATTCTCAAACCCACCACATTACAGAAGAGCACAGATTGCCAGGGACTGATACAGCAGCGCTCCAAGGATATAAGGGCTCTGTACACAGCATCTGTGAACAGCAGACTAATGAGATTAAGTCATTCTGTCTCTATTAATATATCTACAGAAATGCTTTTTCTTTACAAACTGATAGTGTTCCATATTCATTGTACCAAGTTCACCGATAATTTCCATTGCTGCTAGCACTGAATGATCACGATGAATTTTTAATTTGTTTGTACATGTATTTATATCAGGTTCATGCTGTTTTGATAGGGTCTGCATTCCTAGGATCTTAATTCATGGCCAGATCAGCATACCTGAAATACCATTTTGAATGGTGGTGTATTTATACTTTGACATCTATTAACCCAACTGATGCTTGTAACCAAGTTCTGCACCATTCCTTGCATATTTATAAATGGGTGTTTGTACAGACTATAATGCTACCAGTTTTTTCTACTTGTTACAAATAAATGCTGTATTTCTGTTTGCTGATGTCTGTACCATCAAAAAAAAAAGTCATTTATTTATACTTCTCTCTCAATAGAGGTATGAAGAAAACCAAGAAGGCAATATTGGCAGTTATAATAATCATTACTAGTGATCCAAGTTCTTTTGTAAAAGATATAAGGACTGGCAGAAGAGGCAGACAGCTGACTGAAACAATATTGACCTTTTCAGAAAAACACTTGGGTCTTCTAAATTGATTGTTTCATCTACTACTTTGAAGCTTTCAAACATACTTAGCTTAGAATAAGCATAACATTTCAGGACAAGGATCCCATTTTGGGAAATATTGAAAAAAAATCACCCACTTCTTGTTCCTTCCTGTGTGATCCTTCTGCACTTGGAGAAACCAAGTTTAGAATGCTGTTGAGCAGAACTTGTACCAGGTGCAAGTGTCCAGGTCTTGGCAGGATATGCTGCAGGAATGGCCACTGCATATGTGACCCACATGGGAGGGTGGGTCAGCCCACATGGGAGGGTGGGTCAGCCCCACACAGACCTACTGTGGGGCACAGCCAATTCCTCAGCCAAGATGGTGGTGGCTAAGTAATAACACATTTAACAACATGGAAAAACGCTGCACAATAACCGTGAGAAAAAATCTGAGGAACAGCTCTGCAGCCCTCAAGGTCAGTGCAGAAGGAGGGCAGGAGGTGCTCCAGTGCCAGAGCTGAGACTCCCCTGCTCACCTTGGAGGAGACCATGGTGGGGCAGCTGTGCCTCTGCAGCCCACGGAGAGCACAGGGGACAGAGATCAGCGCTGTACCCATGGAGGAACCCACGCAGATATGCAGAAGGTCCCAAGAGGGAAACGGCAGCTCATGGAGAGCCCACTCAAGAGGGGCTGTTGCCAGCGGAGGGCAGCCCACACTGCAGCAGGTTTGGTGGCAGGACTGTGACCTGTGGGGGGCCCACACTGTAGCAAGCTGTTCCTGAAGGACTGACCCTGTGGAAAGGGATCAGCTGGAGCAGTAGTGAAGATCTGCATCCTGTGGCAAGGACCCACACTGGAGCAGTTCATGGAGGTCTGTATCCCACAGGAGGGGCATGCTGCAGCAGCAGCAAAGTGAGGAGGAAGGAGAAGCATGAAAGAACTGCTATGGACTGACCCCAGCCCCTGTTTCTCATGCCCCTTGCTGGAGGCAGAAGGAAGTAGAAGTGTTGACACTCAAGGAGAGCAGTTGAGCCTGGGAAGAAGTTGGGGAGGGCTTTCAGGTTTTGTCTTTGTTTCTCATCATGCTATTCTATTTTTAAGTGGCAAATAATTAAATCAATATGCTCCAAGTCAAGTCTGTTTTGCCTGTGACACTAATTAGTAAAAGATGCCCCTGTTCTTACCTTGACCTATTAGATTTCCATCATATTTTCTGCCCTTATCCAATTGAGAAGCACGAATGAAAAAGAATGGATGGACACCTGGCACTCAGTTGAGGTTGACTCACCAGAGAACTGATGATAATTCACCTAATATCAACAAATATCTTAGGATGATGGTAGCAAAAGATAAGCTTTGGAAGGATTTCAAGATGTTTCTAGGTCAAACTCCAGCTTAATCAGCTGTGAGGCTAGACAAAGTTTCCTCAGGACATCATTCAGCCCTGCTTTTAAAACCTTAGATGTTGGAGACTACATAGCTTTATAGTCTCACACAGGTAAGTGAAAGCCATCAGGGCATAATATTGTTTGCATCTATATAAATATGCACAAGACAGCCAACAAATCAGACACCACATTAGTCTGAATGAGGTTTTGAAGATAGCAGGGTTCTCCAACCACAGAGCATTCTTTAACAAATAACTTCATTATCCTCTTTAACACAGGGTATTCCTGATGCACTTTACACCAGACTTATACAAGATTAATAGTTTTGACCGTAATCACAGAGGAAACTCATTAACACTTTGACGTTTATTTGGGCTTATACATGACCTTTAAGTTCACAGAGAAAATCTGAGCAACTGAACAGTGGCTGGGCTCTGAGATCATACCTACAGAACAAGACAATATCGCCATTTGTGGAATCATCCTGTATATTTCTTCATCGGCAGAGACATACCTGGTTAAAGAATACTGAAAAGCTATTCAGTTATAATGAAATTACTAACCTTGTCAAGAATTTGATTGCTGGTTTGTTGGGATGTCCAGCTTTTTGGGGACAACACTTAGAAAAGTTCCCCCATGTTAGCTATTTCCAGGATGTCCCTCTTAATTTAACTTGCTCAGAACAGCTTGCTTTAATGAAGAATAATTTTGGTCTTGCTCTTCATCAAAAGGGACTGCATTGGCACTCCTCTCCAGAGGAGACATAGCCAGAAGACACAATCCTTGAAGGCAGCCGGAATCCACTCTGTGAAGGCGGACTGTAAATAAACCAATAGCCACTCAAACCTAGGCATACTGAACTTCGGGCTTAAATTGGTGGCCAGAGAAGATATGTGATTATATGGGGAATAATCACATTTCTTGACAATAACTGGAGTGAATACAAGAGCTACATGGGTCATCCCTAGGAAGTCTGGTAGCATTGAATGAGGAGAGAGATTGCTAAAAGTCACTGGCAATTTAAGAAATACCTTCAGCTGCACAGTGAGCAAGGTCAGAGCTCTTCACTGATTCTGAAAAAACTGGTTGTTAAAAGATAACAATGTGTGATCTGTAGTTATACTGAGGAAAAAAATGTTATTTTTAGAAGTAATTTAAGATATGAAGTAATTGTATCATCTCTTAATAAACTTTTATTTCAGTTCACCATCTATTAGGACTATTTATATATGAAATAGGTCAAAGTGACTATATGTAAACTGAAAATAGTGATCCTTATCTTCATTTCAGATATGCCTCTGTTTATTCACCAACTGCTCGCAATTTGAATAAAATATTGTATTTAAAAATGCAGAATTTAAATCCTATATTTTCTAAGTAACATATGCAGTTTGAAATTTATCTGAAGTGACCAGACCTTATGGTGTGAAGATTTTGTAAATCAAATTCTTAAATATTGCCCATTTCAGTAGCTGAAGGTATTCTAAAGGCTCCTGGAATTACTCCACTATTTCAACTGATTTGGGACTGCCCATTAGAAAGTTTAATTTAACCAAAAGTATCTGGCTTTCAGTAATCAGAAAGTTAATGTTGCATTGACTGAAGAGTTGAGACATGATGCTCTGTTTCTTTTTTATAGTTTTAATTTCTTTCTTGGGTATACTTTCTACACATTGCAAGTGATTTACTAGTATTTACACTGGATGATGCCAATGTATTTTTTATTTAGTATGTTAGATAAAATCTGAAAATATTTATCTTGTTGCTTTTTCTGAGTTGTACAATATTCTTCTATTTTTCAGGTTCCCTTAAATTATTATTTTTCTTTGTTTGCTTTGGATATTCTTATTCCACTAAATATTAAAATTTTACTGCTTTTAAACCCATCTCTTTTGATCTTTTTCAGAGGCTATCCTCTCTGTTGTGACATGTTAAGGGAAAGATTTTTCCATATATTTTCTTAGTGCAATCAATCCACATTCTTTATGACCATCATTTCCATTTACTTGTAGGTATGTAAAGTTTTTTAATCTGCTGCTAATATAGTGTGCTAAGAGTAGTTGGTGTCCTAACGCTATTCTGTCTTTTAACATCTGGTTCCTTCATTTGCACTGTTGAATAATTCACTAACAACTTAATCAGCTGTTTGACTGAAAAGTGTGAAGTCCCCTTCACATTGATAAATTGGATGCCCTGTTGTTTCTTGTCTGGAATTAAAATTAATTTTTTAATATAGTATGCACTACAGAATGTTGCTACTTCAAACTTTTGTGAATTTTAAAATAAAATAGGTGAAGTCTTGACTTTTTATTTTGTTTTTAGATACAAAAATTACCATTACATAATACCTAAAGATAGAACTACAACATATAAAGTTAAATGCCTCTTCTACGAGTCATATTTTTCATGTAAATTTGAAGATTTCATAACAAGGCAAAAAAAAGTACAAGAGACTTCCAAATCTTTTTTCTACTCTTGCTATACCAATAAATGGCTATACATCCTCTGTTCTATCCTTATAGCATCATGTTTTCCATAGTTACTGAGATGTCATAATAATTTCAGTCTTTGACATTTGCTTAAATATATATTTAAAAGACTGTATTTTTAATAGGATTTATTTGGACCCAAAATTGCATAAATGCATTGAGTAAAAAATTAGGAATACATGACAGTATTTAAAGTAAAGTAAATGAACACTTCTTATTACAAAAGCATGTACACATACATAGTTGTAAAATTATGCAGGATAGAAAAACAACTCATCATTCAGTAAACTTGAGTTCCTTTAATTGCGTTAATACCTATTTTTCAAATCTGTATAAACCACAGTCTTTTTTAAATTTACACAGCTGTTCCACTCCCTCTGTGCTGTAAATACATATATATAACTATATGTACTAATTTCTATTTCTGTTGATGTGTTTCACAGAGATTTTTAAAAAATATTTATATTTATATCTACTCCAAACCTTTTCTTCAGCTGTACTGTTGCTTCTCCTGCCAAAACATGGGAAACATGGGTTTGCTCATTGACCTTGGTATTAAATCCATATTGCCATAACTTATTATCCACGGGCTGTATTTATCCAACGGGAATGAAAATTGTTGCTTGAACTGCATTGTCTCTAATTGTTTATACCAACATTTCACATAGTTCTCCTTTTCTCAGTGATGTCAAACAAAACAGTGCAAAAAGCAACTGGTACTTTTTAGGGTCTCATGGTTTACAGCATACCAGCTTCTGCCCTGAGAGGCTCAAAAACGGAAGAGACAAAGAAGTAATAGAAGATAAGAAACACCAACGTGTTCCAAAAGCTTGCGCAAGCTATGCGCTTTTCTGTTGCCTCTATGCTTCATTATTTTTTTCAAACACTGTCAATTTATCTGTCCTGAGATATTTTATAAGCTCTTCCTTCCCCTCCTCTCTCAAATGTAACCACAGGTATTCCGAAAGGCGTTCTGTTCTCTGCCTTCTACAACGTATAGTGTTAAGTTTAAACTGAACAAGTATTATCTATCTCCAAGTGGTGCTCTTGGCTGTGAAGAAGATGCCTTCAGTTGTGAGCCCTTGCTGCACAGGACAGCCAGCAGTTCCTGCAGGACAGGCAGGAGGGCAAGGACATGTGTGAGAAACTGTCCAGTGCAAGAGCAGGGGCCAGGACCACAGCTCTGCTCTTCCCCAGCCTGGGCTCTCTGCCAAGGGCTGGCAGCAGAAGGCTGAGCCATGGTTGAAGAACCCAGAGGTCCTTGGCTGGGGGACATGCGTGGGGACACTGACTGGCCAGCAGCTGGACACAGGGATGGGCTGCCCCTGTGCAGGCTGCCTTACCTGCATGGAGTGGGACAGCGTGCCATGCTCCGTGCAGACAGCTGCCAGGGGCTGCCCAAAGAGCATCCTGCTGCAGCCAGAGCCCTCCTGGCCTGGGGCCTGGGCAGCCCCAGCTGGAGCCTGCCACAGAGCAAAGGGCCAGGGCAGCCACCTCCTCCTCATCTTGCTGCTGCTGCCACTGGTCGTCCCGCTGCAAAGGAAAAGAGAAACCAAAGTCTGTCAGTTTAGAGCACCAGGCCGGTGCTGTTGCAGCCTGCCCTGCCCAGCCTTCAGTGCCCTGAGGAACCATGTGGCACCCCAGGCAGGCAGCCATCAGCTGCAGGTGTGGCTGTGGCATGGGGCCTCCTGAGAGCTGGCGTGGTGCTGGGACAAGCCGCCCCAGCCCCGGCCCTGCCTTTTTCCAAGCTGTGGGCAGCAGCACACGACCTCCCTCAGGGTGCCACATCTGCACGGCCCCACTTGGGGCACAAGAGAGCGCAACTGGGCCAGAGCAGGAGGTTGCGTTTCCTTCCCAAACTCATTTGCAAAGTGAGCAGCCAGGTTGTCCTCCCTCGTCGGACAGGGCCGTGGCAGGCCCTTGCTCGGGGTCAGCCTGCAAGAAGCCAGCTGCGCTCACAGAGCAGCCCCACAGCACAAAGGGCCAACAGCCAGCTGCCACTCAGCCCCAGCAGCCTGAGCGTGGCACACAGCTGGCAGCCTCTGGCCCCCCGGCCTCTCTGCCCCAAGCAACATTGCTCCTGCCAGTGGCAGCAGCAAAGACATGCTGGCACTGCTGCTGGCTCTTCAAAGCCTCTGCTTGCCCAGTGGCAGCAGGGCCCCTTGCTTCCCTGCACACAAGGTGGATGCACTAGGCAAGTCTCTCTGGCAGTCCAGGACAGGGTGCCAAGAAGTGCTCAGGCACAGAGCCCGCAGCACAGAAACATTTGCTGTAGGGTGGCTGTTCAACTGAACAGCCAGGGCTTTGATGCTTGGTATGTAGCTGACTCGTGTTCCCTGGGTCCTGGGCAGCGGCAAAAGGGATGGGCACAGAGTTGGGTAAGCCCCAAGCCAGTTGCGGTACCTCATCAGGCAGCTGTGCCTGACAGCTGCCCGCAGCCGCAGCTCTCTCCAGCTGAGGAGCTGTGTTCCCCAGTGCAGCTGCCGTGGGAGCATCCCCCTGCGGCAGCAGCAGCAGCTTGCCCCTGTAGGTGTGCCCACCCACTCTCTTTCAGTGCCTGGGAGCTGCAGGGGAGAGGGAGAGGGAGAGGGAGAGGGAGAGGGAGAGGGAGAGGGAGAGGGAGAGGGAGAGGGAGAGGGAGAGGGAGAGGAGAACCAGCAGCAGGCCCCACTGCCCCCAGCCCCTGGGGAGCAGAGAGGCACAGCCCTGCGTAGGGACCTGAAGACCTGTGATGGGGGCAGGACAGGGAATGCTGCCCAAGCACTGACTCCCAATCAGCTGTCAGAGCAGTGGCTTTTGCCCTTGCCTTCTGGCAAACCAATGCTGACCAGGCTGCACAGGCCACTCTCTGCTCCTGCTCTGCACAGAGGCCAGAGACAAGGCTGTTCAAGGTCTCCTGCTTCCACGGCTGGCAAGCTCTCCTGCCCTGCCATGGCATGTGGCACCATGACTCACCCAAAAGTGTCAAAGCAGGAGCCACTGGGCCAGATGAGGATGATGGAGGTGGCATCCTCATCACTGCCTTCCTGCTGCTGCTCTTGTTGTGTCTGCAGTGCCTCCTCCTTCCCTTGTCCAGGGCCAGGCAGTGCCCCAGCTGCAGAGAGCAGAGGCAGGCAGAGAGGGGCAGGTGGCCTCACTGGCATCCTTGCACAGAGCCTTCCTTGGTGTATCCCCCTTCCACAGCAGCACAGATGAGTTCAGGATGGTCTATCCCAAAAGAAGGGAGATGCTGTCTAGCCTCAGGGCTTTCTTTCCTTTGCCCACTTTCCCAATGGCAAATGGAGCTTTCCTCAGCAGGTCCTTGCAGCGCCTTCTCCCCAAACATGTGGCTCTGCTGCCTGCCCAGACCCTCTTACAGTTTCTTGGCTTGTCTTTGCACAACTGGGGGATCAGTTGGGCAGGCCTGCCTGTTTTCCCCCAGCCCCCAGCAGCCCTCTTTGCCAAAACCCTCCTGCATCCTAAGGCACGCATCTGCTAATTGCTCCCAATGGCACCAACCAAGACTCGTTTCAGTTCCAGTTTCACTGACTGCACCTTGCTCCAGCAGCACCGTTCAGGTAGAAGTGCACCAAAGGCAACTTAAGTTGAAAAAGGAAATGTACTACAGCTTGTTGTACCTGTGCTTCTTACATGCCATTACAAGTTCTGTTACAAGCTTACTGCACATAATTACATCTCTGCTGATTCCATGGCAAGCAACAGAGATCACTACCAATTCACACCATCTGTCCTGGTTTAGAGCAAATTTGGGAGAGAATCCCCAAAGGGGCTCCCATAGGAAAGCAAATTCAATCAGCCCCTCCCCCCAACTGGTCCAAGAGAAAATACCTCCTTGGAGAAAAGTGGAAAAAAAGTGTTTATTAAACAATAAAACCTAAACAAAATTAACCAATAAAACCCCTTGCCACTCCAGAAGAGATGACAAACTGAGAAAACCCCATCCCCAGTTGCAGCTCAGCTCAATCAGTCTCTGATCAGTCCCTCCGGTGCTGGAATTGTCGCAGGCCAGGCCCAGCCCGGTGAGCCACAGCTGCAGCTGCTGGTGCTCCCCTGGGTGTTCAGTCCAGAGCAGGTTTCAAGAAGTCCAAAGAAAATGGAAAAAAACACAGCCCAGGGAACTTCTTTGCCTCAGCTAGCCAAACTAACTAAAGACAAAAAATAGCTCTGTCCCGCTGTCTGTCCAGCCTCAGACAACCCAGTCCAGGAGCAGGAATGTGTAGGAGTGAGAGCAGTGTCTGGGAAAAAAAACAACCGTGCACTTCTTCTCTCCCCCCTTCACTCTCTGCAACAAGTCTTAAAGGTGCAAAACTTACTATTCAGCATAACAAAATGAGACAATTTGGGATAAAAGCATCATATAGTCAACCTAGGACACCATCTCATCACTGACAGGCTACAAAGTGGTGCCTGTACACATCCACATACAGAAAGAGAGTGACAAACATCCTCGGCCCTCTCTAAATACCCACAGAGCTAGAAGGAAACTGCCCAATGCAATGCAGGTTTACGTAGGAATTGATGCAGAGAGAAACATAAGGATCTGCATTGTGAAAATATATTGACTTCTGTATACAAATGGCCCTACACAACATGAACCTGTGCAGAGCTATACAATGACCCAGCTACACCTCCATGTCCCTGTAACTAAAGACACAGAACTGTGTATAGCTCTACCATTCCGTGCATACTGAAGTAGAACTGGAGACAGACAGGGACATAACTGTGGCATTCACATTCTCTGAACATGATGCCTTCACCTGATACCTTCACCCAGGGTGTCACAGACATTTTTTCATAAAAATCCTTTCTTTTAGGATTTGTCCCTTCTGGGAAGCTGGGGCCCGAGAAGAAGAATGTAAACAATTGTTATCGGCTGCTGTGGAATGTAGCAGGTGCACCTGTGATTGGCTCATGTTCCATGTTTACAATTGGGGGCCAATTACAGGACCAGGCACAGGGACAGATTCCCTGGACACAGAACTTTGTTATTCATTCTTTTCTATTCTATTCTTAGCTTAGCAGCTTCTGCAACTCACTCTCTCTATTCCTATTAGTATGGTCACAATGTATTATATATCATATATTAATAAATCCAGCCTTCTGATCATGAAACAAGATTCTTGTCCATCTCTCTTACCCTGAGGAACCCTCACAAGTCACTGCAATACCAGGAATTTTCTCCTGGGATGCTGAAAGGCAGCAAGAGGCCCCAGAGAAAAGAAAAACAATTCTCATCTCATTTGCTTCTCCTGTGTTGCGCTCATGTGGAATGTGTTTGGAGATTGTTTACCCAAGGTGATTGTTTCATTGGACTCCGGTGTGAGCTGTTTTGACTCATTGGCCAATTAGGACCAAGTTGTGTCGGGACTCTGGAAAGAATCACAAGTATTTATTATTATCTTTTTGGCATAAAGTACGTATCTTTTCTGTATAGTATCATATAGTATAGTATAGTATAGTATAGTATAGTATAGTATAGTATAGTATTCTTCAATATAATATAGAATAATAAGGTAATAAATTAGCCTTCTGAGAACACGGAGTCAGATGCATCGTTCTTCCCTGCCACAGGGCTCGCCATGCATTTACAATACATAACTATATAGAGGCATAATGCTAACCCAGTACAAACAGGGCTAGGACAAGATACAGAGCGAACACAGCCCATCTCCCCCCCACTCCCCCTCTGTCCCTTGGTCCTGTGCAGAGCAGCCCTTCTGGAAACATCAAGCAGACGGAGATCTCTAGGAAGCAAAGGGAGCACTGAGTCACTTGCGTGTGCCCTCAGCCCCACCATAGCCTCAGAACACCCACAAGATCCCCAGTCCCTTCAAAGCCTCCTAGCCCATCAGCCCCCACAGCGCTGCCATTCCCCTGAGCATCCTCGGTGCCCTGAGCCCAGCAAGCCCTCTCAGCCTGTGCCTCTTCCCTGCCCACCCAGCCTCCACCACCATCGCCCTCAGCCCCCAGAGCCGCTGCTTGCCCTCAGCCCTCGCTGCCTCACCGTCCCCTCAGTGCCGTGGGCACCAGCAGCAGGTCCTCAGCAGCCGCAGGGTGCCTTCAGAGGCGCTGTCCCTGCTGTGGCAGCCCCGGTGCCATCAGGCTTACTGGCCCTTCAGCTCCCGGGAGCCTTGAGCCCCACAGCCCCTGAGAGGGACGGTGCCTGGTGCCCCAGCACTTCCCGCTGCTCCCGTCAGTTGCTGGCAGCCGGGAGCTGGGGCTGAAAGCGCTGCTCGGCCCGTCCTGGCTGCTAGCCCGCACCCCAGCACAGCCAGAGGGGACAGGGTGGCAGGGTGCGCAAGGCAACAGGGCACAGGAGCAGCAGAGAGGGGGAAGAGACCATAAAACAGCATGTCCCTCTCCCAATAGAAAAAGACCTACCTCCTTAGCCACGGAGCTAGAACTATTGAAATTGAAATTGATTGAAACCTTATCTCACAAGAGCAGCTCAAAAGACAGCTACACCCAGAAGTGGAGGGAGAGCCATGGCAGCTGCCCCATCTTCACAGCCTCTCCCTCGGCCGCTTTCTCCTGCGCAGAGCACTCCTCCTGCTGAGGTACAGGCTATGGCCGTGCCAGAAGCCACGGGCTGCAGAGGAGCTCTTGCCAAGCCCTGGCCAGCAGCAGCCTTTGGTGGCTCTTGCCAGCACCTTGGGCTGACTCAGGGCAGTGTGGAGAGAAAGGCAGCAGAGCCTGGGGCATTCCTACCTGGGCTTCCTGGCCTGCCACAGCCTCCCGGGTTGTTGACATCTCCTGCTGTCCCTCCTCCTCCTCCTCTTCCTCTCGGACTGATATTCTCCATCTCTGGCCCAGGCCTTCCCGCTGTCATTTCCTGCTGGGTTCCTCCACTGGGGTAGCCTGCAAGCCTTGACGTGCTCGGTTGGATTAGATGGGCAAAGCCCAGAGGCACGAGACAAGTTCCTTCTTGTTGCAGTCAATGCAAGCGCCTTTCACCTGCGTGAGTCAGGAAGGCTCAGGGGGCTTTGGCCTCAGCCAGGGCCTCCATGGAGCTCTCACTCTCCTTGCTTGGAGGCAAAGCTGGAGGCACCTAAAGCAGAAATTCTGGAGGTGAGAGGTGGCAAGAGACAGGCTGGATGAGGAAGGGAGCAATTCCCAAATTGCCCCCTTAGCTGCACAGAAAAGACACTGCTTTGCATCAGCCCCTCTCACACACTACAGATGTCCACAGAGAGGCTGGAGGGAGCTGGCATGAGCTGGCATGGGAGAAGAAGCCCGCTCAAACTGACTGCTCCGCACTGCCACTTGCAGCTAACAAGAAGAGAAAGGGCTGTTCATAGTATCAGAGGCACTGCCCTCATGTGAGCACCATGCCCTAACACAATGCACACTTTTTGATTTGGAAGCCTGCCCTCAAGCAAGTGGAAAGTGCATATGCAACTGGCATAGGGGAAACATCTAGAGGGACAAGAGCTAAGTCCATCAGCTGGCAGCAAGAGTGGCACAAGTTTCTGGAGCACTAGAATTCTTTTTTAATAGGAATCATAGGAGACAGCAAATGAGGGAAAGCTTTGGCTGGTACCCAGTAGACATGAAAAGTAATCTATGATGAAAATATGGTGTTGGCTTTGAGAACTAGCTCAAGGTAGCTCAATACTCTTGCTAGTAGAGCTGCTTAAGATGCAGGAATAGCTTCTGGTCTGCCAAACTATCTGTCTTAATGCTATGGACAAAGGAAGCTGTCATCTCATATTTCCCCTTCTGTTTCAGCATAACTGGCCTTTCTCTGAGCAAAGCAAGGATATCTCTGTGTGTGGTGACAAGACAGGTTTAGCACTGTTAGAAATCATACAGATGGATCATTTTCAAAAGAAAGATAAGCTGTAACACTTTTATACTTACAAAATTATTTGTAGTACCTGCAGACAGAAGTAGTTGTAAAATTGTGACTATTAAGTCAAAGGAAAATTGTGACTAACAAGTACCAGGGAAAAAGGCACTTTTTGAAACTCTTGCACTTTGACTAGTAAGAGTGGCTGCCCACCACTGAGAACACTGTATGCCAGGCTTATCTGCTTGCACTCTAAAGAGAGTAATAATTCCATGGTTAAGATTTAAGACTCTAGTAATTCCTTTTCTTGCAAGTATTCAAATGGTAACATACATCCTGAATGCAGGTGCAAGTCATGTTCTAACTAGAGATAGGACATGCAGTCCTCTGATTTTATGGTCTCCTCAGCACCTCCCCAGTACTTCTGCATGCAACATGCGACACCACTATACATATAACAAACTTCAATGGTGAGTGGTATAAAGAACCATTTGATGCAATCTAAAATTCTTCTCTAGTTTAAGGACAGAGCTAAGATCCTTTTCTCTTTAGGAAAGTAAGACTAACTGGAGTTATCTGTTCTGCAAGCTTTTTATCCCAAAAGCTTGATGATGTACAAATATTTGTAAATATAACTACTATGTGAAGAACTATTTTAAACTACTCTATTTTTTTAACCATAATTTCTTGTGACTTACATATTTATAATCCTCCTTACAAAGAGTAAGTGAGATTTCAGATCTCACATCTTTTACTATGTGAACAAGTCATTTAAGTACACTGTATGGCCTTGTGTTACAGAAGGCTCAGGTCCTTGTATGGCTTTATTTTCTGTGGGCAGTCTAGGCAACATGACAACAGTGTAAAGAGGTGTGTGATATGAATGTTATCTATACTGGGGAGAAGGAAGCTTTTGCTTACAGAAGTGACCTGCCTGTACCATGTGCTGGTTTTACTCCTTTAGGATTTTGCCAAAAAATTTGAAAGGCTTTTCTTGTAATCAGGGAGAAAGTCAAACCGATGATGCTTATCTAGGGTCACTCCTATGTTACTGACCTACAATTAAATGTGAGAATTTTCTCTGGGCTTCTGAGGCAATGGAAGGTTCTCCAGCTGACTGACTTTACTGCTTTAGAATTAGGATCCTGCAATGCTCTGACACAAATAAATTTAGTACCACAGTAGACAGAAATAGTGTCACACCTAGACACCTCTGTGGTGCAGAATGGGAGCATCAGTAAAAGTTCATAAGAGAAGACCTTTCAATGAGACATAAAGTGCAAAAGGATCCCCTTGCTACCTAATTTCCTCCTCAGACAGGGATTAAGGTGCATCTAAATTTGATCTTAGCCCTACACTTAGTCAATGCTTTACACCTAAATGATTATACAACTGTAATACAACCCTTGTACTGATTCGTCCAACACAACTAAGGATGGCAAACCACAATTTATTTGAAACTATTACAATAATGCTAATTAGTAGGCAATAAATACTTCAATCAGAATTTCACAGTATAGGTACTTATAACTACTACTGTAATGCACTACTGTTGAAGCAGTGTTGAAGCACTGCCACAGCACTAAGACTAGCAAAAACCATTCTTCAGGAGAAACTGGTGTTACTTACTCATACCAACTACCATGGGCAATCTCACTCAACCTTCAGGAGCAGCCTTGAGGTGTACTCACACTCAGGGGAAGGATTTTCACACACCTTAGGGGGGCATGCTAGAAGTCTTCACTGTGAAAAAGTGAGACTGGGGTTTTACAGTATGACCTAATTGACTGTCAGTCATAGATATTTTTAGGCTAAGTGTTGCCAGGCTTATTCAGCAAAATATGCTCCTTTTTTTTTTTGTAAGGAGCTGTTTGGTTTCTTCTGTTCAACACTTTTGACTCTTCATATCAGGGCCTTGCATGGCCTTGCACTGGGTCTGACAGTTGGTAAAGGAGACCTAAAACCAGCATATCCCCTTTGCTCAATCTCATCACTGAACAGCAGGCCCTCCTTGCTCAGTTCATCACAGACAGAATGTAAATATGACTAACTTCAAGCTTCTGTATCTGTGCTTAGACAGAGCATCCTACTACAGGCTGACATTTAGAAGCTTTTTAGAGGTAAAAGTGTCAACTTCATTTTTAAAATCTTATAAAGTGTCAATATTTTAATTTTAAATAATATTAATAATAATATTTTAATTTTAAAATATTAATATTGTTATTCTGCTTTTATGGGACTGTCTAAGCTACATTTTCAACACTGTGCCTGCCATACTTCATTCGAACCTTCCTTCATCTCCTCCTTTATATTATGCATTTGATACCTCTGAATGCCAGGCTGTGTGCAGCAGAACAACCTTGCACTAGCCGATGTTGTAGTGTGTTTTTAAGTTTGCTCCCCCATTTTATGTATTGTATCCCCCTGTTCTTGTAAATGGTTCCTCCCTCCCCAGTTTTCCTGCCACTGCTCCTCTGGCAGTTGGTTTCCGTAGCAACCCCTGCTTTCAATCAGTTGTGTTATATAATTCCTCCTCCCCTATTCTCCCTTATAAGTAAATGTTTTCTCCTCCCTGGGCTCAGTCAATCACCCCCCCTCTCCTCCCAGCATTCGAGAACCTTCTTCTCTCTGGGGATGGTGATTGGCTGTGGTCCCGGGGCCCCTCCCTTACTTTGTATTTATTGGTTACCAATGTATGCCAGTTAGGTTCAGCACCTCCCTTTGAGTTTCCCTATTGGTTAGCTGGGCTCCCCTCCCTTCTCCTCCCCTTCCCTTTAAAACCCGGTTTCTCCCCCTATTGGGGGCCATTTGGCTGTGGGTGTTTCCACCATCTGTCGGTCATCTCCATCAATAAACCGACGTTTTCACCCCCAGCGAGGGGTTGCCTCCTGTCTCGTCCACAGCGTGCAATTCCGAGCTTGCATCCAGCCCAGCCTGAGGCCGAGACGCCGAGGGGGGCTGGCTTTCCTATGCGTAGGGGCGTTGGCCTTCTCACCCCTGCTGCTAGCCGGACCTAGGGCCGCGTACGCCCTCGCGCAAGCCAGATCATAGTAATGATGATGATGAACCTTTATGGTATCATGTGGTACCTCTGGATTTCCTGTGTAGATCTTGTATGCAGGTATACAGAATGCTGAGCCTGAAACAGTATCCATCACACAGAATCCACCCAGGATTCACCTTGCACTTCCTCCAGTGCAGCAAATGGCATCCATAAGTGCAGTGCAGCAGGCAACCCCAAATTGTGCTTGATTCCAAGCCCTGTCTTTAGTGCGACAGGTTTATGTCTGCCCCAGGAAAATACCTATATATGTATATATATACATATGTACATATATTTATAAATAAATAAATAATACACATGTATGTAGTATCCCCAGGGGTTAGTTAGTCTCAACACATAGATCACTTAAGGATCATTTGTGATTTGTGAGCTGTGGTAGTGGCATGTCAGCTTTGTCTACACTGTGTACAAATGTCTTATTTTGTAGGGCTGTTATACCAAAGATCTAGATACATGTGTACTTACATAAAATATATGTGCTTGTTACATATAGAAAAATAAATATACACACACACATACATATATACATATGTATGTATACATAGTATATACACTGGTAAAATATTTACTGATAATAGGCACATATATATTACAATCACATACATAAAATATATACTGATAATGACCTGTGTTTATATGCACACACCTGTAGGAGTGTAGTGGCCTATGCATATCTATATCTATATCCATAGCTATAGCTATAGCTATAGTTATGTGTTATATGTACTGTAAATAACCCGTATCCACGTATGTAGAAAAATTCTTGGCAGAATTGTCCCTGGTTTACCTCTTCCTTTGCCCTCCAAGATGGTGCTGGCTGCATGGCAGAGGCGGCCACCTTAGAGCCTCAACAAGATCAAGGCCGGAATGATGCCACCTGCTTCCCACCAGACTCCTCCCAAGCATTGTGCTCCACCCCTGCGCTGGGTCCTGTTGTGTTATGTCATTTGGTTTGTTCTTGTTTTGCCCCCTTTACGGTTTCACCCTAAGTTGCCTCCCTTTCCCCAAATGTCAATCCTATCCCCCCTCCTCCAAGGTCTCTGGAAACTTCCCTGCCAATCCTCGTATCCCTCCCTGGCACTTTGTCTATCACTCGGCTTCCTGTCCCCCCTCTCTGGAAACTTCCACAAAGGGTGCCAAGTGATTGGTCAAGGGCCAGGGGTCCCTCCTACTAAGTTCCCTGATAAATTGCTCTGTTTGTCAGTTATTTCTCGGTTCCCTCCCCTTTATCCCCTTATTGGTAGACAGCTGGACTCCTCCTTTGTTCCCACCCCTTAATAAAAGGTGCTGCTCCCACTGTCTCAGAGACTTTTTGGAGTTGTATCCCCTGAGGCTGAGAGCTCTTCATAACTTCTAATAAAACCTTGGATTAAATACCCTCCAGATTGCCTGTTCCCTTCCTTCACCACCATCGGCTATGTCTTTCTGAAGAAAAAGCTAACACCCTTAGCCGCTCTTCTGCATTCCCGAGCACAGAAGAGTGTCCCCTGCAGTCAGCAGTGTCAGAGGCACCAAGTGGTCACTTGGTGGACACTGCAACAGGGCCCCTCTCATTCCACGACGTTGATGGTGTCTGCGTTGTGACCCTCTCCTCCCCTACCGGTCACTCCCACTGATAAACTCCTCCCCAGCTAGCCACACCCCCTCGCCTCTTACCACTTGCGGTGCTCACACCACCGGAATCAGAAGAAGAAGAAGGCCAGCTTGGCACTCAAGGGACCAAGTCATCGGACCCTACCAGCCAGTAGGAGAACCTGTACCCCAGCCAGTCCTCCTCCATCTGCTTCAGAGGATGAGGACTGACTCCCCAGGCCACAACACCTGGCCTGGAAGGGGCTGGAAACAAATTTAGGAGAAAGCCCTAAGGGAGGGAAATTTTGAGATAGCCAAAGATCCAGACCATTTGGTAGCACCGGTGATCCTAAGTAGGCAGGGAAACATAGGTGGGAACAAATTTTGTAGACCAAGGTAAAAGAATTGCGAAAAGCAGCAAAAGACTACAGGAGGAATTCACCATATTTTAAGAACGTACTACAAATTACTTTTTCGGATCACATATTAATACCACATGATATTCAGTACCTGATGACTATCCTGCTGTCCCCCACAGAATTAATGCTGTGGGAGGCACAGTGGAAGAAGTTGTAAAAGCCATTGATCAATAAACATGAGGTTGAGGATGGAGAGGCAAAAGATGCCATGGATGCATTGCCTGGGGAAGGGGAATCTGACAGCCCTGAAGACCAATACAGTTGCCATTGCTGGTGCTGAATGATATTAAAGATGTTGCACACAGAGCATCTTTATGGAAAACACCAGACAGTAATTTCCCCCGGCAAAACTTTTCTACTATTTTCCAAGGCACCGATGAGTCTTCCATTAAGCTCATAGACAGTTCAAAGATGCAATGGACAAACAGACTGATAACCCTGATGTCCAAGAACTTCTGAGAAAGATGGAGACAACCAACACCAACGTTGAATACAAGAAGGTAATCAGGACACTTCCTCAGGAACATGAGCCAATAAACAATTCAATAAACAGTACAAGTCTGCTCCAAGGTAACCTGCTTAGAACACACAGTCGCCTTGGCAGTCAGCAAAGGGGTGGAGGAAGTCATGGCAGCTCAGAATACCATCAGATCCTTACACTGTGGACAAATGGGGCACATTAAGGGGCACTCTTCCTCACCCTTTTTCAAGTTCTCACCCTTCGTCAAGGCCTTCTAGATGCCATCATATGCCAGGATTTACAAGCCAGGAAATGGGACTGCTGAGTGCAAAATGACCTCGTGTCATGACATCAAATGGGAGGTCGTATCACCCCAGTCTCCCCACCATCCAGGAGACCCAATTCCCGGACAGTACATTCCGGAGGACCCACACAGATGGACTCTACTTGTTCAGGAGAACTAACCAATTAAACCAAGGGACCGGTGTGTGTTATACAGTTCCCTATATTTGTTATTGGATGATGAAAGTATTGTAAGAGTCCCTGCAGAATACCTCCCTTTGATCCCAGATGGAACACCTACTAGTGTATTATTATTAATAGGAGACAATCACCATACACCTGATGAAATAACAGTCATCCCAGTCATTGTCTTGATCAATCCTGGGCAAGAAATCACTGTCTCCATAACTTGTACTATTCCTCCTTTTTCATTGACGAAGAATGCACCATTTGCCCAGATGTATATCCTGAGTGGTCAAGATTATTTGGACACAGACAGTTATGATGTTTACTTATTCGAAATACTCAGCAAGGAGAAGCCAAAAGTGCAAGTAATCGTGTCTTATACAGTCTTCTTCTCTTGCAGGAATGGCTGATACTGGAGCAGATGTCACCTTGATTCCGTACAAAAAATGGCCAAACCACTGGGAGTTGGTATCCCCTGGTGGTTCAGTCTCAGGGATGGGGGGGGGCTGTCACCTGTAGAAGGAACAAACAGCTCATTACCATCGAAGGGCCAACAGGACAAGTCACCATGGTGAGACCATTCGTGGTGAAGGGCTGTGGGAGGGAGCCCCAGGGAAGACAGGGCAGAGATGCCCTGGGAAGATAGTGTTTGACAATAGATCGACTGTGGATTGATCCCCTGTTCTGGAAAGTTCTACAATTTCTTTTGCCCTCTTGTTTCCAATGAAAAGAACACCCTCAGTCCAGGCTCCCATTGGTGGATCCCATGTAATTCCACTTCAATTCCTCCACAGACTCCCTTCCGCATTGGAAAGCTTGTACCCTGACCCCTCCTACCTTCCCCTGGTTATAAACCCTGGCCACGCCCTTGTTCTGGGCTCTGCCACTGATCCCCTTCAACGGTGGCTGTATTACTGCCTGTTCCTGTCCCTATTCTCACCGTCACCCATGAGTAACCAACTCCCAAATGGCCCAGGTCCCCTTGCTGCAAGGCTGCTGGGGGAAGATGACAACTAGGTGAGCCACTCCTGGGAGAGGTTTGCCCCACTGGCTCAGGGCTCTTGTTTCCTTTCTCCCCTCTTCAGAGAAATTCGCCGTCTAGCCAGACACTTCTGTTCCGCGGTTGCATTCTACCTGCTCGCCCTGCTCGGCCAAGAGATGCCATACTGGGATTTCCCTGCCCTGGCATTCCTTGTGGAGGTGAGCCTCAAGGCCAGCGCTGCCTGGCTGAGCTGCCTCCCAGCTCTCTGCCCTCTCGTAGCCACAGCTGCCGGGACAGTGCCCGTGCCCTGTGCTGCTGCCTGGGCCCGGCCCTGTGCGCTTCTGGGCTTCTGCCGGCCGGCTCCCCTGTCACTGCCCTGTCCCTTTCAGGTCCTCGACTGCCTGGACTTGAGGGAATGCAGCGACACTCTTCTGGAGATCATGGCACAGAACCTGCAGAGCGAGCACATGGCCAGGCGTTACTTGGCACTCAGAGGCCTCGTAGTGCTGGCCAAGAATCCCTTGATGGTGAGAATGGGCCCGTGGCTGAAGCCCTGCAGGCAGCGTGGGGCTGGGCAACACAGTCGCTTGGCCTTGCCTGCCCTTCGGGCGCTGGGCCAGCTGCTCCCAGCTCTCCTGCCTCCCGCCAAAGGCTGCCCGAGTGCTTCGGGACAGCCCTTTGGCCTCTGGGCCTTGCGGCACCAGGGCGGCCTTTCACAAAGTTGCCTTCCACCACGCAGGCCGAAAAAATGCGGAGCCTGACTGAAAGTCTTGTGGAGCTCCTGGAGGAAAATGATAGCGACATGATCAGGATGACCATTCTTCTACTCAGATATTTGCTCCTGGATAATGGTGCCCCAATACCCACGCCCATCGCCCTGCAGCTGGCTGAGGCGCTCCTGCCACTCTTTGACCGCGTAAGGCTCTGTGCCCACAGCCACGGCCACTGGCTGCTGCCCGGACACTTGGTGCCCTGTGCAGATGCAGGCCTGTGCCCTGGGGGGCCTGAAGCAGCTGATGCTCAGCTCTTTTGCCCTTCCCTTTCATACAGGATGATATCCAGGTGCAGCTGAGCTCCATGTCTGTCTTTCAAGAGATGCTCCACTTATTAACAGAAGAGGGAAGAAAGGCCCTGAAGTCCCACGTGCGCCAGAGCCTGCTGCCACTCTGCTTCCACTGCCATGATGAGAATCAGATTGTTGCTGAGGTGAGCACTTGCGGCCAGCTGCTGTCCCCCTGGCAGGGGCTTGCACTGCCTCCTGCCCTGGCACCTTGCAGCCTGCAGCCTCCTCCAGCCTGTGCCACTGGGAGGCTCCTGTGCCCTGCATGTGAGGCCATCTGTGCATCTCTGCTGCTCTCCAGGCCTCCCGGGAAACGCTGCATTCTTCAGCCAGATTCCTGAAGAGGAGGGATCTCCACCAAATGCTAGAGGTCGATCAGAGCTTTGGCGAGTGCCTGGTAAGAGCAGCCCAGAACCCCCAGCCTCAGCCTGGAGAAGGTGCCTGAGGGCGGTGCTCAGTCTGGGGGGCTGCCAGCTGTGCCCCTGCCCGCTGCTGCTGCCAGAGGCCACGCAGGCTCTTCTCCAGGCTCCCGTGGGCCCGAGCCGGGTGCCCACGCAGTCCCGGCCCGGCAGGGCGGCGGGGCGGCACCGCGGCTGCTCGGGCAGCAGCCGGCCCTCTGCCTCCTCCCCTCGGCAGCCCGGCGCCAGCCGCTGCTGGCCGCGCCTCAGGGCTCTGCGGGCAGGGGAGGGCCGGGGCTGGGGGCAGGCAGCACCCGGCCCGGGGCCTGAGCCCGCGCCAACCCTTCCCTCCTGCTGCTCTCTCCAGCTGGCAGAGGACAGGAGCCGAGCGGCCGAGCACCTGCGCCGGGCCCTGCGCTACTTGCAGAGCCCACAGGAGCCCCTGCGAGAGGCGGCCGTCAGCTTCATGGGTGAGCCACGAGCCCCCGCTCCCTCCCCTGCCAACCGCAGCTCGGCCCCGGCCCCGCCTGCTGCCCCGGCAGCGCCACCCGCGCCCGGCGCCGTGGAGCCCCGCCTGGCCCGGCCATTGCTGCGGCCGCCCTCTGACAGCCGCGCCCTTGGGCGGCAGCGTGCGCCAAGGGCCCGGGCCGAGACCTGCCGGGCCGGCAGCCCGTGTGGCCACAGCGCTGACAGCGCCGCCGGCAGGGAGCTGTGCTGCTGGGGCCGTGACAGGCTCTGTGTTCACAGGGATGGCCGGCCGGCACCTGAGGGGGCAGCAGCAAGAGCTTCAGCTGATCTGCAGTGGTGAGTGAGTGAGGGCAGCGGGCTGACCGCGGGGGATGGCACGGGAAGCTGCAAGCCCTGCCCCGGCTGCCGAGGGCTCTGCTGCCGTGGCCAGAGCACACAGACATTTCAGGGCCACGTGTGGCATTCGTGGCCAGCAGCTTCGGGCTGATCCCCTTGGTCCCTGCTCCCTCCGGGCCACGGCAAGAGCCGGCCGGGATGGCCCTGCCCGGGGGCTCTCCTCGGCTCCCTGCACATCCGGGATCTGACCTTGGCTCTGTTCCTCTCTCTTGCAGCCCTTGAAGAAATGGCCTATGACAGCAGTCCTGCAATCAGAAATGCTGCAATTGAATCTTGTTTAGCTCTCCGGGCTGTACAGAGAGCTCCGTACTCCAGGTGGCATAAGCTGCGAGATCAATTGCGCAGTGCATGGAAGAAACGGCCTCGTCTGCGCGGCAATGCCTTGCTGTTCTGCTGCAGCTCCCCAGAGAGATGATCTGCGCAAGACTCTGTCTGCTGGGCCACTTGAGCCAGCAGGGCTTTTCTTGTTCTTCTATTAGATTTTTGTGTTTGTATTTTCCTTTTTGTTGACAATGTAAATATAGAGTATCTTACAATACACAGAGTCCCAGGATCTTTCTTTTCCTGCACAGCGTCCGTAGGGCATAGGGGAAGAGGGGCAAAAGGGTGCTTGCGCTCATCCAGCTGCCCAGGCGTGCAGTGTTGCAGGGAAAATGGCCAGAAGCCCCTTGGCCTCTGGTGGTTCTGCTGAAGCCTTTGTGCTGCCGACAGAGCGGCTGGGCAGGGGTAGGAGCTGCGGGGATCCCTGCCAGAGCGGTGCCTGGAGATGGCCACAAGCCCTGTGCCACGCAGGAAGGGCCATCCGCGTCCTCCTGCCCGTGTGCTGCTGGCTGCTTTGCTCAGGGCTCCCAGGTGCCTCTGGATGGGGCTTCTCTGGAGCTGCTGTGGGGCTGTGGCGCTGCTGCCGGGAAGCTTGGCCGGGCTGGGGGACACCCTGAGTCACTGGTAAGCCCTGAGCAATTGGCTGGCAGAGGCCATAAGCAGCCCCCTGGCAGCCGCCTTGATCCTGAGAGCCGGCTGCTCTGGCGCTTCCTCGGTGGCCGGTTGGAGGGACCCACTGGAATCAGGCGTGGAACACTGGTCCTGGCCTTTCAGGCCTCTGAGGCCAGGAGTTGCGGGGCCGGGCGTGTGCCCTGCCTGTGCTCCAGACTGGAGCTCCCCGCCCCTCAGCCTTAGGCATTGAGCTCCACTGCCTGCTTGCTGAGTCTTGCTCCTGTTGCCCCGGGGGAGGCCCAGCTCTGTGGCTTTAGGCCCCATTGAGCCAGAAGAGCAGCAGCTTGGAGCCCAGAGGGGCCACAGCAAGGCCCTCTTGGACAAAGGGCATTCCTGTCATTCCCAGGGCAGGGCCACATGAGAGTGCAGCCAGCACCATCAGGGCCACCTGGGCCACCTCCCTGTGTGCAGGGCTGGCTCTTTGCTTTGCTGCTCTCGGCCTTTTGGCGTCGTACTCCTTGGGCTGCCTGCAGCGAGGGGCAGCCCTACAAGGAGGGTGAAAGGCCCCGTCTCCCACATCTCAAGGGGCAAACGCAGCTCTCCCAGCCCTCAGCCCACGCTGTAAGCAGAGCAGAGCCTTTTCCCCAGCCCTGATGGCTTTCTGCCTGCTTCTGGCCCCTGGCCACCATGACCCACTGCACTCGCTCTGAGTCACCTACAGGATGGCTGGTGCCTCTTGATTTGCTGACCCTGGGACGTGAGGGTCACCGAGGGAAAGGTGGGTGTCCCAATGCTGAGGGCACACGTGGCTCACTGAGCAGACATGGGGCTTCCCCAGCAGCTTGCAGGTGTCCTGCCTTATGTGTCGTGTTCCAGTGGTTGTGCTGCTGCCTGCTCCTGTCCCTCTTCTCACCCTCACCCCACCTGGACCCTCTGAGCTGCCTTCAAGAAGCCCTGTTGGATCAGACATGGTGTCAAGAGCCCTCCTTCGCCTGCCGCTCCAGCGCACATTACAACCTCCGGGCCTGAGAGCGAGGTGGGCTGGGGGAGCTGCTCTCTCACACCAAGAGGGAACCGCTCTCAACAGCACCGGGCCATGGACGTTCCCCGCACCAGATAAAATCATCTCCAAGTTGAGCTAGTAAGGTAGTAATGTAGAAACCATTAATTGCCTGGAAATCTGGCACTAGTCTCTAAGTTCCATTAGGTTTCTTTATTGCTAATCTAGGAGTAATACATTTTGACTCCCATTCTTCCAATAATCCTGATGTCAGGAATTTATTCATTGCTGCCTCCCTTCTTTTCCTAGCTTATAATCTTCAAGGGTATTGCTTTCTGACTATGGCCTAACTCTTGTCTGCAGCTCAATTTTAATTGGGTCTGCTCGTTTGGATTTTCCTGGGCTATCAGTGTCCCATACTCTTGGCTACACCTGATTCAATACTTGCTCTAAATAGTTATTCTTCTTTGTTGGTCTTGTGTCAATTGTCAGTCCTACTGCTAAAACCAATTTGTCTTCAGGTACCTTCAACTTAATTTTTCTTTTCCTAAACAGAAAACAGAACTGTTGTGTCAAAATTTTCCAGCAAATCCCTGCCTAGGACAGATTTGGGTGAGTTTGGTAAATAAAGAAACGGATGGATTGCCAGTTTCTTCTTGATTTTACATTCAAGTGGTTGCAGGAAGAATGCATTTTCTGGCTGGCCAGTGGCTTCTATTGCTTGAAGATAGTTCTCCCTTTTGGGTAGCAGTGCTTGATTCAAGAGTGAAAAATGGGTTTCCACTGTTTATTAAAAATTCAACTTCTTTATCATCCTTTAGCCTTATTTTAACCAGTGGACTGCTAGGGTAAGAGCTGCCACTCTCGGTCATTTCTTATCATCTAGAGCGGCTGCAGGAGTTTTGTGTACTTTGTCTGCTAACTCTGGGCACTGGCCCTATTTCCAGTGTCCTTATTTCTTACATTGATTTGGCACATTGATTTGGCCCCAGCTTGGTCTGTGCCTGCTTTCAAACCCCTCTGCCTCTGCCGCTTTTGCCCCTGCCTCTGCTTCATGCGCGTCCTCTCCCTGGTGCTGATCCAGAGCTGCCACCATGGCTGCAGGGAGTTCTTTTGCTTTTTCTCTGTCTTTATCATCATACGCTTTCGATGCTTTTCTCATCAATGCCTTTAAATCTCTCTTTACAGGCTCTTTCAGCCTCTGAAGTTTCTGCCTGACACCTGGGCTAGATTGCCCTAACATCAGGGAAACGGACTGCTGCTTTCCCATATCCCACCAGGGATGCAGAGCTGTGCTTTATGTGCAGCTGCTCACAAGCTGTCCACAAAGTCAGTGGGTGACTCGTGCTGGCCCTGTGTAACATTATCTACTACTGACCAATTTATTGCTTTTGGACTAGCATTTTGTAATTCAAATTGGACTGGTTCCTGCCATCTGCTTAACATTGCACAGCTGCCTCCATCGTTCAGGTCCCACAAAGGGCTTACAACAGGAGACAGCTGGTCCACTCTACCTTGTAAGGCTCCACTAGCAATTTGTCCCTGCACACGTGCTCTGCCTACCTTGATCACCAACTCTTTGCTGGTTTTGTTAGCTCTGTCAACATGAAATCAGTAGCACCTCACTCTGGCTCTTGATTCTTCACTATGCACTCCAATCTTTTTGCTACTTTGCCTGGGTTTTCTCTATATATTTTAACTTTTTCCCACCAACGGTTCAGCTCACTTGGAGAAAAGCAGATGTTCACCCACATGGCTTCTTCTGGGAGACTCAAGACATGCCTTAAGGGGGGGACTAAAGGCAAAGCTTTCTTGGTTTTATTCCTTGTGTTGCTTGTCACTGGGGCTCTCTGAAAGTGTCCCCTCACCTCATCCTCACTGCCATCTGGGTTTCATTCAGGGGCCGGCGTGGTTGCCTGAGGGGGAGTGTACCTGAGCTGGCCTGGGGTAACTCAGCTCTAAGTCCTGGACACCTAGGACACCATCCTCCTGCTGCATTGGAGCCAATTTCATATATCTCTGCCCTATGCTGGATGCTGAACGACAGCTCTTTATTTTTTGCCTGTTTTCTCTTTGCAAAGTTAGGACTAAAGGTCCTATGGGGCCAAATCAAAGCCACAATTCTTTCTGCCCCTCAGGTTGATTCTTCAGGGTAAAAAACATGTCTGCATATATGGCTGGATCTCATTTTTCTTCTTTTCTTCAAAATAACATCAACCCTAACAATGTATCATTAAGTTGAAGCATGGGGCCACTTCCTAATTGACACCAAGGCTACCATTGGGTAGCCTATTTCATCCGATTACCTTTCTTTGAAAAATTACCCTCTGGGATTCCTCCCAAATCTTTCTCTGCGCGGGGGCGCCCACGGCCCTGGAATCCGGCTATCTGGTGAGGGGCGAAGGCCAGGGCCCCTGCGCATCAGAAAGCAGCCCCCCTCGGCGTCTTGGCCTCGGGCTGAGCTGGGGGATAACTTGGAGCAGCGCGGTAAGAGACGAATTAGGAGGCGACCACTTGCTGGGGGTAAACTGTCGGTTTAATACAGAAGAACCAACAAGGAGGGGAAACACCCAGCAAATGGCCCCGAACAGGGGGCAGGAGAGGGTTTTAAGGGAAAAGGGGGGAAGAAGGCAGGGAAACCCGGCTATCCAATAGAAATACATATTTGGAGGTATACGAAACATAACTGATATACCAAAGTAACCAACTGTTATAAATCATAGGAGGGGCTCCGGGGCTACAGCCAACCATAACTCCCAGAGAAAAGAAAATTCTCGAAACCTGGGAGGAGAAAAGGAGTGATTGACTGAGCCCAAGGAGGAAACAACTTTCACTTTATAAGAGAAACCAAGGGAGGAGCAGTTTCATTTCCATAGCAACCTAACTGGCAGGGTCCTGGGAAAGGAAGAAACCATTTAATACAGAAAATGGGGGGAGCAAACTAACGAACTTAAGAACACACCACAGCATTTCTCAACTGCTAAATTACATTCTAGTGGACTCTTTCTAATACCATCTTTACTTCTCGTCTTCTTCATTCTCCATGCTATCAAAATTTCAAAACTTAGCAGGATCTAGTAGTACTTCCCTTTTCCTTCTCTTCATCCCCTGTATACTCCACTTCACACACACGGGCTGTCTCTCAGTCACCCAGCACCAATACTCTTTTTTACAGTCCTGACAAGCAATGAAAATGAAAGGATTCCACGTTCCACACAACCTACATGGAATTGGGCTTTGATCAGACATAAAACGAATTTCTTAAAAAACTGCCTAAAATCATACCCGGGAGTATATACTCGTGTCAACCTGGAGTTCACAACCCTTGACTTTTGATGTATTGTCTAAAAGATTGAGTGACTGCTCGATGTTGTTCAAACACTTCTCAAAGTCAGACGAGCTTGGTGCTGTGCCCATTTCCCTGGGGTGTTCCGGTTGGTGTTTATTTGTCAGTTAGCGGATGATGGTTTGTTTTCACGTAGCCCGTGCTTTCCCCACGTTGCTTTACCCCTAGGTTTTGCCCTCCGTCAAAGCTGTCCCTCATGCCATCGTCCACTCTTTGTTCCAGCTCCTTTCCTGCCTGTCAAGATCATGCAGCTCTTTATTCCTCAACCTTCCCTGTCAGTTTTGCCTTGGACCAATCCCTGACTGCACCACCCCTTTGGAATTCCCCTGTTGCTGCAAGCCCCACTGGCCCGGGTGACCTACCTTCTCCTCCCATCTGGCCTAATTAGTCCCAAGCAACTGATGGAATTCCCTGGCTCCTTGCCTGCAAATTCCTTATTGATCAATCCTCTGTATCCAGCACCCGACTTGTACCCCTATAAAATCCCACACACAGAAGTGCTGGCGCCTCTTTGCTGCTGAATCCTTCCCTTGGAATAAACCTTTGCCTGTGCAACCTCCCTATCCAGGAGCCTCCTCCTTCTCTTTTGCCTGCTCCGTGCTGCAGTTAGTAGATCCCGAACCACTGAGCAGTGACACATCAGGTTCAGCCGCAGGCAGAACCCACGCCTTGGCCGTTCCCCACTGCTGCTGCAGCGCCGCACTTTTCCCAAGAGCCAGCCCGGGCTCCGCTGGGCTGCGTCAATGGGGAACCTGTGCCAGTGCCTGACCGTGCTCTGGGTGAAAAACCTTTTCCTGATATGGAAATGAAACTTGCCCTGTCCCAGCTCCCTGCCCTTTTCTCCAGTGCTCTCACTGCTCCCAACAGTGACGAGAGCTGCAGCAGCCCCTCCGATTCCCCTCAGGAGGATGGTGAGGACCACAATGGCGCCCTTTACTCTCCTCCAGGCAGAAGAAAGTGGCCTCAGCTGCATCTGGGGCTTCCCCTCCAGACCACACTCCATCCTTGCAGTCCTCCTTTGCATTCCGGCTAAAGGCTTCACATCTTTTTCTATTGTCCTGCCCAAAACCGCACCCGTCCGCTTCTACCACTTCTCTTGGCTGCTGCTTCCGGGTGTGGGCACCATCATCAGAGACACACAACAGCTTCTCCTCCCACAGTTATCCTTATCCTCTGCACTTCCATGTGTCTGCCTTGACGTTCACTGGGGAACTTTCCACTTTGTGGCCCCTCATTGCTGTGCTCAGCAGGGACACGGTTCTGTTTGGACGTGAGCTGCCAGAGCGAGATATGCAGCAACTGAAGCCGACAATAGCAGAGGCTGGGCAGATTCTATTTGGCCCAGAATGCAGGAAAGAGAGTGAGAAAAGCACAAGTCAATTTCAGACTGTTACTTTGTAATCTAATTGCCCCGCAAAACTCAGCAATGGATGGTGCTCTGCTGCTACTGCCAATGCCTTCCGTGAGAAAAATTCTGCAGTGCAAACAGGAGGCAGTAAATCCTGACTTAATGCTCACCCCCTTTGTCATTCCAGACCCTCAATAATGTCCCACCCAGGTGCTCCTCCCTGCCCTTACCTGGCCTCTGCCAGCTGCTCTGAAAGGCCTCGCAGGTCCCGCTCCGTGGCTGCCAGTCGGGCTTCCAGGGCAGCGTTCTCTTGTGCCTGCACCGCCTTCTCTCTGCACACCCGGGGCAGTGTGTGCCCTTGGCCAGAGAACTCCTGCAGCAGCTTCTCCACACCCCTGCGGGGTGGCCGCTGCCGGCGGCAAACCTGCAAGTGGAGGGGGCACCATTTTTCAAGAGGAACAACAACAGCACAGTCTCAGTCTTGGCTTGCTGCCAGAAGCAGCCTTTGGGGCGGTCTTGCTAGGGGCAGCTCCCTGTCCCGTAAGTGCTGCCTAGGCATAAGGTGAGCGTACCTTTGGCACTGCCAGAGGAACCTCTTCCTTCAGCAGGTTCCTCGCAAGCTGTGGTTCCTCTGCTGTCTCTGCTGCCACTTGCAAAGCCCTCTCTCCTGAGGAGTGGCGCCTGTTCTCAAATGCAGCCAGCTCCTTCCCTCTACAACAAAGGGACAGACAAGCAAGCCTTTAATTGAAACACAGTCTCCTTGCAAGACCAGGACTACACACCGTGTCCCTCACAGGGCAGTCTCAGGGGCTTCCAACAGCCCTCTACTTGCACCTCAAGAGAGTGCTGGCATTCCCTCTCTAGACCACCATCTCTCTTTGTCATTTCTGCAGGTGAAAGAATCACCAGGGAGGAAGTCAAATTAGCTTCCAGAAGCCACAAAACATTTCCAGAAAGCTCAGCTACACTCAGCTTTGCAGCTTCCTGCCTGCTAGTGCTCCTCTGTGATACAGCGGATACCAGACTTGCAAAAGTTCCCCTTTGGCTAAGAGAGGCCTGGTAAGTCCAGATGAGCACTCCCACAATTACTCTTGCTTTCACTAGCGCAACAAGGATAGAGCCCGCAAGCTGTAGCCTGGGGAGAACGTGGGTACAAATTTCCAATCCAATAATCAAAGGATCTCACGATGGTTTAGCCTGGCAGGGACCCCAGGGAGCCTCTAGGCCCATCTTCAGCTCCAAGCACTTGGAGTCAGCTATGGCATCTGGACAGGCTGCTCAAGGCCCTATCCAGCTGGGCTTTCCAAATTTCCAAGGGTGGAATCTGCACAAGCTCTTTGAGGCACTTGTTCTGCTGCCTCTGCAGTTCAAACGTTTCCTTTCCATAAACCCAGCCTGAACCTCCCTTGCTTTTCCTCTGCTCCAGTTCAGCATACTTCTTGTCAAGGTTGCAAAAGGTTTGAGAAGTGAGTCCCAGGAGGCAGCCAGACCTGCCCACAGATGCCTTCCCCTGTCTAGGCTCAGCAAGTCAAACCTTGAGAAAGCCAAATTGCTTCTTTCACTCTGAACCTCCTAAAGCCCAGCAATGCCCAAGCCTGCTCAGAGAAAGCGAGAAAGCTTAACACACACCTGAACTCCTGGGCACTGCACACTCTATCTGTGCTCTGCTCCTTCTCTCCCTTTCCCGCCTGGGCCGATGAGTTCTTAGAGGCAAGAAGATCTCCTAGCGGGGCCTGCAAGGAATGGACATGGAAAAGGAAAACAAGCAATAAGGAGCAGGGAATTTGGCTCCTGAGAGCTGCAAGAAACAACAAGCTGCCACACAGCTCACCTGAAGGCAAAAGCTGTTGTGTGGGGCTGTTCATGTGGGTAACCAACTAAGCCTGTGTTGCTTTGAATGTCTCAGAATGGAAGCAGGGAACATTTCCCTGCTCAGCTCTGGTCAAAAGGCTTCCCCTCAGGATTTCAAGCATTAGGAAGCAGCCAATAGAAACTGCATTCCAGCCCTTCAGACACAGACCTTGTCTCTGCCATGCAGAGCTGCTCAGGATTCTCAGCAAACTTGGCTCTTGTCAAAGTTAAGGGTGTAGTCAAAGCAGAGACTGTAGCTCTTTAGACAGTGCTTGGAGATGGGCAAGTCCCTGCAGCAACCATGGCTCCTGTGCTCCCCACAAGGCTGTGAACTGCGCCTTGGCACCGCTCTCTCTGCTGGCAGCAGGGAGCCCGCACAGGCACTGTGCACAACGGGGCTCACTTTCTCACCAGCAGCACTAAAGGACATCGCGCTACAGCTATTTTGACACCAAGGCAAGTTCACAGTCCCTGTCAGAATGGCAGGAAAATGATGCCTGCATGGGAGAGTTTCGACCCCATTTCCCACGTGTCAGTGGCTGGGCTGAAGCGCTAGGTCATGGCAGAACTCCAGCCCTCAGCATCTTCAGCCACAAAGGGCAAGTGCTGCCTGCTCAGAAACTTGCAGCTCTGCACTGCACCAAAGCTTTGCACTGAAGCAACCAAAGCTGCCACTGATTGCTGCAGGATGCTCAGGCCTGGACTGACAACACAGTTGAAGGTTTGTTGTCTTTTCCCTCCCCTTTACCCTCTGGTGGCAGAGAGCGAGCCAGAGCAGGTTCTGCTGCTGCGGCTGCTACTGTGGTGCTCTGCAGACAGAGAGCAGCATGAGGGACAGGCAGTAAGCTGTCATAGAGAACCTTATTTCTCTTGAGCTCTGTCACCAGTGGTCCTTGTGAGAAGCCATGAATTTCAATACAAATGCGATCCTCAGTCACTAATACTCATTTCAAGTGGGCTGATGAGACTAATGTTTCAACAGGACTCCATGTGCTTCTGAAGGAGATATTTTAGCCAGGCTGCAATCAGCATGTAGCCTTCTGTCTGCAAAACGGGGTTTCATCAGTTACATCAGTTAAAGCCTCTTCAACGGAAAAGGAAGAAACTGATGGAATCGTTTTGGTAGTGCTCATGCAGACGTGGACTGGTGTGGACTTTCTTTTGGCCTGCCAGCCTGGCACTCAACTACAACAGGCCAAGCCCGCAGCTTGCTGCATAATCCTCAGGCACCAGGAATGTCAAGGGTGCCCGTCCCACTCACCGAACCGTAGACTTGATTCCTTCCACCTCTGAGGCGACCTGCCGCGGCAAGAGAGAACAAACCAGGTGCTGTTACAAGACTGCTGGTGCTGAGGAATCCCACAGAACCAGGCCAGCCAAGCAGAGAGCATTTTCCTTTCACAACCTCCCTACCAGGAGCAGCACTTCTGTAGCCCAGCAAGCAGGACTGCAGGCCAGTATCCTAGGCGGCATCTACCTTTTGCTCGGCTTTGCCACTAAGGAACTGGAAACTTGGGGCCAGGAAGATGCAAATTCTTCCTTAGCAGTCACTGCCTGCATTGGAGCTCATTGTCCCCCCTACAACTAAAGCAGCTTCCTTCTCTTCTCCTTCCTGCACTTCCTTTTCTTTTTGTAAATTGCATGCAGCATGTGCCACGTGGTTGCTGTAAACAATTCCCCACAAAAGCTTCCACTGAAGCCCTCTTGGCGCTTGCAGCTTTGTTTGGACACAGCACAGGCCCAGCTCTGGGGTTCAGGAGCCCACACTATCTGCTCAGCACTTTGCCCTTCAGTGCAAAGCCAATCCCTCTTGTAGCGCACAGAGGGGGGCCAGTTAGAGAGACACGTCTTTTAAGGAGGGAATGCAGAAAAACGATGCCTTTCTTTAAGTTCCTTAGAGAACTGCACAGTTTTTAGAAGGACGCCTGCACAACTCTTCCAGTCTGCATTTTGGAAGTTGTCCACACCCTGCTGGACAAGGGACACCCCCTTTTTGGCTGAAACTGTTGCCAGGAGCTTTACCAAAGTTATGGCATCTTCATGGCACTTTTCTGTCATCGTTCTACCCCCAAGGAAAAACCTTCTACTTACGTCTCAGACCGTTAACAACTTTGCGGGCTGATATCGCTGAAAAAGCCCTGCTGACTGCTCTACGGACTCGCTCCATCCTTTCAGCAGGGCTGCTTCAGTCGTCGGGCCGTAAAACAAAAATGGAAGAAAAACCCACTTGCACAAGTCCCAGACTGTGCAAGGAAAAGAGGAGAAAAGGAGACCCACGGCACTCTGCGGATTGTACAAACACAAGCGAAAAAACAAAAGACACCTGCACAAGTCTGCAGACTGTACAACAAGAAAAGGAAAATAAAAAACGACACCTGAAGGTGTCTGCAGACCTCACAACTGCAGGGGAAACAAAAGGATGCCTAGACAAATCTGCTGACTCGTACAACGGCAGGAAAAGAAAAAGATTCCCTTTTCAGGCCACAGGTTGTTTCCAGAGAACTGCTCTGTACAGGATCCTCCTGCAACGAGAACGCCAAGAGCTGTTCTGGGCGCTGAGGCCTTGCGTGCACCAGGGCAACCTCCTGATGACCACGCTGTGACGTGGCAGCTCTGCACTGACATCACAATAGCAGCAGCTCTGGGTTGCTCTGTGAATTCATGCATAGCAACCAAACCTTCTCTACAGCTAACACAAAAGAGAGCCCGGAAAGTTCTCCTCTGTCCCAAAGCAGCACAATCCTCTCCTTCAGTCCATAAGCCGTAGCTCAAAGGATCCCAAAGTAACACAAAGCAGGCACCAAGAGCACACACTCAGCACTTTGGCCACCAATGCTTCTGACTAAAACAAGCAACCCTTGCTTCAACTCAGTGGATAAAATCACGCCTTGGTAATATACCTGAGAATTCCCTAAATTGGAATGCCTGTCCTTTCTGCCCACTTACTGCATGGCTAACATCTACCAGAAAACTCTAGGGCTCGCTCAAGGAAGAACAACACCATAGTGGAGAAAATAACCAGAGTAACAAACTACCCATAGGTGTTTGCATGGCACTGGAACAGCGTTGGTGTTGTCAATATGACAGGGACACATCCTCTGCACGGGGCAGTGCCCGTGTCCTCGGCTTGGCAGGGAGTGCCTTTGGAGCAGCCCTCACTCTGTGGGTGCACACATGGGCGCATTTGCTCCTTCTGTCCAGCTCCAAGGCAGCTCTTCTCCTGAAAAAGTTCTCTGTCCAGCACTGAAGGCACTCCTGGTGCCTTTGCAGAACCCCACTCCCTTCAGCTTGTGGGAAATGGGCAAGGTCAGATTCCTCCATGGAAGTGGCTTTTAAGTCTCTATCCTGCCCACACTGCATACTGCATAGCACTCCATTTTTCAGTCCTTGGCTGAACTCTCATTTCTGGCCTGCAGGAGCCCAGTAGATTGATCGTGCTTTTCCTGGGCCAACTTAGTTTTTCCTTCCTGGATGGCACAGCTCCCAGAACTGCAAACTCCATGTCTGCTGGGGATGGCTGCAACCACCAAATTGGGCAAATGATCCAAAGTTCAGGTTTTGTGCAATGCTCCGCTCTCATTTCATTCTAGACTTGCCCACAATATGCCACAGGAAGGGGCAAACAGGTGCCAGTGCCATGGGGAACAGGAGAAGGCCGCAGGTCAGGAACAGGGGCTCAGCCCATGTGTCTAGGTTTAGAGTAAATTTAGGGAAGAATCTCTCTAAAGGAGCTCTGGTGGGAAAAGCAGATTTAATCGGCCCCTCCCCCTTAACTGGTCTGGGTGGAAAAAAATACTTCTTTGGACAAAGCTGGAAAAAAACCTCTTGTTTTATTAAACAATAAGACTAAAACAGTATCAAAACAATGAGACTCTTTGCTACTCTAAAAGAGATGACAAACTGAGAAAACTCTGGGTTCAAGCAGCAGCTCACTCAGTCTCTGATCAGTCTTTCAGTGCTGGAATTGTTGCAGGCCAGGCCTGCCCCGATGGGCTACAGCTGCAGCTGCCAGTGCTCTCTTGGGTGTTCAGTCTAGAGCAGTTCTAAGAGGTCTAAAGAAAAGGGAAAAATAAAAAGTTCAGGGAACTTCTTTGCTTCAGCTAGTTAATACTTACTAAAAAAGCAAAAGAAGAGCTCTCTGCCTCGCTGTCTGCCCGCAGACAACACAGTCAGGAGCAGGAATGTGGAGGAGTGAGTGCAGTGTCTGAAAACAAACTGCGCGCTTCTTCTCTCTCTCTCTTCACTCTCTGTAACACTCTTAAAGGTACAAAACTTATTATTATTCAACATAAGCAGAATGAGATGATTGGGGATAAAAACATCATATAGTCAACTCAGGACATTCTACTCCTTACCTCCATATCGTCTGCTTACTATTAAAACTAATATAAATTCTAACTCTACAAGTACATACATGATACATCTATTATACAACTATACACAGACAATGGTAATAACATTTAGGAAACAGTGATATTTATACAGATTTTATCTAACACGCAGATCTCTTTGAGGTACACATCGTGTTCTTCTATCTTTTTGCATTATCTGCTATGTGCAACTTGGTTTCTGAGCAAAAACAACTCTATGAATGGGTTTGTCTGTATTTGAGGCGGGATTAATCTAAACTGTTTTCTCTAATAAACTTCTGACATGTACTACTGGGACTTTGTCTCTATCTACTCTCTGTAAAGGCTCAGACTGGGCAGGGCTCACTCGGTTAGTAGAGCTTCGGGTGTTAACTAAGCAGGTGGCTTTTGCCAGATGCTGCTCTCAGTTCTTGAAAGATCTCTTACTTAATGCTTTGAATGTGGTTTTTCACAGTCTATTGTACTTCTCTACTTTGCTTGCAGCTGGTGCATGGTAGGGGATATGGTACACTTACTCAATGCTATGTTCCCTAGCCCAGGTGTTGATAAGGTGGTTTTTGAAATGAGTCTCATTGTCTGACTCAATCTTCTCAGGGGTGCTATGTTTCTACAGAACTTGCTTTTCTAGGCTCAGGATGGTGTTTCGGGCTGTAGCATGAGACACAGGGTAGGTTTTTAGCTATCTAGTGGTGGTTTCTACCATGGTCAGCACATAGGGCTTGCTCTGGCGTGTCTGGGGCAGTGTGATGTAGTCAATCTGCTAGGCTTCTCTATACTTGTACTTGGACCACTGCTTACTGTACTACAGGGGCTTCACTCGCTTGGCTTGCTTGATGGTAGCACACGTCTCACAGTCATGGATAACCTGAGAAATACTGTCTATGGTTAGATCTACTCTTCGGTCTTGTGCCTACTTATAGGTGGCATCTTTGCTCTGGTGGCTTGAGGCATCATGGGCTCATCCAGCTAGGAATAACTCTCTTTTATGTTCTCAATCTAGGTCTATTTTGGACACTCTTATCTTTGCGGCTTGGTCTACTTGTTCATTGTTTTGGTGCTCTTCATTGGCTCTGCTCTTGGGTACATGGGCATCTACATGGCGGACTTTCACAGGCAGTTTCTTTACTCTGGTAGCAATGTCCTTCTGCTCTTCAGCAGCCTAAATTGGCTTTCTTCTACGTTGCTAGTTAGCCTTTTTCTACTTCTCTAGCTATCTCCACAGAGCATTGGCTACTATCTATGACTCAGTATAAAGGTAGAGCTTTGGCCACTTCTCTCTCTCAGCAATGTCTAGGGCCAGTTGAACAGCTTTGAGTTCAGCAAGTTGGCTTGATCTACCTTCTCTTTCAGTGGCTTCTGCCACCTGCCGTGTGGGGCTCTATACAGCTGCTTTCTATTTCTGGTTCATTCTCACAATGTGGCACGAATTATAAAGTAAAGAGAGCGTATCGTTTATCTTCTGCTGGCAGTTGGTTGTATGGTGGAGCTTTTTCAGCCCGTGTCACTTCTTGTTCTTCTTCATCAGAGAGACTAAAGTTTTTACTTTCTGGCTAGTTTGTAATTATTTCTAGAATCTCAGGGTGATTCAGTTTTCTAATACGGGCGCGCTGTGTGATAACAGCAATCTATTTGCTCTATGTAGCACTGGTGGCATGGTGCGTAGAGGGAACTTTTGCTTTGAACATCTACTCTAGCACTGGTAGTCGGGGTGCCAGGAGGAGTTGTGCTTCAGTGCTTATTACTTTTGAGGCAGCTTGGACTCTTTTATAGGCAGCTAAGATTTCTTTCTTTGTTGGAGTATAGTTGGCTTCAGACTTTCTGTAGCTTCGACTCTAAAATCTCAGTGGTCGACTCTGAGTCTTTTCAGGCACTTTCTGCTAAAGGCTTTAGGACAAGCTATGGTTCTTGGCTGCAGAGTAGAGCACATTTTTCACTTCTGGTTTTGTCTTGACTGGGCCAAGGGCTACTGCATGAGTAATCTCTTGCTTGATCTGTGCAAAGGCTTGTTGCTGCTCTGGGCTCTAGTGGAAAGTGTTCTTCTTACGGGTGACTAGGTAGAGAGGGCTCACGATTTGACTGTATTTGGGAATATGCATCTTCTAAAAACTTATGGTGCTTAGGAAAGCTTGTGTCTCTTTCTTATTGGTGGGTGGAGACATTGCTGTGATCTTGTTGATGACATCGGTGGGAATCTGACGCTGTCTGTCTTGCTACTTCACTCTCAGAAACTGGATCTCTTGAGCAGGTCTCTTGACTTTGTTCTTCTTGATGGCGAAGCCAGCTTTTCGGAGAATCTGGATAATTTTCTCTCTTTTCTCGAACACTTCTGCTGCTGTCTTCTCCTACACAATGATGTCATCAATATATTGCAGGTGTTCTGGAGCTTCACTCTTTTTCAGTGCAGCCTGGATCAGTCTATGGCAGATGGTGGGGCTGTGCTTGTACTTTTGGGGCAGTCGGTTCTAGGTGTACTGCATGCCTCTCCAGGTGAAAGCAAACTGAGGCTTGCATTCTGTTGCCAGAGGAATGGAGAAAACTGCATTGGCAATGTCTATAGTGGCGTACTACTTTGCTGCCTTGGACTCTAGCTCGTACTGGAGTTCCAGCATGTCCGGCACAGCAGCGCTCAGGGGTGGGGTCACTTCATTTAATGCACGATAGTTTACAGTCAATCTCTATTTTCTTTCAGATTTTCGCACAGGCTAGATGGGGCTGTTAAAGGGTGAGTGGGTCTTGCTGACCACCTCTTGGCTCTCTAGCTCTCGGATCATCTTATGGATGGGGATCACAGCATCTCGATTCGTTCGGTACTGTTGGTGGTGCACTGTTGAGGTGGCAATTGGCACTCGTTGCTCTTCTACTTTCAGGAGACTTACTGCAGATGGGCTGTCTGACAGTCTAGGCAAGCTGTTCGACTGCTTGACACCTTCTGTCTCTACAGCAGCTATTCTAAATGCCCATCTGAGTCTCTTTGGGTCTTTGAAATACCCACTTCAAAGGTAGTCTATGCCTAAAATACATGGGGCCTCTGGGCCAGTCACAATAGAGTATTTCTTCTACTCATTTCCAGTCAGGCTCACTTTAGCTTCTACCAAAGTAAAATCCTGTGATCTTCCTGTCACACCAGCAATAGAAACAGACTCTGTCCCCACATGTCTCGATGGGATTAATGTGCATTGTGCACCAGTGTCAACTAAAGCTTTGTATTCATGTGGTTCATATATGCCAGGGTAACGAATCTACACAGTCTAAAAAACACGGTTTTCTCCAGCCTCTACCTGGATAGAGGCAGGGCCCCTCTAAGCCTGGTTATCCTTCTTTCCCTGGGCATATGTCTTGGAGGTTCCTTCAAGGGGATCAAAAATATTGTCATTATCATCATATGTGACAGTTCGGTTACTGGCCACTGGAGCTGCTTCCTTTTTGGAACTTCCTCTCTGAATCTTCAGTTGTCTCACCCGTTGTGCCAGAGCAGAGGTAGGTTGTCTATGCCATCTCCTCATGTCTTCTCTACAATCACGCAAGTAGAATCACAGCTCAGCTCGTGGGATGTACTTTCTCTCGCTATCTGGGGAAGGTCTGCGTTGGGTACTAGAACTTCTGATCTGTACTGCTGAGATTTGGAGAAAGCTCTCTTTAATTTCTTCTCTCAGTTTCTTGTGACTCTCTTCTATCTTGTCTCATCTCATCTCTTACTTCTCTTCTTATTCAGCTCCGAGGAGAATCGGCATTTTTGCAAGGCCCCAATCATGAAAGAAAGGGGTTAAAACTTCAGTCTCTGTCTGTATTGGAGCTGCGGCACTCCCACACACGCTGCTGCTGCTCCGGCCTGCCGGCACTCTTCCCCCCCACCCCCTTCTCTTCTTGGGCCAGCTGCCATCACATTCAGACACCGGCTCTCCTCTCTCCCTCCTGGGGGGGGATGGCTGCCCGAGGGCTGTCTCTTGGGGCTGCTCCTCCACCCTTCCATCTTCGAGGGCCTTCTCACTCCCCATCTCTGTCCAGGCCCTGGCCTACCGAATGGCTGCCCCTCTCCCGCCCAGCAGCAGCAGCTGGACAGGGGAGGGAGATCTGACCTCTTCGCCTCGACTGTCTCAAGAGAACCTCCCAGGGCTGAAGCTCTGCTTTTAACCCCTGTGTATTCTCGGAGGTGTGTCCAAACCACACTGGTCACACCAGGTGCCAATATCAAACTCCAAGCATCCATTGGTTTGACCACAGCCTCCCAGAATTCTCACTTCTTCCTGGTCAAACCATCACACCATGGCTACAGGAAGCAGAGGAATTTGCAAGGCAGGTGAGTGCTGGGGATGCTGGAGGCCTGCCAAGCTGCCTGCTCTTGTCTTGCTGCTGAAAGCCTGAACTGCAGTGCTCTTGAGAACAACACCTGGGCCTAAATCCCACTGGAATCAGCATTTCTTACAGAGATTGGCATGTGCTGAGGAACGATTTACACTGCTGTTATGGATATACGAACGAGACCAAACTATCTCCAGAGAAATACGTTGTCGTTTATTAAAATAGCTACAAGGAACGGAGTGCCCAGGATAAGCCCAGGCACCCACACAGCGAGCCAAAAACGAAACAGTTGGGTGATCCCAAGTGCACTGGGTTCTCCCAAACAACAAGTATCCCAAACGAAGAAGAACCCCAACCCAAACGAACTCCCCACATTTATCTTCCCCCTCGAGTCCAGGATTGGTGCATTTTGGATCCTCATGATGATTGGTCCATTTCCAGGCTTCTCATTGTTCTTTACTGCCATTCATTCTGGACCAATCGTTTCTGCAGGGCTTCGAATGATTGGTCAGATGTTTCATCCAATCTCTCTTTGACCTTGCCTTGCCCCATCAGACCCCTGTTTCACCAAACCCTGGACCCTTCTAGCACATTCTAATAAGCCCCTCCCCTTTAACATAATACAAATAATAGAACATAATTAATACAATATAATTCAACTATATCCTATTTTAACTTAACTTAACTTTTACCTATAACAACTCCCCCCTCTAAAAGTTCGATTGGGCTTTAGCCCGCATCAACCTCTTGACAGTTATTCAATTACTCTCTTGACCAGTCTTTTAATTAATTTGTTAACATGTTTCCTCTTCAGTCCTGTATAGTTGTCTCAATGTCTGGTAAATCTGTTTCATAAGCTACATGACTTACTTCTACTTTAACTGATTTCCTTTCTGATCCATTTTTCTTTCATAGGGCATCCCCCCAACAAGTTCTGTTTAAAAATTCCCTATATTTTTGAATTGCCAATACACTCTGCCGTCCTCTATAGAGGTGGTTAACGATAAAAAGTTGATACAATTGGGGCTCGGATTCGAGTGTGTTCTGAGGACGGCTGTCCGAGACTCTCCTGCACACAGAGGATGATAGCACTTTCCACACGGTTGTATCTCCCCTTATTCATGCTGACAAGTAGGAGGATCAATAGAACTGGGGGTCCAGTACAGGCTACTCTCCCATTCATGTCTCCTCTCCGCACAGGATCAGCGACTCTTGTTGGTAAGAGTATATCCTGATCCAGTCTTGCCCCCCCTTCTCTTCTCTTTCCTTACTAGTGCTGTTCTTACCGGTTACTGTTGCAGGAGTCTACTTCCCCTTTTGTATCAACCTGTTCTTTCTTTTAGAGCCAGATTGCTAGGTGCGTGGGAGAATGCTCTATTGCTTCTCAGATCCCAGGATCAGTAATAGGGATCTCCTCCTTTTCTTAATCTTTCTCATTCCCATCTCTTACTTCATTTAACCTGAAGATCTTTTCAGAATCTTCTAGAGGAGCCCTTTTTGCAGTTACGTCTGCTAAGTTGTTCCCTTTTATTTCTCTAGTATCGCCTTTTTCATGTCCCTTTATATGTACCACTGCAATTTCTTTTGGTCTTTTCAAAGCTTCTAACACTGCCTTTATGAGGCCTTCATGAATTAGGGTTTTTCCCTTTGAGTTGACAAATCCTCTCTCTGCCCAGATCTTCCCAAAAGTATGTACTACCCCATAGGCATCTTTAGAGTCAGTGAGTATGGTAGAACTTCTTTGATCAAGCCATTTGAGCCCTTTTAAGAATGCATATAGTTCACAGCATTGTGCAGACCAACTATTGGGAAGCTTTCCATTTTCTCTGACTGTCATCGTATGTCCATTTACAATAGCATACCCTGATACTCGCTTACCATCTACTACCCATGATGAACCATCTATAAACAGTATATCTCCTTCAGGTAAAGGTAGTTCTAATAAATCTTCTCTAACTTTTAGCTGCAAATCTATGGTTTCAAGGCAGTGATGTTCCAATTCTTCTTTTGGTTCTCCATATAAAAATTGTGCAGGATTTTGGATCCTTGTTGTTGTCAATTCTATATTTTCACTTTTGTTTAATATCAATTCATATTTTCAAAGTCTGCTATCTGAAATCCATTGGCAGGCTTTCTTACTTGGTATACTTTTTATATCATGCGGAGTATACGCCTTGATCTTGTTTCCTAGTGTTAACTTGTAACCTTCCTCCACAAGAGTTACAGTTCCAGCCACTGCCTGGAGACAAGTGGGCCAGCCTCTAACTACCGGATCCAGCAACTTGGAGAGATAAGCAATGGGTTTTCGCACCCCACACCATTCTTGTACAATAACTCCATAAGCTATTCCTTCTTCTACATTGACAAATAGTTCAAACAGTCTATTTAAATCTGGCAAACTTAGTACTGGAGCATTTGCCAACTTCTCTTTTAGGTTTTCTAACTTTTTCTCATCATTTTCATCCCAATTTATGGGCTTATTTTCAACTAATTTATCATATAGAAATTAACTAATTTTGTGTGTCCATCTATCCATAATTTACAATACCCAATTAATCCTAGTAATTTTCTCACATCTGGTTTTGGTTTTGGTGCTGGCAATGATAGTATTCCCTGAATTCAGTCAGCATCTAATCTTTTATATCCTTTCCCAATTATATGGCCTAGATACTTTACTTCTGGTTCCACAAATTGTAACTTTCTTTTAGATACTTTACTTCTGGTTCCACAAATTGTAACTTTCTTTTAGATACTTTTAACCCCTTTCCCCCTAGGAAGTTCAGTAAATTAACAGTTGTTGTTTGTACCTCTTCTTTCTGTTGCCCAGAAATTAATAGATCATCTACATACTGGAGGATTTGAGATCCTTCTTCAGGTATAAACTGTTTCCTTAGTTCTTCTAGAGTTTGGCCGAATAGGTTTGGTGACTCCGTGAATCCCTGAGGCAACCGTGTCTATTGTAATTGTTGTTTTCTCCCGGTTTCCTCATTTTCCCATTCAAACGCAAACCATTTTCTACTTTCCTACTCAAGCGGACAGGACCAAAAAGCATCTTTTAAATCTATAACACTAAACCATGCATGTCTCAATGGTACTTTGCTCAATAAATTATAGGGGTTGTCTACTACTGGATATCGAGTAACAGTTTGCTTATTTACTTCTCGTAAATCTTGGACTAATCGATATGTACCATCGGGTTTCTTTATGGGTAATATTGGGGTGTTATGTGGAGACATGCATGGTTCTAAAACTCCTTCTTTAATTAAGTCTTTAATTACAGGTGTTAATCCCCGCTTCCCTTCTACGGAAATTGGATATTGTTTAACTCTTCTTGGGGGAATGTCAGGTTTCATTTTGATTTCTATGGGTGGAATTTCCAACACTCCATGACCCCCTCCTTCTGCTCACACTCTCGGATCTATCTCTCCCTCATCTTCTTCTTTTAAAACCATCATTTTCACCACCATATGTTTTCCTTCAGGGACTACCCCTATTCTTAACTGCACTTGTAAATCCCGGCCTAAGAGGTTAGAGTCTAATTCAGGCATATACAGCAGGTCAGCACAGCCCTCTCTGAGACTTCCTTTTATAGGTACTTCTTCAATAATGGGTACTTCAAAAGGGTTATTCTCAGCACCTTTAACTTTACAGCTTTGGTTACTTAATTTGCATCTCTTGGGAATCTTTGAAATACTTGAACCTGCTCCAGTAGCCACTAAAAATTCCATTTCCTCGCTCTGAGGGCCAATTTCTACGTTTACCAGGGACTCCTTTTGATGTCCAATATCATCCCTCAGAGCGTAGAGCCCCTGACACCCCCAGTCCTCTCCTTCCAGCCTTCTCCCTAAGGTGTCTTGTTCCTGAGCAATAGCCTCATCTATCTTTCTTTTTCTACAGAAATTTCTGGTATGTCCTTTCTTACCACAATTAAAGCACATGACTTCTGCCCAAGGTGGTCTTCTTTCAGGCCAAGGGGACTTATTATCTCTGTCTGGCTCATACCTTCTACTTGGCTGATCTTTAAATCCACTTATTCTTGGACCTGTGTACTTGCTTGTTCCATCATCTGGTGACTCACTATTCCCAAATCTAGCACTCTCTCTAGCCACTGCTACCATAATTTTTGCTTTTGTCTTGTTCTTCTCCTCATCCCTCCTTAGATATACTTTTTGCACCTCTCTTAATAGCTCATTCATTCCTCTTTCATGCCAATCATCTAACTTGTCCAATTTCCTTCATATATCCACCCAGGCCTTAGTTACAAATTGAATTTTAACTAAAGCTTGTCCTTCTGGACTATCTGGATCCACACTTGAGTACAACTGAGAGTTTCATTTTAATCGTTCTAACCAGGCGCTTGGTGATTCATCTCGCTCCTGGTGACTATCAAATGCCAATCTTGCATTATTTCTTCTCGGGACTGCCTCTCTTATCCCTCTTACAATTAGTGTCCTGTATTGCCTCATGCTCGCTCTTCCCTCTTCCTGGTTTGGATCCCAATTAACCCAATAGCTGGGTTAACAGGCATTTTATCTTCTCCTCTAGGACCGCCTCTATTTTCTCTTTCCCAAATCCTCATACCCGCACTACGGATCATTTGTATTTCTTCAGAAGAGAACAGTATTTCTAGGATAGAATTTAATTCCTCCCACGTAAAGATGTTAGGCCCTAAGAATTGGTCTAATTGTTGGGAGATGCCTATTGGGTCTTCTAATAAAGTCTTAATTTCTTTCTTACAATTTCTAGCTTCAGAGGCGGTTAATGGGGCATTCACAAAACCAACACCACCTCTGCCCCCCCCATAGGTACTTCTCTTAGAGGAAACAACTTTTCAGTACTGTGGTGGTTTGACCAGGAAGAAGTGGGAATTCTGGGAAGCTGTGGTCAAACCAATGAAGGTTTTGAGTTTGAGACTGGCAGCTGGTGTAGCCAGTGGGGTTTGGACACACCTCCGAGAATACACAGGGGTTAAAAGCAGGGCTTTGGCCTTGGGAGGCTCTCTTGGGACGTCGCAGCGAAGAGGTCAGATCTCCCTCCCCGTCCAGCCTCTGCTGCTGGGCGGGGGGAGGGGCAGCCACGTGGTAGGCCCGGGGCCTGGACAGAGATGGGGGTGAGAAGGCCCTCAAGGATGGAAGGGTGGAGGAGCCCCAAGAGACATCGGGCAGCCATTCCCCCCCCCCAGGAGGGAGAGAGAGGGAGAGTCGGCGAGACGGAATGTGATAGCAGCCGGCCCAGGAGGAGAAAGGGGGGAGAAGGGTGCAGCCCGGCCGGCCGCAGCAGCAGCACGTGTGGGAGTATCATCGTTCCGGGACAGACAGAGACTGAAAGTTTTAACCCCTTTCTTTCATGATTGGGGCCTTGCAAAAAATGCTAATCCTCCTCGAAGCTGAATAAGAAGGGAGATAAGAGATGAGATGAGACAAGGACCTGGCCCGAAGAACGTGGAGATGATTGAATGGGGAGAGATGATTTGGAGTGGCCTTTTGGCTGGACTTTTCTTGTGGCCATGGACTCAGTTGTTCCTGTGACACAGACTGCACTTAGGGGGAAGCAGTGGCTCAGAACCAGGAGGGTTCACCGTGAGGACCCCCCGGCCCCAGGGGGTTGGAAAAATATGGGGGGGGACAGATGTCCCAAAGCAGAGACTGTGCCTTTTTGGAGTGAGACAAGGCATCCTTGAAAGACAACCCTAAAAGCAGCTCTGGTCCATGCGTCAGTGGTGAGAGCACTGGGCATGGAAGGAAGATGTCACAAGCGGCAAAAGGACTTTTTCCGGGCGGTGCCGAAGTGACAGGGAAGCACACAAGGTTTCAGTGTGTTTCCAGGGGAAGCCTATGGAACAAGAAGGACTCCTTTCCTCTTCATGAACTGCAGTTTGAGTATACTAAAGTGTGGGGCCAAGGCTGGGCAGTTGGTGATTTGGGAGAATGTATCGGATTGGGAAAGTCAGGTAGTGGGGAGGAGGAAAGTGGTTTTTTGTAAGGTTTTCAATTTTTTTTTCTTTCCCTTATAGTTTTACCCTATTTTCCTGTAGTTTAGGTAATAAAGTGTTCTTTATGTTTAAGCTAAAGCCTGTTTTGCTTATTCCTGGTCACATCTCACAGCAGACACCAGGGTGAGGGCATTTTCCTGGGGGGCACTGGCTCTGTGCCAGGCTCAAACCATGACAAGTACTCCCACATTCACCTTGAATTTTCTTTGCTTGCAATCTTGTATTATATTGATGGCTTGCTACAAGCTCATCTGCTTCAATTAATTTCTTTTCCTCTATATCTTTACAACAACAGGCCTTTTTCACTCCCTGACCTTTTGTTTGCAAACTTTCCTCCTGCTTGTGACTCTCAGTATGTTGGGGTACAGGGGATAAATAAAAAGGAATGTTTTGTGATGTTCCAGGAATAAGAATAGGGGAAGAGGTACTTTGGGTTATGGGCTGCAATATGGGGGAAAAATAAAAAGAAGTATTTTGGAAAGTTTTGGGAGGCAAGATTGGGGTATGGACACTCTGAGTGGTACCAGAGACCAGTGTCTGGGTACTTGAGGAACTGGGGGGACTCTGCAAAACTGAAGGAGTACGGGCAGGTTCTTGGTAAAAAAAAATTTTTAAGGGGGAA